>NC_084847.1:8385025-8689150 GCF_033115175.1 Lepus europaeus
GCGTGGGCTCTCTAGAGAAACAGACCCCACAGATGGGGTGTAGAAGAGGAGATGTATTACAAGGAATTGGCTCGCACAGCGATGGCACCTGAGAAGTCCCACAATCTGCCACTGACAAGCTAGAGACGAGGACAGCCCATGGAGTGGTGCAGGCCAAGCTGAGAAGCCCAGGAACCAGAGCAGTCGATGGTGTCAGTTCCAGCACGAGGGCTGTCTCAGCCCAAGCAGTGAGGCAGATGAGGCCGATTCCTCTACCTCCACCTTGCCGTCCACTAAGGCTCTCAGTGAGCTGGGTGAGGTCCCATCCCCCGGGGGTAGGCAGCTCTTCACTCAGTCCACTGATTCGAATGCTAATCTCAACTGCAAACACCCTCACAGACATCCGGAAATGATAAGTCAGTGGCTACCTGCCATCCTCTGGTCAGGTGAGCTGACACACAAAACTGTCCCAGAGGGTGAGGTGCGGTGACACAGTGGGAAACGCAGGCAGGTGCCTTGCGCACATGAAGGGCCTTTGGAGTGTGAGCGTTTATCTTTATGGCATACAAGATGCGCTCAGTTACTTCTGCCTGAATTAATAAAGCGACAAGAGACCCAAATCACTTCAAAGGAAGCCCCCACGGGTTGTCTCGGTGCCTCAGAAAACCCTGACACTTTAAAGCGGTTCCCCCAAAGGAACCGAGAACAGATCTGCTTATTACCATCGAGAGGAAGCCCAGCTCCGTGTCTGGGGGAGTGGGATTCTGCTCACACAGCCTCAGTCACGAAGCAGCTCCAAATCCCCCCCAAGAGGCTTCTCTCCTGGCTGCAAGGATGGCTAAGAACTCCCCTGTCAGACCAGCTTTGAGGCGGCCTGAAGACCAATCAGAACAATGGATTCTCTAATAGATGTGGCTCCCTCACCCCCATCCCCTTCCCGTGGACACTGACCAATGCCTGGAGACATTTCTGTCATGCCCTGAGGGCTACCACTGGGGCCTGGGATGCTGGTAAACACGCTACATGGCACAGAACAGCCCCTATAGTAACCAATGACCCGGCCCCAAACGTCCACAAACTCAAGATGGAGAAGCGCTGTTCTGGGCTACCTCATCCAACCCTCACAATGAAGTGGGCACAATTGCCCCCATTTTCCAAAGGCGGCGGCTGAGGCTCGATTATGCAAACTGCCCAAGGCCACACAGTCAGGAGGGGGAAGTGTTCCCATGCAAAGCCAGCGCTCTGAGTGACGACATACACTGGGCCGCCACGCCCTTGGAGCCCCACGTGGTGTCCCTGTCCCCAGTCACAGCTGGGCTGGAAGCCTCACGTGGTTCCTGCGTGGCCACGTGACCTTGGGCACTGCGTCTCTGAAGCTCTCCCAGGTCTCCTCCCCAAGTGCAAAATGGGGGGACTGTTGCCCACCTCACTGCACAGGTGCAGGTTCGCCGTGACAAGCAGAGTGCCTGAAGTCTGACACACGTTAAATGGTAGCTGCTGCTGCTGCAGCTTTGTGTCATTGTCAACATCACTGTTATCATTCCCCTCACCCTGGTGCTGGAGGCCTGGCCTCCCTCCCACCTGATCCTAAGGCAACAAGAACTCAGTTTTGTAGCTGGTCCCATGGCGCCAGCTGGCACTCAGAAACCAGTGGGCTGCTGCCTCGCCGATGCCAGATTTCTCCTTGGAGAAGGCAGCCGGTACCCAGGAGGCTGCAGCGGCTCCCAGGGAATGAGGCTTGCTACTCAGGCTCTCACCGCGGAGGGCCAGGGTCCAGAGCGTGCATGACGAGGGGCGGGCAGCTGGGCCACAGCTCCTGGGGGAGCAGTCCTTCCCTAACGCTCCACTGAGAAGCACCCAGCCCCTCCGGGCAGAAAGCAGTCATCCACTGGCCCCGCCCCAGGTTCACGCTGCCCTCGGAGCTCTGTTACCCAGCGCGGGGAGGGAAACGCTGGCCAACGGGGACAGCAGAGTTCTTTAGAGAGAAAGATAATTTCTCCCTGCCAACTGTCTGGAACCGTCTATCTTTTGGAAGTTGCCAAGAGAAGTAGCCAAACCAGAACCAATGGGCTAGAAAAGCTTCCAGAACCAGAGGCTTCAGGCTGAAGGCTCAGACCCAAGATTGGCATTGGCTTCACTTCTGGCTCCTTCCAGTAACGAGGCTCAGACCCACCAAGTACACCCCACTGCACGTCGGGAGCTGCGTGCTTGCTTTCCGTGGGTCATCCTCAACCATGCGTTCAGGGCCCCATTCACAGGACCGGAGTGTCAACACAGAACAGACGCTTGGAGGGGACACACCGGAGCCATCCCCACTGTCTCACTGCTTCTATAACACATTAAGGAATGACCTGGCCTGAATGTTTTCGTGTTTAATGATGAAAACTCGGTTTAGAAACTAGAGATTATAGATGTCTTTGTTTTCTGAAGATTTGACTCTCTCTGTCCCTAAGAAAAAGAGGAACAGACATTGTGTCATGGATCTGCTGACTCTGTTATTCACGATCGGTGGGGAGGAGGGGTATCTTGATCTGTCGGCAAGGATAACGTGAGACAAGATGGCAGGCGGGCCTAGGGTGTGCAGGAAGGAAGAGCAGGGAGGGGAGACTAAGAGGAACGAGGGAGGAGGCTCTAAGACAAGAGTGGCACTTGAGTGAGACCAGTGCCCAGGAGATGCCAGGTGAGAGGCCAAGAAACAGTGCTGAGGGCACAGCGAGGGCACCCAGCTGTTACACCAGACGCTCCCCTGCTGACCAGCTGCCTCTCTAGAGCAGGGGAGACCTGCACCCCCTCCCCCAGCCCAGCAAGGTCTTCCCACCACTGTGCAGAGGCTTCAAGGGCACACGCCGCCCACAACAACACCCCCACCCCCCAGACAGCCACAACACCCAAGGCAACCTCTGGATACCAGATACCAGGCCGGCAAGTGAAAAACAAACCAAAAACCCCTCACTCATATCTGTGGGAATTAAAGTGACTCCAGTAGGTCATTCTCAGCCGAGACAGCAGGGCGTGGCTACCACCATCCCATTGGCCACCATCACTGTCACTGTCATTAAAGCTGCACACTGGAGAATTATCTCTAAATTCTGCTCCTAGTCCCTCCAAAGCCTCTGACCCTCCAACGTGACCTAGTGCCTCTGCCCGTCCGGACACCTGGAGGGAAAGGCACCATTACTGCTCAGCTTCCCCCACCTCGTGGGCTGGTCAGCAAGCACTTGCCTGGGGGGGGGGGGGGGGGGGACAAGTGCAGGCTGCAGCCAGGTCCCGGCTTGCTCTGCCTCTAAGTCAGGGGGTGGGGCCGGGGGAGGACAAGGCTTTTATACACAAAGCAGATGCGCCACAAACTCGTAATCCCTGGGCACAGACACTCCGGGGGAAATGCTGCCGATTTTACCCACTCGTTCCTCTGAAAATAACTGCACACGCTACCTGCCAAGTTTCCGGAACAGAACAAGTGCTGTGGAATAGGGAACTGACGGAGAGAAGGGGTTTAGGATAGTAGGAAGCAAACCACACTGCTCTGCTCAACAACAGGTCTCGGAAAAAGCATTTGCAATGAACTTCATTGTGTCAGATGCTTTGGGTGGGAGCACCACCAGATTCTGTCCGTTTTAAAGCAGCCACCCTATCCCGGCTCTGTGCTCCATTGAACTCCACATGCGCTGTATCCCGGTTTTACAGAGGAGTACAGGGAGGCCCAGATAGGTTCACTAACCTCCCCCAACGTCACAGAGAATAAAACAGAAAAATCACGTTTCAAATCAGACCTCTCTAACTTCTGGACTCTCTCCACCACACCAAGCTGCCTCTCCAACAATTTGCCCATCTGTGCCTTCCAACATTAGCTAGACACATAAAGACACAAACACACAGATACACAGACAGGTGGATAAATGGATGGATAGAAGGAAAGGACAAGAGGAGAAAGGAGAGAGGGGAGGGGAGGGGAGGGGAGGAGAAGGAAGGGGAAGGAAGGGGAGGGGAGGGGAGGGGAGGAGAAGGAAGGGGAAGGAAGGGGAGGGGAGGGGAGGGGAGGGGAGGAGAAGGGAGGGGAGGGGAGGAGAAGGGAGGGGAGGGGAGGAGAAGGAAGGGGAGGGGAGGAGAAGGCAGGGGAGGGGAGGGGAGGGGAGGGGAAGAAGGTTGGTCAACCAAGACGGAGGAGAGATGGAGGAGAGAAGGAAAGAGAATTGAAAACACCTATGATGAATTTCAAACTTATCTACCATCCACTTTCCCAGATGAGGCAGCTGACATTCCCAAAGGTTGAATAAAACAGATTCAAAAGCACAGAACTCAGCGATCTCTCAGGGTTTGCCACACGCCCAGCGCTGCACTAAGCAGGGATCAAGACAAGCCCTGAGAGTCTGGCAGGGCAAACAAAATTTTAACCAGCGATGAGCGCAAAGTCAGACCTGTGTTGCAGTAAGGACAGGGAAGGCAACCTTGATGGAGAAAGGTCTGGGCTGATGTTCTCAGCAGAGATACGTCAGGAAAAAACAGCGGGGCTGGATACAGGGGTCACTCAGAGCATCTGCTAGAGGGGTCAGTGGCAGCAAAAAGACTAAAGAGGTCAGCAGCTGGGGTCTCCTGGGGGCCACGCTCCTGTGTTTGAATGTCGTCCAACAGCAAGACAGCAGTTCGGGAGTGTTGGCAGGAGGCTGGCGTGATCAGCTCGTGTTTAATAAAGACGCCTCGGGTTGCTGGGTGGCTGCTGGAGCCGAGCCTTGGGGCTACTACTGCAGCCATTCAGGTAGAAGCAATGGTGGCCTTGGACAGGGAGGCAGCCACGGGCACTGGAAGAAGTGAGCAAAAAGTGAGTAAAATAGCAAGTGTCTCTCTAGAGAAGGAATTCCCAAGATCTGGTTGGCTATGAGTCAATGGCGGCCAGAATTTCTAGACATTTGGAGACTTTCCCATTTTGAATGTCATGATTTGCTCTTCGATCTTATGAACACCTGGATTCTTGGTTCCAAAATGACAGCTCGGTTGATAATGACACGCAGCTATCTCGACTCCTGGTTTGGTATTTACTCCTAGCTGGTGCCCATTCTCCATATGGGAGACACACAACCTTTGAGTGTCTTCTGTGTGAGAAAATGTTTCATTCATGGATGTGCCCCCCCCCCCCCACGATTTGTAAGGAAGCTCACTCCCAAAGATGCTCCCATCTGAATCCATAAATGGTAAAAGTTCAGGGTCTTGAGATGAGGGGATCATTCTGGATTATCCAAGTGGGTCCATTGTAATCACAAGAGGCCTCAGGGGAGGAAGGTAGGAGGCTTATGAAAAGGAGACACAGGAACCGGCTCTGTGACATAGCAAGTGAGCGCCCATTTGAGACCCAGCTGCTCTACTTGTGATCCAGCTCTCTGCTGTGGCCTGGGAAAGCAGCAGAAGATGGCCCAAGTGCTTGGGCCCTTGCACCCATGTGGGAGACCTGGAAGAAGCTCCTGGCTCCTGGCTTTGGATTGGCCCAGCTCTGGCCGTTGTGGACATTTGGGGAGTGAACCAGCAGATGGAAGACTCCCCTCTCCCTCCCCTCCCCCTCCCTCTCTCTCTCTCCCTCTCCGTATCTCTGCTTTTCAAATAAATAAATAAATCTTTTAAAAAAGAAAAGAAAAGAAAAAGAGATGTGAAAAAGAAAGCAGAGGTTGGGGCACACTCTGGAGAAAGAAGGGGCCATGAGCCGAGGATGGTAGCAGTCTCTAGAAGCATCCAGAAGACAGAGACAACTTCTCCCCTACAGCCTCCAGAAAGAACTCAACCCTGGCAGTACCTTGATTTTTGGCCCCTAAAGGACTCCTTTTGGACTTCTGACCTCCAGAACTGTATGAACTGGTGATGTTTGAGGCCAGTACCTCTGTACCAAGTTGTTACAGGAGCACAATAGGCCTCTTCATTTAAGATAAAGTTGTACTTCACAAAATGTGAAATAAAAATGTATTTCAGCTCTGTATTACACTCATGTGAGGAAAGAAAAAGAGAAAGCAGCACTGGGGAGAGACAGAGTGGCAGAGGCACCAACACAAACAGAAACAAGCACAGCCTACAACAGATAACTACTTCACAGGTGTCATGTTGTGTACCCAATCCCTCTTCCATAAAGAGGACTCATGGTGATCCTAATCCACAGTGCTTCTGTATTTGGAAACGATTGGAGGTACAACTGGTGAAGTTAATATGCAGTCTTACTGGAGTAAGGTAGGTCCCTAATCCAGCAAGATTGGTGTCTTTACAAGAAAATGCCCAAGGAGCCAGCATTGTGGCACAGTGGGTTAACCCACCATCTGCAAAGCCAGCATCCCATACAGGCACTGGTTCAAGTCCCAGCTCCTCCACTTCCAATCCAGCTCCCCGCTAATGCCACCTGTGAAAGTAGCAGAAGATGGCCCAAGTACATGGAAGACCTGGATTGATTCTCGGCTTCTGGCTTTCACCTGGCCCAGGTCCTGGATACTACAGACAATATCGGGGGAGTGAACCAATAGATGGAAAAGCGCTCGCTCTCTCTCTCGCTCTCTCTCTCTCTCTCTCCCTACCTCTTACCCCTTCTGTATAACTCGGCCTTTCATATAAATAAAAATAAATCATAAAGATAAAATAAAAAACAAGAAAATGGGCATGTGGAACTGGGTGTTTGGCCTGGTGATTAAGAGGATGCTTGGGATGCCGACACCCCACCCTTGAGTGCTTGCGTTTGAATCCCAGCTCCACTTCTGATCCAGCTTCCTGCAGATGCACACGCTGGGAGGCAGGCAGCAGGCGACCTGAGTTACTGCCACCCACATGGGAGCCCCAGACTGAGTTCCAGGCAGCTCCTGGTTTTGGCCTGGCCCAGCCTGGGCTGTTGCAGGCATTTGGGAAGCAAAGCAGCAGATGGGAGATCTCTTTCTCTGTCTTCCTTTCAAATAAAAATTTATGAAAAGGTGAAGATGGTCATGTGAAGACAGAGAAACACAGGGAGAAGGTCATGTGACTACTGAGGCAGAGACTGATGCTCAGCTGTAACCCACGGATACCAAAGAATGCTGGCAAACCACCCAGAAACTAGCAAAACCCAGGAAGGGTTCTCCTACTGGTTTTAGGGGGAGTGAGGCCCTGCAAAGTCTTCTATCTCAGACTTCCTGCTGCCAGAACTGTGATATAATGTTTCCACTGTTTGAAGTCCCCCTAGTGCCTTACACTGGTTACAGCAGCCCAGACAACTTAGATACCTGCTTTCATGAAGTCCCCACCCACTGGATGTTGGGCTATTGCTACTGAACACGCTGCATCTTTGCAGTTACATACATATTCCTTCAGGTGACCCAGTATCGCAGGTGGTAACTAAGCTCACTGTGCCACCACACCAGGCCCTATCAAGACCATTCTTAAAGTAATGATGCATCTTTTAATCAACAGCACTTCAGAATCAAGAAAATAAAATGGGTAGATATCTAATGGATTTTGGCATCATGAAGACAAGGATACCCTGAGTCCTAGGAATCAGAGCAGAGCCTGGCAAATAGTGTTCTTGTTTAGTAAATAAATGTGTGTCGGGGCCGGTGCTGTGGTGCAGAGGGGTAAGCCACCATCTGTGGTGCCAGCATCCCATATGGGCTCTAGTTCAAGCCCCAGCTGCCCCACTTCCAATCCAGCTCCCTGCTAATGGCCTGGGAAAGCAGCAGAAGATGGCCTGAACCAAGTACTTGGGCCTGTGCCATCCACGTGGGAAACCCAGAAGATGATCCTGGCTCCTGGCTTCAGCCTGGCCCATCCCCAGCTGTTGAAATCATTTGGGGAATGAACCAGCAGATGGAGGATAGATAGATAGATAGATAGATAGATAGATAGATAGATAGAACTCTGCCTTTCAAATAAATAAGTATATCCTTAAAAAATAACAATAAGTGGGTATTGAAAAAGAGCTGAGGGAGGGGCCTGGGTATTATCCAAAGGACCAGGGAGGAAACTGAACTAGGGACTGGATGAGGCCCCAAGCAGAGATACCCACTCCCCCCATATGAAATGCAGGCTTCTTCGCCTAGCCCCATGCAGCTGCACGACTCTATAATTCTAAAAGGATACCTAACTGTGGGCATTTGGTGCAGTGGCTAGGCTAACATGTGGGACACCCACTGCCAGTACCAGAGTGCCTGGGTTCCAGTCCTGGCTCCACTCTCACTCCCACTGCCTGCTAACACACACCCAGTGGGGCAGCAGTGACAGCTCTAGTACTTGGATCCCTGCCACCCACATGGGAAACCTGAGTTCTTCCATCTTGGCTTCTACCTTAGCCCTGCTTATTGTGGCACTTGGAGAGTGAATGAGCAAATGAGAGGATAGGAGATCTCTCTCCCTCCAGCCCCTGTGTGTGTGTGTGTGTGTCTTTGCTTTTCAAATTAAATGAGTAAATGAATAAGGTTCGAGTGTAAAACTAGTATTCTAGGGAAGGCACGGGGTAGAGGAGAGGTAATATTCTACAGTGGGGCAATTGTGACCCTGCGAGACACCTGGCCATGTCTGGAGACACGTTGTGGTTGTCGGGTGAGGAAGGAGGTATCACTGGCATCATGTGGCTGGAGACCTTGGGTGCTGGTCAACCTCCCACAGCACACAGGACCCTCCTTCCCCCTCCACACACACCCCCTCCCAATTACAATTATCTGGCCCAAGATGTCAACAATGCCAAGTCTGAATAACCCTGGCCAGAATTCAGATTTGGTTTTATTAAGTGGGTTGTCGGAAAGAAGAAAGAGAAAATAAATGAATTAATGAATTGATGGATGGGTGAGTGGGTGGGTGGGTGGATGGAAGAATGGCTGGTGAGTGATGACTGACTGACTGATAGGTAGACAGACAGACAGACAGACAGACTAGCAGATAGGTGGTGTATTTAGTGCAGCAGACTCATTTCCAATTACCTTGTTAGCTGTCTAACAGGAACAGGGTAAAGGAGCCACCCAGAGGATTTCATGGTGGGATGGAGACACAAACCCTGAAGACCTCCCACTGGCATCTTACTCCTCTGCTCCCTTTCTGTTACACTTGTCACCATCGTAATTCAGTAACAATTGGGTTTATCACTGAAGGACTCTCTCCCCTGCTGGACCGTGTGACCTGCCCACTGCAGCCTCTCCAGCAGCGAGCTAGAGCGGTCGTGACTAGTTTCTCCAATAAATAAATGAGTGTCAGTGATGACCGCGCTATCAGAACCAGATCCCGACAAATGAGGCTCTGACACCTGGGATACCCAGAGGATGGCTGCAATCCACGCTGCCTTCAGACATCTGGGCTGTATCATCACCAGCCACGGGGTGCGGGGTCTTCTTTCCTTCCGTTTACACAGCATCATCATTTCATGCCTCGAAGCCAAGGGGCTTTTGGGTCTCCCTGGCTCCCAGACACATGCAGCCCAGGAGCAACGCGGAACATGGTGCTTGAGAAAGCAACTCAGAAAGCTGTGGGCCACGTGCAGTCAGGGTCTGGGAGCACGCACACGGAACGCAGACAAATGTGTGGACATGTTTGGCATCCTTATTTTTCTCCCGAGTACCAATTACTCATCCGGGGCCCAAATGGTGGCAGGCTTCCCTCCCCAAGGGGACAGATTGCAGAAACCAGAGGAGGGACGTGGGTAGAGGGGAGGCTGAGGGGGCAGAATTGGATGGCATTCTTGCTGCAGATGGGGCGAGGGGGAGCACCGGGGAGCTGCTACGTTCCAGGGCAGCTGCAGCCTCCTGCAAGGTTATCTGTAGCGGGCACACGCGCGAGAGCAACAGGGCAATAAAAGTGAGTCATCATCACCCAGCGTGAGCCAACTCAGCCACTCGGGGCTCGCTGAAGCGTGTCCCCAGATGCAAAGTTACTCAAATTCGGGAATGAGTTATGCCTGCATAAAGGGCATAAAAACGTCTGTGAGCAGAGCATAAAGCCCGGGGCTGGATGGCGCCAGCATGGCCCACAAGCCACTGTGGTCGGCTGACAAGCGGCCCTGAGTCGCGGGCTGGGGACAGACACTGCCATGCCCTCTGGCGACATCTGTCCTCGGGCTCCTCACCCAGCTCCGCGGCTGCCTGGCTGTGCGACCTTGGGCAGGGACAGCACCTCTCTGATCCTCTCGTCCCTAAATGATCCCCGAGGGCCTTTTGTACTCTGAAGCTCCTGTGCAACGTGACAAAGAGCCTGCGCCTCATTATTTCCAGGGCTGACGTCTGCATTTCAACACAAGGCGTCTGCTCTCTCCAGCAGACTCTGGCCAAGGGTACTCGCTCCTGAACCCAAATGTCCACGTCCAACTCCTGGCCCCATCATTCAGAAGTTCTTTGACTTCAGGCCGCCGACTTCACCCCTCTGAGCCTCACTGCTGTGTGCTGAGGATAACAGAGCCAACAGACAGGCAGGGAGCCTTATCCCGAGTCCCCAGACATTCACCTTCAGATCGGAGTCACATTGTCCAGGCCCCTGAGGCGGAGGTTCTTGGAGCCAGAAACTAGCACGGAAGTCAGGGCGTCATGTAGCCACAGACAGCCATCTGCAAAGGTCCCCAGCCTCCACACCTTCTTCCTCTGCTTACCCTGCATCAGCTTCTCTGTAACACCTGTTACAAGCCAAAATTATCCACTTTATTTACTCATTTATTATCCATCTCCCTGCATGCATCCAAGCTCCATGAAGTCACAGACGGTGTCTGGTTCCTAACTGTGTTCCCAGCGACTAGCATGCCTCTCCCAGGTGCTCCACACACCTGTCGTGGAGTGAATGAATGAACTGCCCGTTACCTAGCTGCTTCCCACATCAACCTTCCCAGAGTTTCTGGGTGTCCCCACTTCGCAGGAGGGGAGGCTGAGTGACCACAGGTGGGAACGGCACCCAGGTCTGCCTGACTCTGAATCCCACGTGCCAGCCCCTCCCTGGAAGCAGTCTGCACTCTGATGAAGTTCTGGCGACAGCAGCCAATCCCCTGTTCCAGCTCAGTGCCAGCAGGGACTAAACAGCTCCGACGACTGCTCCTGGGGCTCCGCCGCCCCTCCGACACAGGCGTACCAGCGTTCACGGGATCCTCGCGCGCCTGAGACCACCCTGACCAGTAAGCACGCTTGGCACAGAGTAAGCGCTCGCAAACGCGGAGGACCCCAGGGGGGCCGGCACGGCCACCTGCCCAGCTAACCATGGTTCTCTCTCCTTCCACCCCTTCTTGTCCCTGCCGTCTCCAGTGAGACGCACCCCCACCCCCGGATGGACCCCTCCCGCACTGTGCCGCTCCCGGCACACGCAGCCCCCGTGGTCGCGCGCCGTTTCCGGTTGTGCACTGCGGCTGCCCACGCCGGGAGCCCGGGAGCCCGTCCTCCCCGCCGCCTCCTCCGCCCACCGGCACGCACGGGGCACGCGGGGGCGCCGCGCTCCTGCCGCCTGTGGCGCGGCACCTGTGGGCGGAGAGCCAGTCCCGGCTGCGGCGGCTGAACCAGGACAGCGAGTGTCGCCACCCCCTCACTCCTTAATCCCCTGCAATCTGGCCGCCTCCCTACGTCCAAACCTCCCCCCACCCCACCCCTGCCCAGGCGCACGTGACTCCCACTCACGGGTCCCGCGTCTTCGCTGGGCTTCACGTGTGCAGCCCGGGGGCGTTTCATGGCGACCCCCGGCAGGGTCTTCTCTGCTTTCCCCGAGCTTGCCTCCACGCCCCTGCCCGGCAGAGTCTCACCCAGGCAGTGAGCGTGGCCGTGTGGCTGGCCGCGTGTCTGTGGGCAGCCTGCCGGGCCTCAGTTACCCCCTGTACAATGGGTATCAGAGGCAGGATTTCTGTGGACGCCTAGGTCGCGCTCAGCGCAGGGCCCACCGTCCCCCTCCCCTGCTCCTTGTTCGGCGCGGCAGCCAGGTGGTCTCGAGGCATCAATCGGGCCTGGACAATTGCTCCCCTGTAACTCCATCCAGGGGGCTTCTCGTCGCTCTTAGCATAAAGTCCAAATCCTCACTATGGCAAATCCGTCCCAGGCCGTCCTGCTGGGGTCACTCCTCCCTTGGCTCACAGAATTCCAGCCACACTGGCTTTCTTTAATAATAAACACTAATTCCAAATATAATGAAAATTTAAATAGATTACTGAGTATGCTAAGTTCAATCATTTAAAATCTAACACTGAGTGCACCAAGTCCATTCCTGTACCAGGATTGCTGTGTGGCTGCTGCCTGGGCTGGAGGCGCTGAGCCCCGACTTCTCTGTGCCCGGGCTGTGCCCCCAGCTCTTCTCTCCTCCTGCCCACCTTCAGGCCTCAGCTTCAAGGCCACCCCCTCCACGATCTTCCCTGGCCAAGGGGAGAAGACGCCAACCACGTCCCCTCAGACCCCTGTGTCCAGGCCACCGGACCCATCTCCGGGCTGCTGCCGGTACTGGCTGCTCATGGCTCACACCCAACCTTCCCAGGATCATCCTTGGCTAACGGGAGCCACCTCACCTGGGAGGTCATGTCCTCTCCCTGGCCAACAGCTGACCGATGGGGGAAAGGGAGTCTCCAGTCCCAGCCTCCTTATCTACAGACGGGACAGCAGCCATGATACAGCCCGTGCTCAAGTGCCCCCTGTGGGATTAGGCCAAGGCTGGACTTCTCCTGACGCCTCCACCTGACCCAGCTCCTCCCTGACTGCCCTTCCTTCCACGGCTCCCCTCCATCAACCACTTGAACAAGCGCTGGCATCGCCCGCTCTATCTCTAGGGAACCCAAGTTGGCATACACCTGCTCCCTTAGAGCACCTGTTACGGTCATCAACGACTGACTGTTCCATGCATTCCTTTCCTGTCCCTGCCACCACAGGGCAAGCTTTGTGAGGACAGGACTCCACCACGTTGTACCCAACACCTGGGTAGGGCTGCACATGCTGGACAGCTGCTTGTGAGTCAGTGACCTGAGCCACCGTGAGCTTCCGAGGGCTCTTCTCTGCTCTCTCAGCCCTTGACGCTCTCCTCAGGCCATGTGATTCCTTCCAGGGGACCTGCCAGGACCTCAAGCTCAGTGGGTCCCCGTGATGATTCGCCATCGACCCTGGGGACAGCACCTCTTCCTCTGACTTCTCTACCTCTGCTGGCGTTGGAAATGCAGTGTCGTGTCTGATTCATTCGGCTCAGCATCCCTGGAGCCAGCCCGCATCCCCGAGCTGTCCAAGCCAACACGTCCACATGGTCTTCTCTCTGCTCCCCTCCACACGCCCCACCCACCACACTCGCAGCGCTCAGCCCAGCTCAGGTTCAGGTGTTCCGACATGCAGACTTCCCCACTCCTACATCTGTCCTGCACAGCCTGCTAGACTCATACTCCCACTGCTGACCTCGAGTCACGTCCCTCCTGCTCATAAAAGCCCTACAAGGCCTGAAGGGCCACGTCCCAGTGCCTGGCCTTAGCCTGGCACTCAAAGTCCTCAATGATCAGTCCTCAAGCCACCTCTTCCAGCCTTGTCCATAATGCTGGGAATAGTGAGAACAGGTACAACAAAGACAGCAGACCTCAGAAACTCCAGCATGGGCCAGACCAGTCTAAAACACTCGCGGCAAATGCCCAGCTCTCATAAGTACTCAGTGAAAGTTTGATGATGAATGAACACAACGTGCTAGGTATCTCACGTACATGAATGTACGTATGTACATGTATGTAATCCTCGTGACAAGCCAGTGAGGTGAAGAAACGGAGGTTGGGATGTAACTTCTTCCAGCCACCCAGTTAGGGGGGAAACCAGGTCTGATCCACTGGAGCATCCAACCCTAAACCACTCTGCTGTCTAATTATAACTCTGCTGTGCCTATGCTGTAGCTCTACGGGATCGCCGGTACCCCGTTCCACCCTCTACCCCACGCCTGACACTGATTCAAGCTGGGCCTTTGCTTGGCACACTCTTGGTGTTCCCGCATATGCAGATTCTTTGTAACCTAACTCAAAAATATCGTGTTTATTGAGAATTCTTTTCAGAACCACCCCCAGCCATTGTGTCTTCCATCGAACTCCCAATGTGCTTGAATCCACCCATGCACGGATTGATATATTCACCAGCAGACATTTCCTGAGCACCTCCTCTGGGCCAGGTCCACATCAGATGGGTGTCCCCGAGAGACACAGACACAGTCCTCTGCCTTCAGGGCTTCGCAGCCAAGTGCAGGAGTTCATCCGTCCAGTGAACACTGGCCGGGCCCCTGCTTTGCGCCAGGCATTGTCCTAGGAGCTGCAATACAGCAGCCACAAAGACAGTGATGGCGTCTGCCCCCACAGGACCTGTGCTGCACGGGAAGGAACAGACAACAGTGACGACCTCTCCTGTGTGCAGAGGGCTCGCTCCCCCAGTCGCTCTTCTAAGCACTCGGTATGCGTTAGTGCTTGGATCCTCACAGCAACCCTTTGCCTCAGGTACTATTTTTTTTTCTTTCCTTTTTTTTTTTTTTTTTTTTTTTGACAGGCAGAGTGGACAGTGAGAGAGAGAGAGACAGAGAGAAAGGTCTTCCTTTTGCCGTTGGTTCATCCCCC
Organism: Lepus europaeus; assembly: GCF_033115175.1. NCBI lineage: Eukaryota > Metazoa > Chordata > Mammalia > Lagomorpha > Leporidae > Lepus > Lepus europaeus. The sequence goes on from NC_084847.1 coordinate 8,399,493, forward strand.
AATGGCCGCTGCGGCCAGCTCATCGCACTGATCCGAAGCCAGGAGCCAAGTGCTTCTCCTGGTCTCCCATGCGGGTACAGGGCCCAAGGACTTGGGCCATCCTCCACTGCACTCCTGGGCCACAGCAGAGAGCTGGACTGGAAGAGGAGCAACCAGGACAGAATCCAGCGCCCTGACCGGGACTAGAACCCGGGGTGCCGGCGCTGCAGGCAGAGGATTAGCCTATTGAGCTGTGGCGCCAGCCGTAAATAAATAAAATCTTTAAAAAAAAAAAAAAAGAAATATAATAATGAGAGCTATCTATTTTCTTCTTTTAGCAAATTCTCCATGACATTTTTATAATCAGGCTTAGAAGCCGCAGGTTGAGAGACAGATGGATGGACGGGGACATAAAAACCTGTGTGTTATAATATAACTGAGAATCCCAGAGCCACGTCCAAGCAGCGAGCTCGCTCTTCTGGGAAAGTCAGGGAGGTGTGCGAGAGGGGAGGACCCTACAGGAGGAGTGAGGCTTACAACAGGAAAGAAGACTGCAGGGGGGTTCCAGACAAAGGGGCTGCAAGAGGGGGGACACGAAAGGGAGCAGCGACCGACCGACCGTGAAGAGGGCAGGTGGGAGTGCGGGGCGCAGTGGATACTCGGGGCGATGCATCGGAGGTGGGGTTGGGGCAGTGAGGGCCAAATGGGGAAGGGCCTGGCAAGGCCTCTGGGGGGCGCTGCAGCTTCTGCTGAGGCTACATCTGGAAGCCCCACCTCAGCTGACAGGGGCCTCGAAGGGGGTTGCTTGGGGGAAACCCAGTATGCAAGAAGTGGCCTCCAAAGGCAGATAAAGAGAGCGGGGGACAGATTCAGGATTACAGAGACAAAAATGTGTCTCAGGTAGCAGCAGCAAGCCACGAGGGCCACTGCACACGAGGCAGGAGAAAAAGGGTTTTATAGACAAAAAGGTTCAGTGCCCAAACAGAACACACTTGGACTTTCTCCAGAAACATCGGCAGGGCAGTCACTGCGGGGCTGACAGTAAAGCCGCAGCCTGGGACACCAGCACCTGTATCAGAGCGCTGGTTCGAGTCCCAGCTGCTCCGCTTCCAATCCAGCTCACTGCTAATGCACCCAGGAAGTCCACAGAAAATGGCCTAGGTACTCCAGGCCCTGCCACCCATATGGGAGACCCAGAAGGAGTTCCTATCTCACGGCTTTGGCCTGGCCCAGCCTGGGCTGTTGCAACCATGTGGGGAGTGAACCAGCAGATGGAAAATCTTTCTCCCTCTCTGTCCCTCCCCCTGTCACTCTACCTTTCAATAAATAAATAAATCTTCTTACAAAAGAAACATCAACCATCGCAGACATTCTAAGCGTCAGGTAAGAAGCAGCCCAGGTGCCAGACAAGATCATCTGCACAACTCTGTTGATGCCCTGGGGTTTCTGCTGGTTGTCAGGCTCACCTGGAGAGCAAGTTGCTGGCTGTGACCAAGATGGCTGCAGTCCCGTCAAGGCGGATCCCCAGCAGTGTTAACAAGGATGTGACCGGGCCACACAGAAACAAAAAGGCCTGAATGAGGACCCTGAAGTCCATCCACACCCATTCTTGGCTAGACGCTAGAATTTGTGAGTGCCTTTGTCACAGCTCGCCACTAAACTGTGCACAGTGTGTGGAACGAAAGCCTGCATAATGTATTGGCTAAGGCAGGGTTTCGCGGCCTGGGCACTGTGGACCCTAGAGGCTGGTAGTTCTTGGTTGTGGGGTCATCCTGTGCAGTGCAGGACATTGAGTAGCATCCCTGGCCTCCACCAACTGGACAAGAGTAACAACCCCATCTCACCTCACAGCAAGCAAAAATGTCCCCTGACATCGACACCCTCCTCTGGAGAGCAGAGCACCTTGGGGTTGAGAACCACTGGGGGAAAGAGAGGGGCTGTCGGGCCCTAGCAAGGCCCAAATCTTGGCTCTGCCACTTCCCAGCTGGGTGACCTGGAGAAAAATACTTAGCTTCTCTGTGCCTGTTTTTGCTCATCTGTTGAGTAAGGATGATAAAGTATTTGGTCTCACAGAGTCACCAGAAAAATTAAATACAACGATACCTGTGAAATACACAGGCAAGCTCTCAGAGAATTCCAGCTGTCTCTGCTACTATGCTTTAAGGAAAACAGCGCTCAGCCTAGGACTGGGCATAGAATGAGTACTTCACAAATGTCACCTAAGATTGCCTCTCTTACTGCTTTCTTACTCATACCTGGGCTGCTCCCCCTGCCACCGCCGCGTCCTCGGCACCTGGCCAGCTCTTGCTCACGCTTGCCAAAAGGAAGCCAGCAGGTTGAGAGGACGGCAGGGAGGGTGTGCACGTTCCGAAGACGTGACCTTGCTGCTCGGCATTCTTCAGAATCTCTGAGTGAATGGAGGTTTTGCAGTAGGGAAGGGTTACTGTGTTTGCAGTATAGTAACTCTACTCACAGTCCAAACATTTTCCAAAGGCTATGTTCCAGAGAATACCAAACTCAACGTGCGTTTCTCTTTAAGGCAGGTTTTCAGGCCAGAAATGCAGGCTACCCTTCCCCTTCCTGTGCCAATCAGGCATGTTCCAACAGAAAAGACGGAGAAGCCCTGCGGTCGGCGTCACCAGAGCCTGAGCTCTGGAACCCCGGGGACCGAGTCTGGCTCCTCGTGGTCGTCCCACTCCTGGCATAAAGCTGAGCCGAGGCATACTTAATAAAAATATGACAAATGAGTAAATGAAATGAATATTTACATAAGTGAAGTTGTTAATTAAAGAATCCCGTTTGTGGCACTTTACCCAGGACATGCCGAGCTTGTCAGACCGCTGCACCGTGCACAGCCCCAGGACTAACGCCTCCCAGACACACCTTCCTGGGATGAGGAGGTGAAGCGGAGCAGCTGAGAAGGCAGCCGTGACCAGAGGATCGTTCCTGGCATCTGTGGCTCCCGGAGATTTCGTCTGCAGTGAAGACTCATTGAAAACGTTCTACTTAAGCTCCAAAATGAGACCTAGGAGATGAAAAAAGGAAATGCATTCTTGGTCAAAAGGATTCTTTTTCTTTCTTTTTTTTTTTTTTTTTTTTTTTTTTTTTTTTTTTGACAGGCAGAGTGGACAGTGAGAGAGAGACAGAGAGAAAGGTCTTCCTTTTGCCGTTGGTTCACCCTCCAATGGCCGCCGCGGCCGGCGCACCGCGCTGATCCGATGGCAGGAGCCAGGTGCTTCTCCTGGTCTCCCATGGGGTGCAGGGCCCAAGCACTTGGGCCATCCTCCACTGCACTCCCGGGCCACAGCAGAGAGCTGGACTGGAAGAGGGGCAACCGGGACAGGATCGGTGCCCCGACCAGGACTAGAACCCGGTGTGCCAGCGCCGCAAGGCGGAGGATTAGCCTAGTGAGCCGCGACGCCGGCCAAGGATTCTTTTTCTTAAAAAATGCATTTATTCAGTCGAGACACAGAGGCAAACAGACAGAGATAGAGCGCTCCCATCTGTTAGTTCACTCCCTAAGCACCTGTGACAGCCAGGGCTGGGCTGAGGCTGAAGCCAGGAGCTGGGTCCCCCCCGTGGGTAACGGAGATCCGTCTTCTTGGGCCACCACCTGCTTCCTCCCAGGTGTGCATTAGCAGGAAGCTGGAATCAGGTGCAGAGTGAAGGCTTGAACTCAGTCACTCCAGTATGGGATGTAGGTGCCCCGGCTGGAGTCTTAGCCGCTAAGCCAAATGCCCCCCCCAGGATTCCACTTTTTTAAAGCAACATGACAATCTCCGGTGCCATTCTGTGTGCAGTGACATGGTAGGGGAAACACATAGAAGTGACCCCACTCTTGCTGCTCACAGCTGAACAAGTGTCTGTCACAGCATAGGCACAGCTCCTACACCCCAGAAGACTGACTCTAAGTCACAATTCTATTCAACAGCGAGTCTTTGGCTTATGGCAAAAGTCAAGGAAGTTGCCTATTGCAAGCTTGTTCCAGGCTCTGACTTTTCAAGTATGTGTTTAGGTGAATGCCCACCTTGTTTGCGTCTAACCTGTCCCTCCAGATGAACAGTTAGCAAACTAAGTCACCGTGGGAAAATGGGTTCCACAGGCACAAAAGACAGCAGCAGACGTGGGAGAACCTCCGCTGAGATGGAGCTGGGGCCTCTGAGTGCCCGCTCCCTGCCAGACACCGTTCTAGGTATTCACATGTGCACCTAACTGATTCATCCAACATACAGCTCACAGAGGAGCACGCTCCAGCCCCGAGAGGTTCGGTGGCTGGGCCGGGCCTAGGACACACGCCAGTCAAGGTAGGGGCTGGCCCACGGACCAGTCCCAGCACTCTACCCCGTAATCACCAAGGCTGCTCTACCTCTTAGAAAAGGCTTAAGATCTGCTTTACTTACACATTTATATAATTAATACTGGAATTAATTCTCTGCTGGAAGTATGGAAGACATGGGGAGAAACAGCCCGGGTCTGCACCCAGGATGCAGGAGATTCTTCCAGCACTTAATATCCCCAACTCGCTACTTAACAAGGAAGGCAAGAGACAGCTGCCACGTAAGAACTGAGCACTGCTCCGACTCTACCCCTTTGTTGTCTTCTGTCATTGCCAAAAAACATCTAAAACAAACAGAAAACTCCGGCATGCCAGCCAACTTGCATCATTCGAAGGAATCAATTACAAATGATGATATTCAGAGCAGTGATATTCCAGCCTACTTCCTCCTTCCCGCCCTCTGAAGTTTGCTTGATCAAATGCAAACACCAGGCCAGGAATTCCTCCTATATCTCATTGAATCCCTAGCTTAACCTGAAAAGTGACTTTTTAAAGATTTTATTATTTATTTGGAATGCAGAGCAAAAGAGAGAAGGGGTGGACTCCATCCACTAGTCCACTTCCCAAATGGCCACACTAGCTGGGACGGGGCCAGGCCGAAGCCAGGAACTCCATCAAGTCTCCCATGTAGGTGGCAGAGCCGCAGCACTCTGGCCATCATCCACTCCCTTTCAGGAACAATAGCCTGAAGCTGTGTTGGAAGCAGAGCAGCTGGGAGAAGCCAGCACTCCAATACGGGATGCTGGCATCACAAGTCGCAGCTCAAACCCCTGCACAACACCGGCCTGAAAAAGCAGACACTGGCTGGCGCCGCGGCTCACTTGGCTAATCCTCTGCCTGCGGCGCTGGCACCCCAGGTTCTAGTCCCGGTTGCTCCTCTTCCAGTCCATCTCTCTGCTGTGGCCCAGGAAGGCAGTGGAGGATGGCCCAAGTGCTTGGGCTCTGCACCCATACGGGAGACCAGGAGGAAGCACCTGGCTCCTGGCTTCAGATCAGCACAGCACGCCGACTGTAGTGGCCATTTGGGGGGGGGGGGGGGTGAACCAACAGAAGGAAGACCTTTCTCTCTCTCTCTAACTCTGTCCATAAAAAAAAAAAAAAAGGCAGATATTGCCCCCATTTTAAAGATGAAAGGACTGAGGGTCAGAGCCATCCCATGTCTTTGCTATGGTCATATTCGACTAAAGGACACAGGAAGCATTCTAAACGAAGCCTCTGTTTCCAAAAACTCTAGTTCTGGCTGTCCTACGTATTTGAAGGTAGATTCATCAGACAAGTGCCCCAAGCTCCAGAAAACAAATGTTTATAGCCCAGTATGCTCACAAGAGCTGGAGGTGCTATGTTATTACAATTGAGGTTCTGCTGGTTAAGAAGCAGAACCAATTAAAAGGCTATTTCCTTTGTTCTGAGCTACCTCAGGCTTGTTGACAGGACTGACAATACAGCAGAGTGATGGTTAACAACTCTGAACTGCAATGCTAGGAATCCGAGCAGAAGTCAAGGACCACATAATCACACGTAACCGTGGGTGGGGCTCAGTGGTGAGGCCAACACTTGTAAAAACAGAATTGATGGCAAAGCTTCTGGTATCCTTCCAGTCCATCGGAGTGTGACATGTTTTAAAAATGTTTTAATATTTTTCCATATTAATACAAATCAAGCAGAGACATAAAATCTCTGTGTGTTTCATTTCTTTTGGGTAGAAGCACAGTTTGCCATATTCAAATACAAGGTCTTGACAACTAATGCTTGCCCATGAAACACTAATAACAATGCATCAACAGCTACAATTTATTTCCCATTCTGCTTGGAAATGTTCAGAAAGCCCTAGGTGAACCATTTCTTCCAGAATTTTACAGCTTCGCTGATGTTCTCCAGGGCACTCATCCTAAACTGTGGGGGTGGCAGTGGGGTTGGGGATGTCCTGATGCCAGAACCTTCATCTGATTATTTGAGTGTTTAAGATTCACTTATTCATTCAATGAACCGCTTTTGAGCAATAATTTTTTTTTTTAGATTTTATTTGTTTACTTGAAAGAGTTACAGAGAGGCAAAGGCAGAGAGAGAGAGAGAGAGAGAGAGAGAGAGAGGTCTTCCATCTGCTGGTTCACTCACCCAATTAGCCGCAATGGCCAGAGCTATGCCGATCTGAAGCCAGGAGCTAGGAGCTTCTTCTGGGTCTCCCACATGGATACAGGGCCCCAAGCACTTTGGGCCATCTTCTACTGCTTTCCCACGCCATAGCAGAGAGCTAGATTGAAAGTGGAGCAGCCCGGACTTGAACTGGTGCCCATATGGGATGCTGGCATTGCATCCCACTGGAGGCTTTACCTGCTACGCCACAGAGCCAGCCCCCAGCAATAGTTTTTTGTCTCATTCACTTTCCCTAACATTGAACTAGGGCAGAATGGGAAATGGACCAGGTTGAGCTCCATGGTCATAAAAAACAAACTAAATAAACTAACATCTGGAAGGTGTGCGACTGTGTCACCAGGTTTGTTCAAATCCGAACCCCAGAGCCTGTGACTGTGACCTTCTTTGGAAATAATGTCTTTGCAGATACCAAGTCAAATGAGATCAGAACAGATCTTAAATCCAAAGACTGATGGGTTCCTCTGTAAGAAGAGGAAATATGGGCGTAGACACAAGACGCATGGGGAGTGGGCCATTGAAGACAGACACAGAGTCTGGGGTGACACAGCTGCAGGCCAAGGAACACCAAGGACTGACAGCACCACAGGAGCTGGGACAGGTGAGGAAGGGTCCTCCCCAAGACCCTTGAGAGACAGCACAGCCCTGCTGATGTTTTCATCTCAGATTCTGGCCTCCGTAACAGTGAGAGAGGAAAGTTCTGTTGTTTAAACCACCCAACTGGTGACTGTTTGGTATGTAGTCCTAAGAAACCAAACAACTAAGACAGTATCAGAGCAGGACACGGGGTACAAAGGAAATGCAGACGGCCGAGGGGTAGGAGTGAGCGTGGAGGGATGGGCTCACTTGGACGGTGTGGTCAAAGGAAGGCAGGCTAGCACAGGGGCAGGACTGTCAGACGCAGGACTGCTTAGCATGGGCGCGTGTGCTAGCTTGCACTGCTAGAACCAGATTCGCGTGAATGGGCGGCCTAATCAGCAGATATTTATTGCTCACAGCTCTGGGGTCCAAGTTTCCCCCTGGGGCCTCTGGTCTTGGCTTGCAGCTGCTGCCACGTCGCTGGGTTCCCACAGCCGCTTGTTTGCAGGTTTGGAGAGAGAGAAGTGGGCACTCGGGATTTCCTCTTTCAAGGACATTAATCCTACTGGATCCGAGCCGCACCTTGTGGCCTCCTTTAACCTTATTTACTCCAAATAGAGAACTACTCTTGGGGTTAAGGATTCAACACAGGAACCCTGTGGGCCCATGTGCATTCAACCTATAATAGAGATGATACCCCAAGTCAAACTCTACTAACGATTCGAAAGACCCGGGTGACTGTGAGATCCTGGCGAAGCAGGTGCCAGTTCAGTTCCCCAAGTGCTTCTGCATGCGTTGGGACAAATGTCTCCTGTGTCCTGGCCCAGATTTGCAGATGTGGCCTCTGAGCCACACCGATGGGACCATTCTAGGGATCAGCAATCCATTTCATATTCTAATAATGACAAGGTTGACACTGACATTTTCCATAAATCCATTAATTCCAAGTTTGTTTGTGATCAGCAAACTCAATGGGTCAGTGAGGCCTACTAAAAGCATTCCATGCCATAAATAAGGACAGGAATGGCTACATAATCAGCTGGGGCCAGTGTAAAATAAAAATGAGGTGCCCGTGGCGCTGTGGGATAGTGAGCTAAGCCTACGCCTGCAGTACCGGAATCCCCTGTGGGAGCCGGTTCATGTCCCAGCTGCTCTATTCCGATCCAGCTCTTGCCATGGCTTGGTAAAGCAGTGGAAGATGGGCCAAGTGCTTGGGCCCCTGCACCCACGTGGGAGACCCAGAAGAAGCGCCTGGCTCCTGGCTTTGGATCGGCTCAGCTACAGCACTGCAGCCATCTGAGGAGTGAACCAGCGGATGGAAGACCTTTCCCTCTGTCTTTCCCTTTCCTTCTCTCTGTCTATGACTCTACTTCGCAAATAAATAAATAAAATCTTTAAAGAAAGAAACTGAGGGGCCCTTTGAGAAAACGTTGAGAAGAATTCTAAGCTGGTGACTGCAGAGCACGAAGGCAGGTGAGGCGAGTGGCCCTGAGAAGCATCAGCCCAGGGCAGCTGATTCAGACTCTTACCTGTGTGTGGTACACATCCCCAAGAGGACCACGTGTTTGCCAGGAAATTGTACCACATCGTTTAAAAAAATTATTCCTTTTTCATTTTACTTGAAAGGCACAGAGACAGGGAAACAGAGATCTGCATTGCTCGTTTATTCCCCAAATGCCCAAACCAGCCAGTGCTGGGCCAGGCTGAAGCCAGGAGCTAGGACTTGATCCAGGCCTCCCACATGGACAGCATGGAATCAGGCACTTGAGCCACGGCCTGCTGCCTCCCACAGGAAGCTGGGTGGGCAGTGGCTCTGGGACTCTGCAGGTGCTCTGACTGGGATGCAGGTGTTCCACACGGCTTCTTAGCCACTGCACAAAATGCCCAATCCCTGACCTGATCATTTGTTTTCGCTTTTTGTTGGTCTGTTTGCTTCCACTGCCCTCACTCCTCTGGCTTCCCCAAGTTAAGGAAGGGTGATGACAATGCAGCTATAACCCTTTCTTCCCCAGGAGACCTCTAGGATGAGGAGACGTTGGATCTGAGCCCTCCCAGGAGGTCAGAAGTGGTAGGGATGAGATGAGAGTGGGGGTCAGGGCAGACCCATGTAAGGACTGGGCTGCATTTCCGCTGTGAGGGGGCCTCAGCAGCAGGCTCGGGCAGGGCGTCGTGCGATCTGTCTTGACAGTTCTGAATGTGAAGAGTGCACAAAAACAGATGTTCTTTGTGACCCTGAAAGTGACAGAATCGTGTGACCCAACACAGCAGGTCCCACAGAGGTTCTATGTTAATGGTCTGGGTTTTTGTTTTTGTTTTTGACAGATAAGACAGTGAGAGAGAGAGAGACAGAGAGAAAGGTCTTCCTTCCGTTGGTTCACCCTCCAATGGCCGCTACGGCCAGCGCTGAGCTGATCCAAAGCCAGGAGCCAGTTGCTCTTTCCTGGTCTCCCATGTGGGTGCAGGGGCCCAAGCACTTGGGCCATCCTCCACTGCCTTCCCGGGCCACAGCAGAGAGCTGGCCTGGAAGAGGAGCAGCTGGGACTAGAACCCGGCACCCATATGGGATGCCAGTGCCGCAGGCAGAGGATTAACCCAGTGAGCCACAGCGCTGGCTCCTGGTCTGGATTTTGATTTAACGTTTGTTTCCATGGCTGTTTATTTGAGGTCTGTCTTCTTAGTAAACAGCACCATGGAGCAGTTGCCTTGTTCTCAACTCTAAGGCCTAGCACAAAGCCTGGCACAAATTATCACCCAATAAATAGTTGCTTTTTTTTCCAAAGATGTATTTTATTTATTTGAGAGGGAGAGAGACACACACAGAGGTCTTGCATCTGCTAGTTCACTCCCCAGATGGCTGCAACACCTGGGACTGAGCCAGGCTGAAGCCAGAAGCCAGGAGCCAGAGGACTTGGGCCCATCTTCTGCTGCTTTCCCAGGCACGTTAGCAGGGAGCTGGATCAGAAGTGGAGCAGCCGGGACTCCAATCATCACCCATATGGGATGCCGGCGCTGCAGACAGCAGCGTCACCCACTAAGCCACAACGCCTGCCCCAGAACTGTTCTCTTGAAGCCAAATGCGTGCGTTGCTGTTTTCTCTAGGACTTTATTGTAGTAAAATACAGATAACAGAAAGCTGACCATGGCAGTCACGTTTCAGTGTCCAGCGCCATGGCATCCAGTCCACTCACGTCTTGTACGACCACCGTCATCACCACCCATCTCCAGTAAACCGTTCAGCATCCCCAACTGAAACCCAGCACCCGTTACATAGCAACTCCCCTCACCTCCCTCCCAGCCATGACAACCACTGTTCTACTTTCTGTCGCCATAAATTTGACTATTATAGGTACCTTCTATAAACCGCCTGGAATTTGCTATAAAATAATACAGAAAGAAATAAAGATGAATAAGACACACAAAATATTGTTAAATCTACGAAAGCACTATCCAATAGAACTTTCTCTAACAATGGAAACCTTCTACATCTAAGCTATATAATACATGTAGCTACTGCACCTTTGAAACAGAGTATGATTAAGGAACAAGATTTCATTTTATTTAATTTTAATGTAAATTGCTACATGTGGCTGGTGTGTGTCTTACTGGACAGCGGAGGCCTATGAGGGCTGGAGGGAGGTTCGTGGTACCGTCTTCTCCTCTTTGAGCATGTCTGAAGATTGTTATAATAAAAATGCATAAAATGACTTGGGGCTGCTTTCTGTCCTTGGGTAACCTTGGGTGGTGGCTTGTTCCCCTTCAGCTCTCTCACCTGTAACTTGGGGCCCCATAACTGCTGCTCCCAGCCCCTGCAGTTCCTGTGTGGCCTTGACATCTGCTGAGCCTCAGAGGCTGCACATTCCCCAGCTGTCACGGGATATGCACCCCCACCCCGCCCCAGCCAGAGGGAGCCACTGCAGCACTGGGTTTGTTCCCTAGCGGCTGGGCCAGCTGCACCCGCTCCGGTCCTGCATCCAGCGGGCTCAATCCCTGGCCCACCGATGAAAGGATTCAAACAAGGCAATTGCATCTTCTCAGGAAGCAAGGTCACCTTAACCTCTTGTTACCACAAAAAGTGTTGTTCATTCTCCTCCTGACGGCCACCCCGCCCTGGCGGCCCTAAACGTTTTCCAGTGCCCTTCTCTCAAGGCTGAGTATACAGCTAAATCCCTGCTGTTAAGCTCATCTGCCCTGTATTCAACAATCTCATAGTAAGGTGGGAGACCCTTTTTCACCCACAGTGTGAGTGGAAGGCAGTTAGAATATATATCCCAGGGCCGGCGCTGGGGCGTAGCCGGTGAAGCCGCCACCTGCAGTGCCGGCATCCCATACGGGCGCTGGTTTGAATCCCGGCTGCTCCACTTCTGATCCGGCTCTCTGCTATGGCCTAGAAAAGCAGTGGAGGATGGCCCTAGTGCTTGGGCCCCTCTACCCACATGGGAGAGCAGAACAAGCTCCTGGCTCCTGGCTTTGGATTGGCACAGCTCCAGCCTTTGAGACCATCTGGGGAGTGAACCAGAGGATGGAAGACCTCTCCTCTCTCTCTCTCTCTCTCTCTCTCTGCTTCTTCTCTCTGTGTAACTCTGCCTTTCAATTAAAAAAAAAATTATTTATTTATTTGAAAGGCAGAGTTACAGAGAGGCAGAGGGAGAAAGAGAGAGAGAGAGTCTTCCATCCACTGGTTCACTCCCATTGGCCGCAGCAGCCAGAGCTGCGCCAATCCAAAGCCAGGAGCCAGGAGCTTCTTCTGGGTCTCCTATCTGGGTACAGGAGCCCAAGGACTTGAGCCATCTTCTACTGCTTTCCCAGGCCATAGCAGAAAGCTAAATCGGAAGTGGAGCAGCTGGGACTCGAACCAGTGCCCACATGGGATGCCAGCATTGCAGGTGGCAGCTTTACCCTCTACGCCACAGCACCAGCCCTCAATAAATAAATCTATATATATATGTATATGTATATATATATATATATATCACACACACACACACACACATGCTCCTAATAAGATATTTTTGAGAATTACATGGGATGCACAGACAAAAGTGCTTTCAAAATCCCAATAAAAAAAGTTAAATGCAAGGGGTTTTATTAACCTTGCTGTAGGTTTTATTAATCCTCTGCAAATTGAGAAAGAATTCTCAGACTATTATTGCAACTAAGTGGGTGACTACCTGGCCCAACCTCATTATTCACCTCTAACTGCTCTGGTGGCTAAATAGAACCGCATCGTCTTCTCTAACTCATGTTTGCTTTTCACTCCACGACAAATCCTAAACATATTTTTACTTTGATTTAATCTCTTTTAAGAGCTCTACCTTGTTTCGGTGCAGAGCAATATAATTAATCTAATGAACTTCCTCGCTGATCTCATCCGTTTCCGGTACTTGGAATACCCTCTAAATGCCGCTGACTCATTAATTTATGTCTCTAGCCCATTCATCTCTTACTCCCAGACCTGCGCACCCAGCTGCCCGCTTGACCTCTCCACTGGGGTGCGCCACAGGTTCTGCAAATTTAATGAGCCCCACCCACATCCCCTGACTCCTCCAGTCTTGTCTCCTTCAGACCAGCTTTTGCATCCTACCATCCCCTCATTAATAAATGAAATTTTGGGGCCGGCAGTGTGGTGTATCGGCCTAAGCCTCCGCTTGCCACACCGGCATCCCAAATGGACACCGATTCTGTTCCGGCTGCTCCTCCTCTATCCAGCTCTCTGCTATGGTCTGGGAAAGCAGTGGAAGATGGCCCAAGTCCTTGGGCCCCTGCACCCACGTGGGAGACCTGGAGGAAACGTCTGGCTCCTGCCTTCGGATTGGCCCAGCTCCGGCCACTGCAGCCTTCAGGGAGTGAACCAGCAGATGGAAGATATTTCTCTCTATCTCTCCTGATCTCTGTCTGTAACTCTACCTCTCAAATAAATAAATAAAATCTTAAAAATAAATAAAATTCTGACTCAAGTTGACAATGCATTGGTATGAGAACTATGCTTTTTAATTTTTTAGAATTACCTTTTTAAGTGTCATTATTTTAAAATGTCAACAACTAGGAGCCAGTGTTGTGGCATAGAAGGTAAAGCTGCCGCCTATGATGTCGGCATCCTATATGGGCGCCAGTTCAAGTCCCAGCTCCTCCACCTCAAATCGAGCTGCCTGCTAAGAATACACCTGGGAAAAGCAGAAGACGATGGCCCAAGGGCTTGGGCCCCTGCACTCACACGGGAGACCGGGAGGAAGCTCCTGGCTTCAGCCTCACCCCAGCCCACCCACTGCAGCCATTTGGGGAGTGAACCAATGGATAGAAGACCTCTCTCTCTCTGTCTCTCCCTCCCTTTCTCTCTGTAACTCTGTCTTTCAAATAAATAAAAGGAATCTTTAAAAAAGTCAATAACCACCCCCTAAACACAGATGCTACTCAACTTGCATCCAGATAAATCCATTGTAAATTGAAAATATCATAAGTTGAAAATGCACACAAGACGCCCACCCTACTGAACATCTCAGCCTAGCAACACAGTGCACTGTAGAGCATCCGTGTTTCCTGTCTTGATCAGTGGCAGACTGGCAGCTGCGATGGCTGCCACCACCCAGCATGATGAGAGGATCGTACCACATATTGCTAGTGTGGGAAAAGATCAAAATTCAAAATGAAGTATCTAATGAACGCATATTGCTTTCACAACATCCTAAAGTTGAAAAATCGCAAGTTGAACCATCATAGAAATTCAGGACCATCTCACTAAATTTTTACTTTCTAGATCATTTCCGGAAAGGAAGGAGTTACAGCAACCTCTGACCCGTTCTTTCCCAACCAGGGAACCCCTGGAAATGATGGCCTCCCCCTAGACCCTCTTAAAAATGGGCAGTGTGTAGCAGATAGACAGGGACTCCCTCCCTAGCCTGCGTTTAGCAGGTTGTACTTGGTCTGTCCAAATTACTTACTGTGAGTAAACCTGGGGTTTTATGGGAAATGGATGGCTAAAGAATAGGAAGTGATTACCTAAGCATTTCCATCTATATAATTAATGGAGAATAAAACTGAAAACCACAAAACCAAAACTGTGTGCTCTGAGGCCAACAATCTACACCCATCATTGCATATTCATTGATTAATCCAAAACAAACGCAGAACTATTAGGAACCTACCCCTCACAGATCCAGGCTCTGCTAAAAAAGGATGCAACTTTTTTTTTTTTAATTTTTTTTTTTTGACAGGCAGAGTGGACAGTGAGAGAGAGAGAGACAGAGAGAAAGGTCTTCCTTTGCCGTTGGTTCACCCTCCAATGGCCGCCGCGGCCGGCGCGCTACAGCACACCGCGCTGATCCGAAACCAGGAGCCAGGTGCTTCTCCTGGTCTCCCGTGGGGTGCAGGGCCCAAGCACTTGGGCCATCCTCCATTGCATTCCCGGGCTACAACAGAGAGCTGGCCTGGAAGAGGGGCAACCGGGACAGAATCCGGTGCCCCGAGCGGGACTAGAACCTGGTGTGCCAGTGCCACTAGGCGGAGGATTAGCCTGTTGAGCCACGGCACCGGCCAGGATGCAACATTTGTGCCCATATCTTTCTTGTACTTAGTTGGGTTTGGTGTTGGATTAAACGGATGACTCACAAATCTAATTTGACAAGTCAACTCTTTGTGCCAACACAATTTCCTTAAGGAAATTTCCCAAAAATGAAAATTACTTAACATTTTGAAAGTAAAAGAGAATGTTTTAAGATTGGAATTGATTTTTAATTGAAACTTTCATAGTAAATGAATGTATGCACATCCTTAAAATTCTGATCCATACAGTCAAGTCGTCCTCTCTCCTGAGAAGCTTCATCCACTTTCCATGGAGCACGAGTGTTCTCCATTCTCATGTACCCATACCCCAACTCTGGGCTCAGTCATCTTTCCCACCAAGATCGGAAGAAATCAAAGGCATCCCACGCCTGCAATAACAGTGCTTAGGCGCTGGTGCTGTGACACAGTGGGTTAAGCCACAGCTTAGGACGCCTACATCCCGTATCAGTATCAGTTCAAGTCCCGGCTCCTCCACTCCTGATCCAGATTCCTGCTAATGCATCCTGGGAGGCAGCAGATAACAGCTCAAGCACTTCAGTCCCTACTACTCAAAGGGGAGAACTGGACAGATTCCCAGGCTCCTGGCTTCAGTCCGGCCCAGGTCTGGCTATTCCAGGCGTTTGGGGAATGAACCAGTGGATGGAAGGTATGTCTCTCTGTGTCTCTCTCCCTACTTACTAACCACCCTCTCTTCCTTGTTGTATTTGGAGTTGAGCCCAATCTCTTTCCCTTATTGTAAAACCCCGATGTGCAGTGAGTCCTTGGATAAAGCCATTCTTCCTGCCCTTTAATAAGTGTGAGAATATTTCCCCCTGAAGAACATGGACAATCGCAGCAGGACTATGTGCTACGAAAAAGCAGATTCCTGAAAGGAAAATGGGATGCATTAAGGAAAAACAAGCCAGGGAGGTGAAAAAATACCCACAAATTTACAGTTGCAACGGCATCTATAGAATCACAATTTGGGAGTTGATCCATTGGGACTCCTCCCCCCTCCTTTCCATTCTCTGATCTGAAAAGTCAAGCTCACGGGTAATTAGTCAACTTATTTAATCAATGCCTCTCTCTGCCTTGAATTTGTAATTTAATTTTCCTAATGATGTGTCAGCAATTTGGAGCCTTCTCTGATCTGTAAACTCTCAGAAAATAAACCTAAAGCCAAATGAGCAGTTACGCTGTGTCGCAAGCCTTGGAGGAATCTCACATGCGTGAAGATGTGCTGTACGGACCTAGGTGTGCCTCCCCAGCGTTGCTGTCTGGGCTTGCTAGCTGAGAAGACTCAAGCCTCGAGAGGCTAGGTTGGTTTCTGCTTTTTTATGTCGGTTTTTTTTGCTTGTTGGTTTTAACATTGCTTAAGCTCCAAGACTCAGCGGTGCCTGAAGCTCCCTAAACATTTTGGTCAAGTTAGTCAGTACGGTTTGTTGGTTGGTTTGGTTTTAGTACTGAACTTCCATCAGTTGCGACTTAGAAAGCTGTAACTAATACAAAAGGACCCGGAAGGGTGGGTTTGAGGCACAGCAGGTTAAGGCACTGCCATGGAGGTTACTGCCTGGGCACCAGAGATGGCAAAGCCTCCAGCAACAGGGAAGTCACTAGTCCAGAGGCAGGAAAGCCCCTAGGCAGCGGCTCCCGGATTACAGTCCACGTGGCAGCAGCCACCAGCTTCCAGGTGCCCTGGCTGCCCGCTGCTCCCTTGCAGTATAGACAGTAAATCTAACTCCGCTCACTCTATCTGATGGCTCTGGTGAACTCCTTCACCACTCGCCACACCAGCCTCGGCCATAACCATTTAGGATGACCGCATCCCATTTCAGAGTGCCCGGGCTCGTGTCCCACCTTTGCTTCTGATCCAGCTTCCTGTTAGTGCACACCCTGGGAGGCACCGGATGATGGCTCAAGTCCCTGGGTCCCTGCCTCCCACAGGGGGACCTGGATGGAGTATTCGGCTCCTGGCTTCAGACTGGCCCACCCCTGGCTGTTGTGGCCATTAGAGGAGTGACCCAACAGATAAAAAATTCTCTCTCTCTCTCTCTCTCTCTTTCTCCCGCCCCCCATCTCTCACAGTCACTCTCACTCTAGCTCTGCCTTTCAAATAAACAAATCTTAAAAATATTTTAAAGGGCCCTCTGATTTAGTAACATCAATATGATAGTAGGAGTGTTTCTGTGTAACTACATACTATGGCACCGATACAGAATAGAGGAAAAAGCATAAGACAGCAAAATTAGAAAGACGGACACATTTCTATTCCAGCTCACTCTTCCCTTGTTCCATTCATCTCTATTTTCTACTTCCCTTTTTATGTCTTTATTTTTTAAGAGTTATTTCTTAATTTCATTGAGAGACATGGCAGTAGAGAGGGACAGTGAGAGATCTTCCATTCACTGGTTCACTCCCCAAATAGCCACGATAGCTAGATCTGGGCCAGGCTGAAGCCAGGAGCCTGAAACTCCATCTGGGTCTCCCGCGTAGGAGGCAGGGACCCAAGCACTCAGGCCATCTTCTGCTGCTTTCCCAGGCACGTTAGCAGGGAGCTGAATCAGAGGCAGAGCAGCCAAGACTCAAACCAGTGCTCCAGTATGGGAAGCCAGCATTGCAGGAGGCATCTTTACCCACACTGGTCCCTCCACAGGACTCTCATTCGCATCTTGTGAAGCAAGTCCAAGTTCATTAACCACCGGTGAAGACCATCCACAATCTGGGCTCCTATCCACCCAACATTTGTCCTGCTTTGAACGTACAGTTCACTCATTCATTCAGCAACAGAGTGCTGGCAAGAAGACAGCTGCTGGCACAGACAGTGGGCCAGGGCCACAATACGATTTTTGCGGCTTCTACGCATTCCACAACCTGGAGTCTCTCCCTTCATAAAAATAAACAGGAAAAAAACCTATGTGGGGAGCCGCAGGCTGGCCACCTGTGGGAACCTCCTCATCTACATGGTTTGCAGCAATCGGTTGACCACAAGGCCTATGAAAACAACCAGGTGAAACAGATGAAACAGAATGGACTCTGCATAAACAACTAGGAAGAACCAGGTGAAACAGATGAACTTTTGACCTGAGGCTGTACGCGCCCTTTCATCTGCTTGCACGATATCAGCATAAAGGAACATTGGGATCTGGGCGGGCCGCCGCGGCCCCTCCTCTTTTCTCCTCTCCCCGCTTTCCTTTTGCCCCCACAAGTAAAAGTTCCTTGAGAACCGGTGAACAGTGACCGTGTCGTGACTGCGTTGGACCCTTGCTGGCGAGGGTCCGACAACCTCTATTTTGCAACTGCATTGATATAAAAGCAAATAAAACCTAGGCTGGATTCATTGTTATGTATTCATTATTATCATATTAAAGTGCTGCTTCTGATTTCAAAATAAAATTGAAATGAAAACATATTTAAAGTATCATGGCCCCAGGTGCTGCATCCCCCACGCCTATTGAGAAATTAGCCCTGGCCGGGCTCAGTGAGAGGCACACATATTTGCATAGAAAATACCTACACAGCTGAAGCTGCAGGTGGTCCGTGCATGCCTTCTCCTTATCCGTTCAGGAACAGGATACCACCAGCTGGCTCATCTCTGGGTCATTTGGGCCCAGAGAGAGGACTTTTCAACGTAATTCAGGAACTTTGATGAGCACAGTGAGGAGTTGCTGGCCTACGTCTTTACATTCTCGGCTTGTTTTGGAGTTACTCTAGGGGTAGCTGTAGCCAGGCCTGGAGTACAGTCCAACCCACTCGTCCCTCACCCCCAAGCCTTTTGAATTGCGCCCTGTGACCTCAGACGACGAAATCTGGCCATGAAGCAAGCCCATTTGTTAATACTGTGCAAAGCCCTCTGCTGGGAACAGAGAGACGACCAGCCAGAAAACAGAACGTTAATGACGGAGTTAAGAGAGCAGTGGAGTAAACAAACCCAGCAGTGTGGCCCCCTCAGCTGAGGATCTCACCAGCAGCTGAAGGAAGCCCTGTGGAGCGAGCTGCGGGGTGGTGCTGAAGGAGGCGGATCCACAGCCTCCCCCCAACGCCTGCGCCCTTACTGCAATTTAACAGGGAGGTAGGTGGGTCCCGGTGGGAACCGAGGGCGCAAAACACTTGCTTTCCCCAAAAGTTATCTTTAGCAAGGTCAAAGGTGCCTGCCCCAATCTTATCATGAGAATAGCAAGGGAGTGGCGATTCCACCCTCCGGAGCTCAGCGTTTACTGTGAACACAAGTTACCCATCCCGCCCTTCTGAAGGCTCTTGTTTTACCAGGAGCAAGCAGGACAGGGTAAATACTACAGATCAGGTCTTTTGCTGGGTTTGTTCCTGCCTTGTACTGATTGAGCCCCCCCACCCCACCCCTGACCGTGCTTTAAAACCCCACTACCACCAAACCCTTCGGTTTTGCCTCTCTTGGAGCCCCTCTCCTGGCCATTCCGTCAGGTCTCTAATTTAAATAAAGCTTGCTTTTCTCTCTGCCATCTCTGCTTGCCTGTTTGGAAATTCTTCTTCCATGTGAGACAAAGAACCATGGTAATCTTCTCTCTGCAGCCGTTTCACCGGTTACATCACCAGCTTCTTGCTTTTCTTGGTAAATATTTAGAGCAGTCACTGAGCGTGAGACTGCCAAGGCTGGACGCTCCTCTTGGAGGTGGTGGTCTCCCCCCACCCACGGGTAGATGCCCAAGGGACGTTTTCTCATCTTCTTAGCACTTGCTCTGCTAGGTAACTGGCCGCTTCTCCAGCCCCTGGAGTTATCTTCAGGCTTTCTGAGGGAAGGCGATCCTTATTTACCCTTGCAGCATAGCCCCTTGTCTGGCCCAGGGTAGATGCTGAATAACTCTTCATTACTGGAATGTCCGGAATTTTACCACCATTCATTCATCCAGTGGGTTAAGCACTATTTGCTGTCAAGAGGTCTCTTAAAATTCAAACTACCTTGGGGCTAGCTCTGTAGCTTAGCTGGTAAAACCGCTGCCTGCAGTGCCAGTATCCCATATGGGAGTCCTTCCTGGCTGCTCCTCTTCCAATCCAGCTCTCTGCTAAGGCCTGGGAAAGCAGTAGAAGATGGCCCAAGTCCTTGGGCCCCTGCACCCGCATGGGAGACCTGGAGGAAGCTCCTGGCTCCTGGCTTTGGATCCACGCAGCTCTGGCCATTGCAGCCATCTGGGGAGTGAAACAGAAGATGGAAGACCTGTCTCCCTCTCTGTGTCTCTGTAAATCTGCCTTTCAAATAAATATATTTAAGAAAAAAAGGAGCCAGACTCTTTCTTGCTCAGCCTTTCAAATAAACAAATAAAAACAAAGAGGTCAACATTGTGGCACAGAGGGTTAAACTGTCATGTGTGATACCAGCATCCCATATCAGAGTGCCAGTCTGTCTGAGTCCTGGCTGTTCCACTCCTGATAATGTTGGGGTCGTGGAATGTCTTCCGCCAAGGAACGACTCCAAGAGACACTCATGCAATCAGCAAAAGGGGTTATTCATTCCAGCATGCTGGGGCTGTCTGAACTCGCAGGAACAGAGCAGCCCCGAGAGCAGGAAGGCTAGGGTTTTTATACAATGTACCAAGCACACGGGAGGGGATAAGTTCATACAAAGGTCACTAAGTCACGGGAATTTTTTGCGGCTTTTCCGGGAGCCTGCAAGCATTATCGCAGTCTCACAAGGCCGTTTTACAAGCGGGTGGAGACACACATATCTGTGTGAAGTTTCCCTATCACTACAGCTGCACCTGGACTTTTTACAGTTTCAGTTTTATGGCTCGACTTTTAAGCTTTTAACCTTTTAACCCTTCAATCCAGCTTCCAGCTAATGTGCCTGGGAAGGCAGTGGATGATAGCCCAGGTCCTTGGGTTCCTGCCACCCTTATGGGAAACCAGAATGGAGTTTCTGGCTCCTGGCTTCAGCCTGGTCCAGATCTGGTTGTTGCAGCCATCTGGTAAGTAAACCAGCAGATGGGAGATAAATCAATCAATCAATCAATCAATCTCTCATTGGAGATGGCTGCTCAGAAGTTTCTGTCTTTGTATTGTGGGCTAGGTTGGGTCAAAACTAATGTCTTAGCTGGTGCTGCGGCTCAATAGGCTAATTCTCCGCCTGCGGCGCCAGCACCCCAGGTTCTAGTCCCGGTCGGGGCACCGGATTCTGTCCCGGTTGCCCCTCTTCCAGGCCAGCTCTCTGCTATGACCCGGGAAGGCAGTGGAGGATGGCCCAAGTGCTTGGGCCCTGCACCCCATGAGAGACCAGGAGAAGCACCTGGCTCCTGGCTTCGGATCAGTGTGATGCACCGGCCGCAGCGGCCATTGGAGGGTGAAACAACGGCAAAAGGAAGACCTTTCTCTCTGTCTCTTTCTCTCTCTCTCACTGTCCACTCTGCCTGTCAAAAAACAAAAACCAAAAACAACCTAATATCTTAGGCTCTTGCCTTTTACTTAGAGAAGAATTCTAAGCACAGGCATGCGGCATAGCAAGGTTTATTTACAAAGTGAGAATACACAGGTACATGCGGGCTTCATTTAGGGAGAGTGGGCCAGGAAGGCTAAGAAGGGGAATTTCATACCCTGCACTGTTGGCCTAGATCTGAGAAGTAAGGAGAGAGAAAAAGAAAGAGCGCCCTCCCCTGCCCCGGGCTTCTTATCAGTTTTGAAAAGGGGGAGTGGTTACATAGCAGGTAAGGGGAGGTGCATCTTGGGGAGGAGTCATCTGTTTGATGATAGGATTACACGGGGTGGGGGAAGTGTGGCCTCCACTCAGGAGCTTCATCTGTGTCCCGGACTTTTCCCACTTCATTTTGCACAAGAAAGAATTCAGATGTGAGACTCGGAGTAGCAGTAAGCAGGCAGCCAAGTCTAAGGAAGAGAAGCAGAGCGAGAGATGAGGACGAAGCCTCGGCCATTGCAGCTCCTGGCCTGAAAGCACAGGGACTTTTTCCCGCATTCTCCCCAGAAACCAGCTCAATCCCACACCCTGTATTGTTCCCCACCCCACCCTCTGCATTCTCTTCCAAGTTGGAAAGCCTGTACGGAGCAGCTCAGTGCAGTCCACCACCCTCCCCCTCCCAACCCTCAGCCCATCCTGAGCTATGGAAGACCCAGACCGCTGGAGGGCCGTGCCCTCTGTCGCATGTTTGCCCACCCTCAGCCACCTCTGTGGATTTATTTTTCCTTGACTAAATGTGTCTTGGCTGTGAGTTCATATCCTGTCTCTTTTGTTCCTTACGGAGTATACCTGAGGGACCAGGCAGGCATCTCAGGGAGGAACTGAGAACCCAGCGTGCAGTCAGACTGGGGCCCTCTGTTTCTCCTCCCCCCATACCCCCTCTGGGATAGGGCTTGGTGGAGGATTTCCCAGGCATGGAATTCCTTAAATTCCTCCTGGAACTTCGAAAAGGACCTAACAGCTCCCTCGGTGTGGGGTGGGGAAGATTCCTCCAAGTTGCCCCTTGGGAAGCAGTGGGGAGCCACCAACCAGGTTATTGAACAATGGCTTCTGAGAGGTAAACTGCTTTGCTTCCTCACCACACAAAAGTCCCATTTTGCTCCAAAACATTCCCACTGTTCTCCCTCATACATAGGCTAATGTCTGTCTACCCACCTAACAACCCTGCCTTTTTAATAAATCTTTAAAAATTAATTAATTAATTAATTAATTAAAGAGGCCCTGGCCGGCGCTGTGGCTTAACAGGCTAATCCTCCGCCTTGCGGCGCCCGCACACTGGGTTCTAGTCCCGGTCAGGGCACCGGATTCTATCCCGGTTGCCCCTCTTCCAGGTCAGCTTTCTGCTATGGCCCAGGAAGGCAGTGGAGGATGGCCCAAGTCCTTGGGTCCTGCACCCGCATGGGAGACCAGGAGAAGCACCTGGCTCCTGGCTTCGGATCAGTGCGATGAGCCGGCCGCAGTGGCCATTGGAGGGTGAACCAACGGCAAAAAGGAAGACCTTTCTCTCTGTCTCTCTCTCTCACTATCCACTCTGCCTGTCAAAAAAAAAAAAAAAAAAAAAGAGGCCCAAGAAGAACTATCTCGAAACAGCCAGGAGCTCATACTGTGTTGTGTCTGAATTTCCCAATCAATGCACAAGGCACAATGGCAGATGCAAAAAGCAGAGGCTTATTTGTTACCAGGGCTGGGACCCCCTACCCGCACACAGCCATTTAGCCAGGCATAGGCAAAGGGCCCTCTCGTTTGCATAAGAGAGGTTTCTATAGCCTCACACTTACAAGGGTGCAGGCCATCTCCTGCGTAGGTTACCTTCTTACTCTCTATATGGCAAGGTATTGGGACCTAACATGTTCATTGGTTCATTTAAACGTAAAGACTATATGCAAGGTGTCTGTCACGTAACAATCTTCCCAGGCAGACGAATCAATTAATTCACATGCTTTTACTGGGATTCCGCTCCTAGGTGAGGTTCCCCAGTCCCAACAGAGCAGGGGCAGGGAAGTCCCATGTGAGACACTGGGAGGGTTCCTTTTATAGATTCAGGGCATGGGGGTTAAAGGTTGAGGCAGGTCTTATCCTCATTGGTTGACCTTTAGGCACCCACGGGGACCTTGACAAGGACTTTTCTTCCCCGGAAGTGTGGGTAGGGACTCTCCATTCCCGGAAGTGTAGGCCTTCCCTCCTTGCGGATCCCAAAGCTACCACTATATACGTTATGTTATGTGGCGGGAAGGCCACACAAAAGGGATGGCACGGGGAGGCACTGGCAGGAAGCGCCACACAAAGGGGATGGCATGGGGAGGCACTGGCGGGAAGCATTGGGCCATAAATTCCAGGGGAGCTGGTGGGGAGCAGAAGGTCATAAATTCCAGGAGAGCTTTACTTTCCTTGTTTTCAAGGACCCGGCCTGCTCCCTTCATGACCCAAGATGAGGCCTATACAGCAGGCAGGGACTCCAATCCCTACAACTGTACCATGCCCTAAGTTGTTCTATAAGTCTGGCCACAGACAGGCATATTAAAGAGTTCATAGCCAGATAACCACAGTTAACATTTACCAGTAAGTTTCTAGGTCTTTTCAGGGCCAGGATTTGAACCCAAGTGGATCTGACAGATTACTAGCATCCCCCTCTGTCCAAATACTCCCTCACTGGTTAAACAACAAGAAATACACGTACTTGCTTCCAATCCACCATGCTCTCCTGCGCTGCACTGGCCCAGACAAGACTGGGCCAGAGAAAGTCTTGGCTCCACCCCAGCTGTGGTCCAAATGCCTCCCCCGCAGAGCTACAGACACTGTACCTACTCCAGAGTCAGGGATGCCTTTGTGCGTCAGACACAAGGAAAAGGTCCCGGTGGGAGCGAAGCATGTGGGTGGGCACCAGGGGCGGACAGGCAAGCTGGACTGTGCAGCTGCCCGGCGTGTGCACGACCTTCAGAGTGCGGGAACAGATAAGGCTGACTCTGTGAGTCATAAGCAAAAATGCTGAAATGATGGGAGAAGCAATGAGATTAATGATGACCAAGCATCGCTCGCTTACTAAGTGTTAATTAGGATCTTCGTTACTCTGATATTTATTTTCTTTCGGTGGCAATATCAGCTCCATTTTACCGATGAAATAGCTGCACTGAAACACACACAGAGCCCGAGCTGACAGATTAAGCCGACGTTAGAACCAGCAGTAAAACTCGGGTCTAGTTCTTCCCAGCACACCATGCTGCCTGTCACAGCCAGCCCTGAACACAAATCCCCAGTGGCAGGAAATGCGGCTACAAACCAGTGCCAACAGTTTACACAGATGCACTACGATGATGTCATTTCACAAGTGACAGGTACATCACCCACTCTCATGAGCCCTGCCCAGCCCTGCAGTGGCATCTCCCGCCAATGCTAATGACTCCCGGGACTCTCCAGCACCCGACCTGGAATCTTCCAGGAAATCACACAATCCTAAACCAGTGCCAAGGAACGGCATCGCCTGCCTCCTTGCTGCCACCACCAGACAGCCTGCACCCAGTGACGCCAGGGTTTGGAGCCGGCATGTAAGGGACACAGTATCTGCACACGGGGCTATCCTGAGACTCCACTCCAGAGTACCCCGCGTCTCTCTAGATCCAGCCAGCCAGCTTCCCTTCGCCACCAGTGAAGGGAGATGCCGCCGGTTCCTTCACTGTGCACTTGGTGACCTGCATTTTGGGTCTAGGTTTAAGGCAGCCACTGCTTGTCCCGCTCAAGAAATCCCCACCACCCCCACCCTGGGGTTTTCCTCTTCTGCCCACAGAGGAGTCGCTACACAACCCCAAGCCTCGGTCTGCTCGCCCAACGCACAGAGAGCCAATCACTGCCATCAGGGTGAGGGAAGGAGTTAGGTATCTACCTGCAAAGCACAGAGAGAGGAGCCAGGCATCTAGCACTTCATTCCCAGGCTCCCCAAGGGGTTAGGGATAAAGGTTCTTATGGACTGAACTTGGAGATGAGAGGCACGTGATCAGCTTGTAGTCTAAGTTTCTTTTTTTTTTTTGGACAGGCAGAGTGGACAGTGAGAGAGAGAGAGACAGAGAGAAAGGTCTTCCTTTGCCATTGGTTCACCCTCCAATGGCCGCCGCGGCCGGTGCACCGTGCTGATCCAATGGCAGGAGCCAAGTGCTTATCCTGGTCTCCCATGGGGTACAGGGCCCAAGGACCTGGGCCATCCTCCACTGCACTCCCGGGCCACAGCAGAGAGCTGGCCTGGAAGAGGGGCAACCAGGAAGGAATCCGGCGCCCCGACCAGGACTAGAACCCGGTGTGCCGGCACTGCAAGGCGGAGGGACCTGGGCCATCCTCCACTGCACTCCCGGGCCACAGCAGAGAGCTGGCCTGGAAGAGGGGCAACCAGGAAGGAATCCGGCGCCCCGACCAGGACTAGAACCCGGTGTGCCGGCACTGCAAGGCGGAGGATTCGCCTATTGAGCCACAGCGCCGGCCATGTAGTCTAAGTTTCTGATTGGTCAGTGGTGCTTGTGCCCTTCCTCTGATTGGCCAGCATTGCCACACTCTCGAGGGAATTTTTACAATGGCCAAGTGGGCTTCAGTTGGTCTGAGGGTTACATACAGATGGCAGTTACCTTCTGCCCCAGACCTGGAAGTTCCCTGACTGGGCCTCAAATTCCCCTACATAAACCCCTCTGGATGATACTGGCCGACAAGGTTTTATCTTTTGTAGAAATAAATGAATTTTTAAGATTAATTTATTTATTTGAAAGGCAGAGTTACAGAGAGGCAGAAAGAGAGAGAGAGAGGGAGAGAGAGAGAGATAGGTCTTTCATCCACTGGTTCACTCCTCAGATGGCCACAATAGCTGGAGCTGTGCTGATCCGAAGCCAGGAGCCAGGAGCTTCTTCTGGGTCTCCCATGCAGGCCCAGGGGCCAAGGATTTGGGCCATCCTTCACTGCTTGCCCAGGCCACAGCAGAGAGCTGGATCAGAAGTGGGGCAGCCAGGACCCAAACTGGTGCCCATATGGGATGCCGGCAGTACAGGCCAGGCGGCCCTACTTGCCATGCCACAGCATCAGCCCCAATAAATGAGTCTAGTGAGTACAACCTTGTAGGGCCAGCTGGACCCCCCCCCCCCTCAATTCAGTGCTAATCCTAAAGGACAGCTTGGGCTAAGGGAGACAGACGGGGACTGTTTTGATATCTTGCCTATATGCCTGTATACACACACACACACACACATATATGCCTATTGCCTATACATTAGGGACATTCAGAGGGGTTCAGCTGCAGTCTCTGTTCACTGCCTCTCCCGAGCCTAGTCTGGACTAAGATGTGGAGACATCTCGCCCGATAATGAGCAAGTCTAACTGTTGGTCAGGAGCCAGGGACACGAGCTTCCCTCCAGCTTCCAAGGATGTGACTCATGACGGGGGAGACTTATGTGCCAGTCCCTTCATCCTCTCCTTGTGCTTCTCTTGTATTTCAAACGTCGCCTTCTCACTGACCTTCTCCGTTGACCTCGGTCACTGCTGGAAAGTCAAGTGCCTCCAGGGAAAGTCATCCTGGTCAGGAGCAGCTGAGCAGAAAAGCTGCTACTGGCTCACCGGGAAATGTACCGTGAGCAGAAAAAAAAAGTCTCCTGTGCAAAGGGCCCCTGGGGTCCTGACCTTGTCATGGGAGGAAGAAACTAGAGACTGCGCTGGGGAAGAAACTGCAGGGGAGCATCCTTTTCTCCTCTTGTGGTTATTTACATTTCCCTCTTATTACTTCCATCCAAAGGACTGACTTTGGAATTAATGTCCCCAGAATCAATTAACTGTCATGGTAAACATTCTTAACTTTTTTTTTTTTGACAGAGTGGACAGTGAGAGAGAGAGACAGAGAAAAGGGTCTTCCTTTTTGCCGTTGGTTCACCCTCCAATGGCTGCTGCAGCCGGCGCATCGCGCTGATCCGAAGCCAGGAGCCAGGTGCTTCTCCTGGTCTCCCATGCGGGTGCAGGGCCCAAGGACTTGGGCCATCCTCCACTGCCTTCCCGGGCCATAGCAGAGAGCTGGCCTGGAAGAGGGGCAACCAGGATAGAATCTGGCGTCCCAACCAGGACTAGAACCTTGTGTGCCGGTGCCACAAGGCAGAGGATTAGCCTGCAAAGCCACGGCGCCTGCTGACATTCTTAACTTATCCTTGGCATTCCTGGTGTCACACGACTCCATGGGAAGAGCCAGGGACAACTGCTGAGTTTTGATCTAAAGTAAGATACGTTCCCTCCTTTGGTCATTTTCCTTTCTGTTCGGAAGCTGGACCTTGGGCCACGGAAACAAGGACAGCACCTGGGAGACGAAGGCACCGTGATACAAAAGGACCCTGGCAGCTCTGCACAACAGGACCATCAAACTGCGTGGACTTTTCTGGGAGAGCGAATCTGAGGATACTTGCATCTTTCCGCCTGTAAGCCACGGTTAACTGAGGTCTCTGCTGTGTGCTGGTCTGTCCTTAATGTGCTATAACTCGTTCGTCTTCATTATCGCAAGATATCATTCCTCTGCCCAAATACGCTGAATCATAGGAATTTTTTTTTGCAGGAAATTAATCTCTCTTTAAGTTTCATTTTTCCCTTTGAAGTTCTCTCCTATTTGACAATTTCCAGACCTCATGATTTTGATTCCCCAAAGCTTTTTATCGATTACATAAAGCTGTTCAATTATTGGAATTCTCTCCATTGAGTATTCGCAGTGGGGGTGTGGGAGAACAGTGAGCTGTGTGTGTGTGTGTGTGTGTGTTACTCGGGAAACTCTAACATGGTCAACTTTGCAGAGTGAATACACTAGTAAGAGGAGGGAGCCTTCTACATCGTTTTATTACCTCCTACATTGCTAAGGACACTTATCAGGTCTCTGTATTTATTTCATAATAATGAGAATTAGTTAATAAAAATAAGTAAGCTTCTGGCTTTGATTCAGAAGTGTACAATTTGGAGTTGGAAAGGAATTTAGAGGAATCCAAGCCAAGATGTATTATCAAATGGAAAAAGAAGGAAAAAGCACTTGAAGACTTGTTTGACTATTATGGTCCTGCCTGGGCTTGTAAATTATACTGAAGACATAAATATCCATGGAGGGGGTGTGTGTAGATGGACAGAGCTCCATACAGAGGGAAGAACACATCCGAGGAGTGTACATCAAACTGTAAACTGAAATTATTTTTAGAAGTTAAATATATAGAGGAAGGTGGAAACCTGGCAAGCCCTTGGGAGGCCACATTCTGTGTCAGAGTCCCAGCTCCGCTTCAAATTCCAGCTTCCTGCCAGTGCATACCCTGGGAGGCAGCCAGTGATAGTTCAAATCCCACCCATGCGGGAGATCCAGATTAAATTTCAGATTCCTGGCTTTGTCCTGGCCCAGCCCTGGCTCCCTGTCTGTTGCAGGCATCTGGGGAGTGAACCAAAGTAGCAAAGATTTCTTTCTGTCTCTGTCTCTCTGCCTTTTAAATAAGATGAAAATCATTAATTTTTTCAATAACTAAAAATGGGGGAGGAATTTTAATTTCCATTATATCCATTTTTGTAATGACTTTATTATTATATGGGTTCATTTTAATAATAAGAAAAAAACAACACAGATCAGAAAGGGAAATAGTTCAAACAATTTTTGAATTCCTTCTGCAACAGCTCTAACATTCAGGCTCTGATTAAATGATTTCAATAAAAAGGATTCATTCATTCATTCAGAATGGATTCACGCAGAGGGTCTGCACAAAGTCATGGTTCATCATGCGAGGCCTGGGAATACAAAAGTGAAATAAATCCAGAAAGCTCCTAATATTGGTAGAGATGGAGGCGCTCGGCCGGGAAGAAGAGAGTGGAGAGAAAAGCAGTTTTGCCAAGAAATCACACTGTGTTGTTCACGGCTGCAGCCCCAGCTCCTAGCCTAGCGGCTGGTACACAGAAGCTTGGGGAGCACAAGGGTATCTCACAAAGCGCGTGGAAAGTACAATCAGAGCTCATCAATCACAGCCTGTTGCTGGCAGGCTCCATTGCCATGTGGTTTCCAAAGCCATCCAATCACAGCCTGTTGCCAAAATCAAACTATAGAAAAGATCAACACCCAGTTGTCAAATTGAAAAACCTTTAGATATGACCCTCAGGTGCCTCTCTTTGCCATAACCATATCTACCCTCAAGGCCCCCTTAGGAGTCATTTGGCAACAACATGGACCATTTTTTTTCGGGTGCACATAGCCTGGAGCGAGTGTCGTAAAATAGTTAACAAAGTAGATGCCATCCTTATGATGGGACTTAAATTATTGCGCCAATAAGATATTTAACACAGAGCCAGACATAGTGGTCCTACCCCTACCACAATGAGAACTGTCCACATTGATGCAGAATAGCATGCTCTTTCAAACTTTAATGATAAATTTCTCAGGACAGGTTGACAATCATCTGCCAGCAGACAGGCTACTCCTACGCTACAAACCTTAGAGATAGACTATTTAAAACATTCTTTCCCTGCTTATCAACCTATACCCATGGCACTGTGTGCCTTTACAGATGCCAACAAGTCACTGTTTGGAACAGTGATCAAATCTCCAACAGGAGAAGATAAGATCCATGTAGAACCCCACGGGGGATCAGTATAGTTGGGAGAAATAAGGGCAATAGTCAAGGTACTACACCTTAGCCAGGATGGGCCGGTAAATATATTTTCAGACAGCAAATACTCAGAAGGTAGCAAAGACGATCCCTTTTGCAGTCTTTAACCCAACCAATAAGTCAACTGACCAGATGTTCACAATACTTAAAGAGCTGAGAATAGAAAACACCCATGGTATATCTCACATGTAAGATCACATACTGGGTTACCTGGCTTTATTTTCCAAGGTTGATCGTCTTATCTCCTGCAACACGGCTTCCATTGGACACCTAAAACAAGCCCATATTCTACACCAAAAATTTCATGTCAGCAAGCAACATGAAACTGCTTTTCCTGGAGCTAACAACGAGCCAATGCAAATACCTAGTGTACTCTTTCAAGAATTGTACACCCCTCGCCCCATTAGGCCCACTGCAACAAGCAGGAGTGAACCCGTAAGGCCTTTCTCCTAATAAGCTCTGGCAAGTGGACATCACCCACATTCACTCCTTTGGTAAACTTCAGTTTGTCCATGTGGTGGTAGATACTTATTCAAAGGCTGTATCTGCAACAGCCCAATCCGGAGAAAAGGCTAGTAATGCGATGAAGGCGGTTAAGTCAGCCATGCTGGTCCTCGGTGTCCCCTGGACCATAAAGACTGATAATGGGCCAGCGTCTACATCACAGGAATTTAATTCCTTCCTGAAATCCTGGAACACACAGTCTGCCACAGGTATCCCATACAACCCACAGGGACAGGCAATCATTGAAAGAACTCATAGGACAATTAAAGATCTCTTACAAAGACAGAAAAACAACCATATGCCCCAGACCCACAGCTTGCTTTGACTAAGGTCCTTTTCACTAACAATTTTCTTATTTTTGATTCCCAAGGGATCAGCCCAGCTTATAAACACTGGGGATCCTTTCCATCCCAGACCCCAGCCCCTATGGTTAGGTGGAAAGACCCCCTGCCAGGAGAATGGAAAGGACCACACCCTCTGCTAACCAAGGGTCTAGGATATGCTTGTGTCTTTCCAGAGAATGCGGAACAGCCCATTTGGGTACCAGCCAGAAACATCAACATGCAACTGACAGCCAACCAGAACCAGCTGAACAAGACTGAGAGTCCGCCTTGTTGGCAGACACACCTGCCCTATCATCCTACCCTGAGAAACTGCCCATAGCCACATCTACTACTGCTTTATAGCCCACTAGCTCTGGTCAGCCACTCAAATGGCCCACAGCCTGTGTGCGGTCACGCCATTCCTGATTACCATTGTTCCTCATTCCTACCCCAATCTGAGCAAGCACTCCTGTGGTCTCCCGTTGTGAGCGCTGGTTAGTCAACAATGGGTGAGATCCCCTGGGGGACAACCTAAGACAGGCACAGCCGTGTATGGAGACCACATGGAAATGGGGTCAACAATGGTGTGGCCACGAATCATGCCTCCTATTGCTCAAAAATAAACAAAAAGGAGGAAATGTGGTGGAATGAGAAGGCCATGCCAAGATGGCCACTGGCAAACGAGTGTCAGTTACGCAGGAATGGCTTGGAAACCACATGGCAATGGAGCCTGCCTGGCGACAGGCTGTGATTGGTTAGGGCATAAACCACCCCTTGACCGGATTGGCTGCCTTGGCTATTTAAGCTGCTGTACCAACTGAAATAAACAAGTCTGCAGGCTGCTGGCCTCTGGCCCACTTTCACCCAACACCCGGGGTCTGTGTGGTGACTCCACGCCTCTTGCCCCTACCACGCTCCTCCTCTCAGAACGAATCCACAGCAACACTTCTCCACAGATAACACCTAGATACCAGTACCGTCTCAACAAGGGTTTTGTTCAGGGGACTTCTAGATCCAGCAGGGAAACTCTAGGCCCAGAGCAGAAAGTACTGAAGCCCACCTGGCCATCACAAGAACTCCCTGAAGGGGACAGCAGTGCTGACCAGTTGGGAATTTGGACACGAGCTGGACGTGCAACCAGACCAAATAACCACTGTGACTCCAATCAGCCCCCTGTCGCCTGGCCAGAGGCAAACGTGCTACTGCCCCGTGTTATCTCTTAATGTCAGCCATGGCAAAGCACACCGGACACCGGAGTAAAGGAAAGGGTTTATTGGGGAACACCCTACAGACCGGAGTGAAGGGGCGGCGAAGGAAAAAGAGAGAAAGAGAGTATGAGAAAGAGAGAGAGAGACAGAGGAGAGAAGATAGAGTAGAGAGACGAGCCAAGAGAAAGGAGCCAAGAGAAAAGAACCAAGAGCCGAGAGAGCGCAGGAGAGAAGGGCCAAGAGAGCACATGTTCAGGAACAGGCCCTTTTAAAACTTTGCCAGAGGGCGGGCAGGGAAGCAGGAGCAGCGAATCCCATTAGGATGGGGGTGGAGCCTGGCTCAGGTAGCTGGGCCATGCAGCCACCTGGCTAAAACTGCACCAGTTTCCTAACACCCCGTCCCTTGTTCCCGGCTCTCACTCCCACCTTGCAGCTTCCTTACAAACTCCTCACTCAGCAGAACAACATTCTGTAGATGTCAGCCTGCTACCTCGTCATGTATCGATAGATTAAACTTTCTCTTTCCTTTATCCTCAAACCTTGTCCACGTTATTCTGATTTGGCACTGTCGACAAGGATGAGCTTTCCATAACAGCTGAACAAAGAGGAAGAGATGGCATCTCACCAGGTTTTCAGGTGGAGTGGAGTTTGTATGGCAATGTGGGGACAACTGAGACAGGTTCAACTCCGGCAGTAGTGACGTCAGTGGGGGTTGCGTCTCCTAGTAGAGGGACAGCGAAGAGAAGGAAGGTGCGGTCTCTAATCCACACACTGAGCCTTCAGCTAACAACTCTCACACCTCGCACTCACTCACGCTTTGCTCTACGAACAAAGGTGCTAGGCCGTTGTGGTAACTGAAAGTTAATGATATTCATCATAGCTTACTTTGATTTTCTTGCAATTAGTATAGATATTATATTTCTGTGGTATAAATTCTGTTCCATTGTACCATCTTATGATAAAAAAACAAGTTTATCATCAGTCATAACAGGATATTTTACCTAACTGCCAAGCAGTCCCAAATTTAGTTCATCCTTTTGGGGTAAACCTCCGAGTTTACTTTTCAGTTTGTTCATAATTTTCCTTACTTTCTAAATTTATCTACAAAGAAATTGTGTTACCTTTAAAATAGCAACTTTTTGAAAATTATAGCAACCGTATTTTTTTTTTCTGTTACAAACACCTCAATCATTTTGAGGACAACAGGTTTCACCCATAAGGGAAAATCAATCTTTCCCTGCCGCTAAAAGTGAGAGAGACTGTTTTCCTCTCCTAGTCCCAGGACATTCCAGAGAGAAACCTAAGGATGTAAATCCCTCCTCTGACCTTTTGGTATCTCTGTAGATCTCTGTGAACCCCTTTGGGGTCCAGGAAACCCTTTTCCAATTTTATAACCCAGAATGTTCCTCAAAGTTCTGGGATCCATCCCTTTGAAAGGCAAACATTTGAGAAGACAGCACACCAGTCTCCTGTCAGTGTGCACACCGTTTCTTTAACAAGCAGGGAAAGGTAAAGAAGTTTTCAGCCGCCTCAGAGGGGAAACCCCGTGTCCTTACCATCCATCCCAACGAAAGAACTCCACAGTCCTTGCCCACAATGTCAAAGCCCCTGTACTCAGTGCCACCTGGATATGGATGGGACTTTTCTCTCTCTCTAAAGATGTATTTATTTATTTGAAAGGCAGCTACAGAGAGAGACAGACAGACCTCCACTGGTTCACTTGGCTGGGTCAAATCAATGCCAGAAGCCAGGAACTCCATCCAGGTCTCCCATGTGGGTAGCAGGGGGCCCAAGCACTTGGGCCATCTTCTGCTGCCTTCCCAGGCACAGTAGTGTGAGGAGTTAGAAGGGTTAATAGACAGTTAGGAAGGCCCTTGAGGGAACGAGGAACCCGGCGTTTGTAAACCTGCCAGCACTGATTAGGCAAAAGATGTTGTCCCAAGAAAATGAAGAGACAGTTAGGGAACTCAATGGGTCCCCTATCCACAGGTAACTGTGGGGAATCCCGCAGGAGTCCCAAAAACAACTCATGGATCACCACTTACCCGATGATCAAAAGGAGGTGGACCATGGAGAAATCCACTGGTAGCCCCAAAAAGAGATAATTTACTGCTGCCCACAAAGAAGTAAAAATAAGAAATAAAAATGGAGTTGCTCATGCTGAGCCAGAAGCTGATGCCATCACTTATGCCGAGCTCAGCGCTTGCCGGAAAGATGCTCCTCATCGGGCTGAACAGACATCCCTGGGCAGTCTGGTAACGTGTGTGCTACCGACGACAACCTCAAGTTACCTTCCTACTCGCACGGTGATTGGCCACACCCGAGGAACACTCCAGATACACCCTGCCCTACACAGTGGATTGGTGGCACCCCGGGAAACACTGAGAGGGAACACAACTGACTGGTGACGCCCAGAGGCCTGCTGGAGACGCCCCCTTCCGAGTGGCAAGGATAAAAAGGGAGCCTTTTCCACGCTCTCCATCCTCTCGGGGTTCATGGCCCAGTACGTGTGACCTCTGGATCTCCTCGTACTTGGAGCTGAAGAGCCAGCCCATAACTCTGTAGCAGCACAAGGCGACCACTGGACCAAATTCCATCAGAGCCGATGCCTCGCCACCTCGCCTGGACCTCGTATCAGCCTGCTGCCAGACCCAACCACAGAGCTGGACCAGACCTCTCAGCAGGGGACCTCTCCAACTCCTCGCTTCGCAGTCCACCTGGGAACTTCGAGCCTACTGCCCAGAGTGACAGTCATCCCACAACTTCCTGCCTGTAAGCGACTGTTCTGAGATCTGTCTCTCTGTTAGGTAGGAAGTCAGATATGAGCTTATGTGTGTGTGACAAAGGCCTAAAGACAAGACATCTACGTCCAGCATATGCATCTACATCTCAAAGTCATCCCGATAATGTTTCAGAGGCAGCCCAGTGTTTGCATCCTGCCCTGCCCCCTCCTACCCAATAACCTGCCAGGTGGGGGTCCCCACCCCCTCTGCCTGACAATCTTCCACAATCTTCCAGATGCAGCCCAGTATCTGCATTTCAAACACCCTGCTCCGACCTGCTCCAGATCCTGGGTTAGGATGGTGTCAGCTAGGCTTCCTCCTGTCTGATACCTTCAGGGGATAACTCAGATAGGAGCTTCTTAATATTTACAGCCATAAAATCCTTTGTTTCAGGAGGAGATGTGTGAAGACAAAGACCCAGCTCCTTAACCACCACCACCACCACCCCACCCCGGCCTCAACCGGACTGCGCTCAGCCCTCTGCCTCTCTGCTGAGCTGCCCACCTGGCCTGCCCAGGTGTACTCTCTCCACTCAACCATGTAACATTGCTCCTCCCCACAGTCCAAGCGACTGTGCACTCTCTCTCAGGTCCTGTCTGGAGAGGTGCCCACCAGTTCTTACAGATGTCCCTACCCTAATAAACTTTGCTACTTTACTTTCCACTACTCGGTCTCACACCTGAATACTTTCTTGTGCGAAAACAAGAACCCTGCCATTCACCAGTAACATCTCTAAGTGGTAAACAGACTTTGGACTCTGGGACTCTGGACTTTGACCTTTCATGACCGTGATATGACCCTTGAGAACGCAGCATTTATAATGATATTAGCCATGTGTAATATGAAGGAATGTGCCTTGACCCTATGATTAAGAATAATGTTATATGCTTTGCTGTGTTTATAGTATTGTTAGGTAGGAAGTCAGAAATTTAGCCTATGAGTGTTTGTGAGAAAGGCCTGAAGACCAGCACCTACTGTGGAAGCTCCAGAAGCCCAGCATCTTGCTCTTCAAAGTCCTGCCCAGACCCTGAGAACCTTCCAGGTGGCCCCAGCCCTAACCCCAAAGAAAGCTCCCAGAATTCTCTCTCCTCAGGACCAAAGGGGTTACCTGACAACATGGGGCAATAAAACCTCAGACACACCCTAAGGGAAGCCCCCCTACTCTACCTGGGAGCCAGCAAATCTGGGAAGTTTGCTAATTTTCACCCAACAAACCCTTCCTCCAGGACTCTCCATCCTTTGTCCTGGAGGAGAGGGGGAGGTGGGTAGAGAGATCCCCTTAAAAACCTAGGGAGTCCAAACAGACTGCGTGCTCAGCCTCTCTGCTGAGCCACCTGCTGGCCTGCCCAGGTGTATCCTCTCCACTCAGCCATGTAGCTCGCTCTCCCCCAGTCCAAGCGACTGGGCGCTCGCTCTCTGTCCCTTCCATACTAACAGATGCCCTATCCCCAGTAAAGCCTTATCACTCCGCTTTCTGTCTCATGCCTAAATTCTTTCTTGCGTGAAGACAAGAACCCCACTGTGGGGAACCGCAGGCTGGCCACCTGTGAGAACCTCCTCATCTACATAGTTTGCAGCAATCGGTCGACCACAAGGCCTACGAAAACAGAATGGACTCTGCATAAACTAGGAAGAACCAGGTGAAACAGATGAACTTTTGACCTGAGGCTGTACGCGCCCTTTCATCTGCTTGGACGATATCAGCATAAAGGGACATTGGGATCTGGGCGGGCCGGTGTGGCCGCTGCTGCTGGCGACCGCAGCCGCAGCCCCTCCTCCTCTTTTCTCCTCTCCCACTTTCCTTCTCTCCCCACAAGTGAAAGTTCCTTGAGAACCGAGAAAGGGTGAAAGTTCCTTTCATTGGAAAGACAGTCATGTGTCCGTGTGTTCCTTCTTCCCCGAACCCTGACACATCGCCCTTAAGCCCTGTCGAGCTGCGTGACAGCAGGCACTCGTGACAGTAACCGAACAGAACACACCATGAAGCCACTTGCTCTCAACTGTCGCATCTGTCAAGTGGTCCCAAGGTCCCCAAGTACCATGACCACCGTACACGGGAGAGACAGAGAAAAACAAAGCAGATCCACATGGAAGAACTGATCAATGGATATACACTCCCTGTACAAGCTCCCAGCACCTGGACAGTCCCCTCCCCTGAGAACGCCCCCTGGCAAGCAGGAGTCTGTTTCCCAATAAAACTTTTGCTGTGTTCCCTCATCCGCCACTCATTGTCTCCATCATAATTCATCATGATGGGAAAAAGAACAGACTCCGGAAGTCCTGTGTGAGGAGTGCGATGGTCAACAGGTGGTCAGGTCCCCAGGAAAATGAGGGAAGGAGATTCCCCACTAAGAGGTGCAAAATGCTTGTTTCCCACAAAAGTTATCTTTAGCAAGATCAAAGTGCTTCTCCCCAAAAGCTACCTTACACAAAGTGCCTGTCCCAGTCCTGGGGAGCTTCCAATTGTATCCTGACAATGGCAAGGGAGTGGTGATTCCACCCTTCTGAGCTCCCAGAAAACCAAGTCACCCCTCCCGTAGCTCTTCTGTTTTATCCAGAGCAAGTCAGTCTGGGCAGATAAGATAACAAATCAGGTCCTTTGAGTTTTGTCCCTGCCTTGTAAAGGATTGTTGGCTGATTGTCGGGATTTTCTCCCTCAAAAAATTATGCTTAAACCCCACTACCACTAGTCCTTGGGGTCTGCCTCTCTTGGAGGCCCCCTCCAGGCCTCTTCAGCAGGAGTGCTCCGCCTTAAATAAATCTCGCTTTTCTCTCTGCCTCATTCACCTGGAAATTTTTCTTTCATGAAAAACAGAGGATCAAGGTAACCTTTCTCTGCAGCTCTGCTGCCATTTCACCCATAACACTGCAACGTTTGCAGGAAGCTGGACGAGAAAAGCAGCAGCCAGGACTTGAACCAGTCCTCCAACACGGCATGGCAGCACTGCAGGCAGCAGCTTAACCCACTGCACTGAAGAACCTGAGCCTGGATCAAGGCGCAGCTATCTTGTAACCCGGGCCTGGCCAGGCTCTGAACCCTAAGCCAAAAGCTCCTGGAAAAAAATAAATAAATCAATAAACTCCTCTTGCGATAAACTCCCCTAGCAACAGCCAATCAGCAGATAGCAGGGAAATACCTAAAGTTCCAGGTGTCTTTTCAGGCAGTTAAGGTGATTGATAACATCCCGAAACCCTGCAGTTTGGCACCTACACCCTAGTGGCTCAGACCCTATACGTTAGCCAATCATTTTAAAAAGCATCAACCCCCCACGCCGGTGCCGTAGCTTACTTGGCTAATCCTCCACCTGCTGCGCCGGCACCCTGGGTTCTAGTCCCGGTTGGGGCGCCAGATTCTGTCCCTGTTGCTCCTCTTCCAGTCCAGCTCTCTGCTGTGGCCCGAGAGTGCAGTGGAGGATGGCCCAAGTCCTTGGGCCCTGCACCTGCATGGGAGACCAGGAGGAACCACTGGCTCCTGGCTTCAGATAGGCGGATAGGCGCAGCGTGCCGGCTGTAGCAGCCATTTGGGGAGTGAACCAACGGAAAAGGAAGACCTTTCTCTCTGTCTCTCTCTCACTGTCTAACTCTGCCTGTCAAAAAAAAAAAAAAAAAAAAAAAAAAAAAAGCATCAACCCCAAAAGCCATCCAACTGTTAGGCAGGAAGTCAGATATGAGCTTATGTGTGTGTGACAAAGGCCTAAAAAGTCGACATCTAGGTCCAGCATATGCATCTCAAAGTCAACCCAATTACCTTCCAAGGGCAGCCCAGTATTTGCATCCTGCCCCGCCCCTTCTACATGATAACCTGCCAGGTGGGGGTCCCCGCCCCTTCTGCCTGATAATCTTCCAGGTGCAGCCCAGTATCTGCATTTCAAATATCCTGCTCCTCCAGGGGGTCCTGCCCATCCTTCCTCTAACCAGGGAAAAACCAGCCAGGCTTCCTCCTGACTGATAACTTCAGGGGGAAAACTCAGATAGGAATTTTTTGTATTTACATCCAAAAAGTCTTTTGTTTCAGGAGGGGAAGATGTGGGAAGGCAAGACCCATCCCCTTAAAAACCTCCGGCCTCAACCAGACTGCACGCTCAGCCCTCTGCCTCTATGCTAAGCCGCCCGCCTGGCCTGGCCAGGTGTACTCTCTCCACTCAACCATGTATCCCCACTCTCCCCCAGTCTGAGTGACTGGGCACTCTCTCTCAGGTCCTGTCTGGAGAGGTGCCCATCCGTTCTTACGGCTGTCCCTACCCTAATAAACCTTGCCATTTGCTTTCCACTTACTCGGTCTCATGTCTGAATTCTTTCTTGCGCGAAGACAAGGACCCTGCCATTCTCCGGTCAGACAACCACCTTTACTAGGTCCGTTCCCGCCGCTGGATGCACTAATCAATTTTAAGAGATGTTCTCTGAATTTCCCGCGGAATGAGAGGATTTGTTGTATGGTGCTATAATGTATGGACTGTCTCTGAAAACCTTGCAAAGGAAACGGGAGGGGTCCTCGTCAGAAGACCTCTGATGGTGGGAGGCATGGACCTAGCCCGAGCTAGAACAATAAACCTCTTTGTTTTTGCATCACCAAGGGTTAATTGAGTCAGATCGGAGCCCTGGATGGAATTCTCTACAGTGAGAGGTGGGATCTTTCAGGCTAAGCTAGGGGAGCCCTGCCCCCAGGGATATGGGAATTCTAAACTGCAAAGCTGAAGTCCAGGGTTGTAGTTTTAGCTCCACCACCAAGGGACAGCGGCAAAAGACCCTCAGGGCACAAGACCTCACAAAGGTATTCACTGTCCTTGGTTAATCATCTCCACTTGAATTGCCACCAAATTCGCTCAGCCTGGGGGTGGGGGGATATCTTTTCTTCCCACTTTAAGGAGACAATGGACCACATCCTCAGCCAACATTAATAGCCTACAAATCTTTGCCAAGAATTTGATTCGGTTCTACCCCAAAGCACCACAGACAGGTGATGCATGAAGCAAGCCTTGCAGTGTTTGAAATTTAATGAGTCTTCCCACTCTGGAGAATGTCCTTTTTAATATAATGGGCAAAGAAGGGCTTTGTGTCCAGTAAAAGGGCAGATTTTCTTTTCTGGGCAGTAATTATTGAACAAAACACACTCTCTCCCCACCCTACCCCCCCCCACCACCACCAAAAAAAAAAAAAAAAAAGGAATGAAAGGATCATCCAAGCAATGTCTGCATGTTGGCGCTAGCACTTGGTGATAAGTGATCGGGTTAATGCCGTTATAAATATGCATTGTGTTTCTGCAAAATTCAGCCTGGGAGAAAGACAAATCGCAGTTCCTTGATTTTTTTTGTCCCTTATCTCAGTTTATTGGTCATCGTAAATAAAGAGCGTAAACTGGCAAAAGGCACAAATGTCAATATAAAGAGTGGAGTAAGATGTAACTGAACCACAGAGGATGAGTCAGGGGTATTCGGAGGTGGGGACCCAGTTAGGCCGCCAACATCGCTGGTCAATGATGCTGGAACTGCGCCCCGTGTATGCCTTTGCTGAGGATGCGAGACACTCTCAGGTCCTCATTTCCCACAGCCTCCCAGCCTCCTTCCCCACTTTTCTGACCGGAAAGCGAGCTCTTAATAAGTTGTGCAGCTGGCCCTACAGGGAACCTGATCATAAGATTCATGAGGTCATTCCTCTCAACCCTAGGGATGATGTCTTGACATTCAGTCTTGTCTTGAGGGTTCTTTTTTTCTAGGAATCTCAGTCCCCAGCAAGACGTAACTAACACCTGACTGACCAAGGCTCACTTTGCCGTCATCGAAATTCCCAGAACACAATCTTGCCAACCAATCACAGGAGGGCCAGGAACACTGCGGATCAACCAGGACCTGCATATAGCCGGAACACACACCTCTCAACTCCTTTATCTCTAACCCCTTGGTGTGGGAGAAATAAGTCTTTTCTATCAAACCAAAGTGATTCCATGTTAGACTGTAGCCTTCCCTCATCTTATCTCTACAAAGAAGCTCCCAGTTCCGAGAACTGTGATGGACCCCAAGTTTGGGATTCCAATGCGCTCGGGTGGTCGCCCAAAGACCCAAACTCCAGACCGGTAGATGCAAAAGCAAGAGGATTTTTATTAGGCGTTTGCGCAAATGGGCTCCCTGTCACCAGAGGCGAAGAGAAGCCCCGAGCAGCAGTTACAAGCATCTTTTAAAGGCAAAAACCACAGGATTAACATATTTCGCGGGGTTTGGCTTGATTGGCTAGTTTAAAGGTTACCATGGGTACTCATTGGGTCCTTTTAGATGGGGAGTGGCTGCCCTGGGCGGGGTAAGGGGGCTATTTTCTCGGAATACCCGCGGAATGATCTGCCCGTTAATCTCGGTGGAACATCTGGGAAGGAAGTCTGTGAAACCTGTCTGGGATGGGGCCCAGTTCCTGTTCTCAGGCCCAGTTCCTTGTTTTTAGTTTGGCAACATTCTTACCCCCAAGTGTTAGCAAGCAAAGCTGATGTGTACAGAAGCAAGAGATCTGCAATTAGCTCTTAGCCACACTCGCCATAAAGCACACCAAACACCAGAGTAAGGGTCCCTCGGGTTTTTCAGAAATTGTGTAAGTTAAAAACAGCTTAAAGCAACTTTCTAACTTCCTGCTCTTTGCCACTTCCGCGTTCTTGCCAGTTTAGACAATTGTGAAGTAGATTATGTGCCAGAGTCTCAGCCAATGAGACAAAAGGCCAGAAGACCCCGCCCCATAGTTAAGAGTAAAAGAGCAGACTGCCCACCCCAGTGTGCTTGCTGCCTCAACTCAGGGATGCTACACACCACTCTGCAGAAGTCAACTGCCTTGGCCAGATCTCCTTGTCTCTTGTGTGTCTCTGTGCAACACCGATCTGCACTTCTAACACTGGGGAGTCCAGCGACCAAGCAACAGCTGCCTGGCTCCTTGCTCCGTGCGTTACAATAAAGCTTCTACCACGCTGATGTCGGGGCTGGCTTGCTGCACATCAGGCAGGGGACTCAGGCTTTGGGAGTTCTGCCCTTTACTACAGCTCTTTTCTTCTGCATGAGTTCATCTCTTGCTGTGTTTTGTTCAGTGAGGCCTAAGAGCAACAGGCTCTTCTGATGGACCAAGGACACAAGCCTCAGCCATTCTCCCTCATTGCCCAAAAGAGACAAAACTTTGGAATGTAATCCTTGCCCTTGAAACTCCATTGGGTCTCACACCCTACTGCCTTCATACCCCACCCCCCCACAGCCATCTGAAAGACCAGTTCCAGGAATCCCCCTCTGCCTGCTGCCCCCTACTCCACCCCCAGTCCCAGCCCTCCTAAAATATAAAAAGGCCCGGCCCCTGGGGGTCGGGTCTTCTGTCACGTGTTTCATCAATGTGCACATGTGCAGCTGGTCACCTACCTCTACGGATCTATTTTCTCTGAATAAATTCGGTCTGGCTATGAATTTGTGCACTGCCTCCTCTCTATTCTGCATCTCTTTTCCTAACATTTTGGTGCCCGTGTGAGGAGGCACCAATCTGCAACTCTTTTCCTAACATCTTCCATACAGGTGCTAGAGCCTAGACATGCAGTAGGTTGGTGTAGGCACACTCCATGAGGCTCACCAGGACAAAATCGGCTGTCAACTGCTGACCGACGTCATCAGAGTTGGGGTGAAGTATCCAAGTTAACTTAGAAGTCAAAATGGGACTCTGGTCCAGGAAAACGGGCATTTGCTTGAGAGCTCTGCAGGCTTCTGTTCAGTTATAGCTTTTATGTTTTTCTCACAAAGTGAGTACACGCTTAAAGTCAGGATTAGACAAGACAAATTTATGTCACAGCTGTTGTAAGGATAAGGGGTACAGATCAGAGAGGAGACAGGATACAAACTAGTAGCCAAACTGAATATATTCTGAGAAAATAAATAAATTTGCAGAGGTGAGAGACCACCTGCCCATGTGTACACAGACCAAACACGTAGCAGAGGGCCCAGACCCCTGCAGGCCGGGCCTTTTTATATCTTAGGTGGGCGGCTGGCGCCGCAGCTCACTAGGCTAATCCTCTGCCTTGCGGCGCCGGCACACCGGGTTCTAGTCCCAGTCGGGGCACCGGATTCTGTCCCTGTTGCTCTTCCAGGCCAGCTCT
This sequence comes from Lepus europaeus, assembly GCF_033115175.1. Taxonomy (NCBI): domain Eukaryota; kingdom Metazoa; phylum Chordata; class Mammalia; order Lagomorpha; family Leporidae; genus Lepus; species Lepus europaeus. The sequence goes on from NC_084847.1 coordinate 8,442,056, forward strand.
CTGCTGTGGCCAGGGAGTGCAGTGGAGGATGGCCCAAGTCCTTGGGCCCTGCACCCCATGGGAGACCAGGATAAGCACCTGGCTCCTGGCTTCGGATCAGCGCAGTGCACCGGCCGCAGCGCGCTACCGCGGCGGCCATTGGAGGGTGAACCAATGGCAAAAAGGAAGACCTTTCTCTCTGTCTCTCTCTCTCACTGTCCACTCTGCCTGCCAAAAAATAATAATAATAATAATAATTTTAAAAAAAATGAGAACTGAGGGCCAGTGCCGCAGCTCACTAGGCTAATCCTCCGCCTGCGGTGCCAGCACCCCGGGTTCTAGTCCCTGTCAGGGCGCCGGATTCTGTCCCGGTTGCTCCTCTTCCAGTCCAGCTCTCTGCTGTGGCCTGGGAAGGCAGTGGAGGATGGCCCAAGTGCTTGGGCCCCTGCACCTGCGTGGGAGACCAGGAAGAAGCACCTGGCTCCTGGCTTCGGATCGGCACAGTGTGTGGGCCGTAGTGGCCATTTGGGGGGTGAACCAACAGAAGAAAGACCTTTCTCTCTGTCTCTCTCTCTCTCTCACTAACTCTGTCTGTCAAAAAAAGAAAAGAAAAGAAAAGGAGCACTGAGTCTAGCAACATTTCGCATCCCAGTCATCCTAACTGGAAAAAAGAGTTTGGGATTGAATGTCCTAACCTGGAGATTTTTTTTAAGTTTTATTTATTTATTTATTTATTTTTATTTGAAAGGCAGAGAGCAACAGACAGACGGAGAGCTCTTTCATCCTCTGGTTCGCTCAAGTGCCTGCAACAGCTATGCCGGGCCAGGTCAAAGCTGGGAGCCTAGAACTTCACCTGGATCGCCCACACAGGTGGCAGGGGCCCAGTGAGCCATCACTATTACCTCCTAGGTTGCACATTAGCGGGAAGCTGGATCAGAAGCCAAGCCAGGACCCGCACTCCAGCATTCTCATATGGGATATGGGCGCTGCACCACAACATCCACTCCATCGAGGGTATCTTGACCCTCCAGATAGTTCTCCCTCCAGTTTCATTTTTTGTCTGTCTCTCATTCTGCTATGGTCAGGCTCCACTCCCCATCTCCATCTCTTGCCTACTTTGTTTTCACTTCCCTCTCATCTCCCAACTCCTCCGCCATCTCCCTCCATTTCTCTCTCTTTCCACCTTGTGAAACAACTTACAATTTCCTCACAATGAAACTAAAAAAAAAGAAAAACCCAAAGTTTACTTTTTTATACAATTACTGAATATCATAGCTACAAATTATCAATGCAAATTAATACTTAAAGAACAAAACAGCACAGAGGGTCAAATTTGCTTAGGGCTAAAAATTGACAAAAGAATATAATTTTCTCCATGAAATGTGTGTCTTTGCTAAATTTATCCCAAGAAAATAGGACTTAACCAAAATAATTGCCTCAAAATGAAATCAATAGTAAATTATAATCAGTATGTGCAATGTGGGAAAAATAATAGATTAAATAAAATTTGTTGCAAAACTAAGTAGAAAACAATTGATTCCATGCCACTAATTATAGCAAAATAAAAGTGAAAAACATTCAACTAAAATTAGAGAAGTTTAATTGACCTATGTAGATAACTCATCATGGAATTAAATTGGCTTGATGGAATTCACTTTGGATAATGCTTTCTCAGTGAGAATTCACTCATGCTAGTGTAATTTTGTTCTGTACATCTGTATCCCAAATGTCCTTTGTGTCAAACTGGTGTGTGAGAGGCTTAAAACATGTCCCAGTGCCCGAGGCCAGCGCCACCTCTGACCACTCTATTTCTGCCCAAATTAGTTTCAGTTGGCTTTTGGGCTCTTCCATCCCAAAGTCCCCTGACTAACCACAAAGATAACAAAGACCTTGGAGTTCTCTGGAGAGCAACGTGCTCACCATCACACACAGAGCAGGTGCTGGGAGACCATCTCAGGGTCTCAGTAATCAACTGGGCTTTGGAAAGTAGAAGTCTCAGTAATTGCTCTGCCCTTCTGCTTTATTCAGAGCCCGATCTATATAGCAGCTGCTGTAAAACAGGCCTTAGGGGGCCAGCATTGTGCCACGGTGAGGAAAACTGCCACCTGCGATTCCAGCATCCCCTACGGGTGCCAGTTCATCTCAGCTGCTCCACTTCCAATCCAGCTCCCTGCTAATGTGCCTAGGAATGTAGCAGAAGATGGCCCAGAACCTGGGCCCTGCACCCACATGGGAAGCCTCAATGAAGCTCCTGGCTCCAGCCTCAGCCATGGAGGCCATTGGAGAGTGAGCCGGAAGATGGAAGATTTCTCTCTGTCTCTCTCTCTCTGTGTAACTCTGCCTTTCGAATAAATTAAATAAATCTTAAAAAAAAATGTGTTGGGTAGGTGGCTGGCTGGCTGGCTGGATGAATGTATAGATATATAAGGGCTTGTTTTTTCCAGTAAATCTAACTTCTGTCTTCTATCCTTAGCTTACAGCATAATTACAGGGGTTAAGTATGAAGATACCTAGATCATCCAATCTAGCCAATAGAATAGAACTCCAGAGATACAAATTACTAGGTAGGGTAGGATGTCAGGGCTGCTAACGCTCCACACACCAGAGAACTTAGGAGAACAATTATTACTCATACAAAGGACTGCTCGAGAGAGCAGGGTGGGAACACACAAACCCAGACTGGCTGAGGAAGGTGAAGAGAGTGGAACGCGGGGCATTTTCAGTGTCTAAGAGATGAGGCTGGGGTAATTTCTTGTACGTGGGCTACAGAATTATGAGGTTTAAATTTCTCACAATACCAAAGGGGAAGGAACACATCTAATCAGTCTGTCCAGAAGTGGGGCCAACGAGGAAAGGCAAAGTGAGGTCAGAAGCAGCCAGCAATTAAACATCAAAACCCGGAGTTGGGGGCAGCTGTGTGGCCCGGGGGTTAAGAGCCCCAAGCCTCAGATTGGACTGACAGCCTGCTCCTGCTCCTGACTCCAGCCGCCCACTAATGTGGCCTGGGAGGCAGACGCGATGGCTCCAGTAGCTGCGTTCCTGCCACCCGTGTGGGAGACCTGGACTGAGCCCCAGACGCCAGGCTTCAACTTCTACCAGATGTGGGCATCTGTGGAGTAAGCCAGTGGATGGGAGCTCACTCACTTTCTCTGTCTCTCAAATGAAGTAATTTAAACATTAAAAATAAAAACAAATCAATGTCAGAGTCTTTAGTACAATAACACATTCCTAACCTACTATATAGGGTCATTATGCAGATGAAATGGGAGAACAGCTTAGTTTTTTTGGAAACATTTTAATCTCATATCTGCATATGACTTCATCAACAACATGACAGATTAGGGATCAGCAGGCTTTTTTAGTAAAGGGCCACACAGCAAATATTTCAAATATTTTAGGTTTTATGGGCCATACCATCTTTGTCACAGATACTCAATTCACAGACAATACATAAACAACTGGGCAAGGCTCTGTTCTTATCAAACTGTATTTATAGACTCTGAAATTTGAATGTAATGTAATTTTCAGATGTCATGAAATATTATTATTTTTCAACCATAAAAAGATGAGAAAATCATTCTTAGCTCACAGGCCATACAAAACACAGGTGGTGAATCCGATTTGGAGCACAGGCCAAACTTATCAAACGCTGTGATAAATTACTGTTACATTATCTTTCAAAAGTGTTCTCTCCCTCACTAACATTTCCATTGATGGAATACATTTCCCAGTTCTGTTGATACTGTACTTGGCCATATGACTTGCTTTGGACAATGAGATCTTCACAAGTATCAAGGATTTTGTTAACTAAAAAAAAAAAAAAAAAAAAGATTGATATACAGGGCAAAGAAATAGCATGTACTTGAGAAACAAAGAATTTCAATCCAGGTACACGGAGTCAAGGCGGCCTTCAACAGTGTCCTGTAAGACTAAGAGGGAACAGGTTTTTATTACAGGGGGTTTCCACAGGAAGTTGCCTTTGGAAACAGTTCATGGGCCTGTGGCTGGGCAGGAATCCTACGCTGGAAACCCAGTCAGCTAAGGGGTGCTGGAGACCAGCAGCTCCTGGAACATTCCGTGGTTTGAGTCCCAGCAGGTGTGGGCGCAAGCCTTTCTCAGCAGCCACACCACACTGGAGAAAGCCTTCTTCTTAGCTGCTTTCTTTCCTTCCATAATGTAAATCAAAGGTTGAAAGGCACTGGCACGGCTGGACTCGGCCTCTTTCAGCTCTGCCTTCACCGTGACAGTTTCTCCGGGAGCAGCTGCCGCCCATCCCAGCCCAAGAATGAAGACGCAGGAAGCAGAGCTCGCCGCCCAGAGTAGAGCCACCCACTGGAGCCTCGCCCAGGAAAGCCAACTCCTCAGCAAGCCGGCAGATGCTTCAGAAATGAGAGCTGGTGCTGCGTGCAGGGGGCCCTGAACTGCTTTTGCTCAGCAACCACTCGCGGATACAAGCAACATCACCCCTTTAAAGCACCTGTGCCAGGGGCCGGCGACAAGGCCTAGCAAGGAAAGCCCACCACGCCGGCATCCCATATGGGTACCAGTTTGTGTCCCGGCTGCTCCACTTCAGATCCAGCTCCCTGCTAATGGCCTGGGAAAAGTAGGGGAAGATGGCTCAGTGCTTGGGCCCCTGCTACCCACGTGGGACACCTGGAAGAAGCTCCTGGCTCTTGGCTTCAGTCGGCTCTGCCCTGGCCACTGCAGCCATCTGGAAAGTGAACCAATGGAGGGCAGATTCTCTCCCTCACCCGCAAACTCTGACTTCCAAATCAACCAGTCAGTCTGTAAGAAAGAAGCTATGCCATGCACTGTTTCCGTTATGAGGCACTGCTATGATTTGCTTCTCTTAATGGATTAGACAGCTCTCGCTCCTTTAAAATATCCGAGAGGAGCTAACTGGGAAGGAAGAGGTTTATGTTGGCTTACACTTGGGAGGTGCTACGCCCACAGCTGTCCCATCTGCGTAGCAAAAATGCTGCCATGTTGGGACCCTCGGGCTGGAGGGTTGGGGTCAGTGCTCCGCGGAGTGAAGCCCCAGGCGGTTCCTATGCAGTCAGTGGTCGTCATGGCCCCTGGCGGCTAGAAAAACAGGAGGCTGCCAGTTTGGCTCAGAGAACGTTCCTTGCTGTTGCTCTTGTTAATTTTAGCATGTGCTTTTTCATTGTGCTATGTGCAGTCAAGTGGGGTACAGGTGAAACACCAGGATCCAATAAATTTTACCTCCGGGAACATATCCTTGTGGGCGCCGCCATTCATCCAGGCTGTGAACAATGTAGCCTGGGCATTGACCCCAAATGGCACTCTGGGAACATTGCTTGATCGCACGGAGCAGCTGGAGCTGCTTAGCTTTGATGAAGGAGATGGCACGGCAGAAGCCCACTTGGAGATGTTATTAGGAAATGTGCACGCCCAAAAAGATTCTAAAAGAGAAAGGCTAGCTAGGACTAGACAGCCATGGTGTCTGTATACAGAAAGCGAAAGAAGGGATATAATTAAGGATATGATGCCCGCACTATGCTATTGGTATGAGAGTGCTTATTCAGGTAGGGAATTAGTGCGTGTGAGAGGAGGTTGAGATGAAATGATCAAGAAATTTATAAAAGGAAAATTGTCTTTAAGTTAAAAAATGAACTCTGTGTGACCTTTCATAAAAGTGTAAGAACAAATATCACGGCACATGTGAATTGAGAAACCGCAAGATCGTGCCAACGGGCAATGTAACCACTATTGTCTCACATGTGGGTTGGGATGTTCTGCTGTTAATCATAATTTCTTTTCCTTGAAGCCTGTATTTGCTTTGCCAAGTTCCATGTAAAAGCGGTACAAAAGCTTATGCCTTGCAGCAAATAAACGCAGCAGCATACTCAAAGCAGTGTGTCTGTCTGTCATTCCCCTCGCCGATTTCTTTCCTCCTAGAGCCTTCGCCCTTGTTCTCCCTCGGTCTGCTGACTCCGTGAGAGTTGGTCCGCGGCAGGGAGGTGCATGGTTCAGGATCGGGCGGCCCCTGAATCTGGCCTCCGGCAGAGGCAGACAACGGTGGAGTGGGTGTGGAGGAACAGCACCTGGTAAGCTAGGAAGCAGTGACAGACACGCAAGGAAGGCCCGGCTCATAGAACCGGTCTTCTAGTGAGAGCTGCCCTCTGAGGGCATGCCCCCAGCGACCCACAGATCTCCCCCCCCAGATCCACCTCTCAGACGCCACAATCAGATCAAATCCCCCCCCCCCCCCGCGCGCCCCCGTCACCCATCGGCCACGGACATCAATCCGTTCACTGTTAACGTAAGGCTGTGGGGTGTAAATGCTGCGTGAGTCCGGGGAGCCAAGGCCTGCTCGATCCCTAAGGTTTCTTCTCAGTTATTTTCCGCACTTTACAAATCAGGATACGGAGGCTCTGAAGTTTCCGAGAGGCTACAAGAGACGGGAAATAAACCCAGGTCTATCTGGCTCCATTTGGGTTCAAACTCCAGTGGTGCCACTTACTCGCCAGCTATACACCTAACTTCTCTGAGCCTCAGCGTGTACCTCTGAGAAAAGCAGGTAACAAGGATTATCAACTCCCGTGGGGACTCGATGACATGACATCTGCAAACTGTTTATTCCAACACCTGCCAGACAGGAAGTCATGGATGTAGCCGCCCTTGCGCCGCAGTTACCATTACTGGAAATGCTCCCTGGAAGCCACGCCCACACTGCTTCTCTTCCAGGAACACCATCCCCGCCCACCCCATCCACCTGCCTGTGAGGAACAGCTCGCTACCTGCCCTTGGGGTGTCAACTGCACTGAGCTCCCCTGCGCCCCTGCAGTTCTCCCCTCAAAATTCTTAGTCCCCATTGCACTTGTGTGAGTCCCTCTGATACCAACCAATTCTGACACGGTGACAGGGATCTCAATGGGAGAGGCTTGCAAGCGGCAGCTTTCTGGGGACAGGCACGGGGCTGCAGCTAGGTCAGCCTCAGTGATCTGGGCACATGAAGGGTGACTTTGGGTGACAGTTGTGTAAGCTATAGCTCTAAGACACTCAATCAAAAGTTGTACAACTGAGCACGTATTAGAAAACTTACGGCTGTTTGTGCCGGGGTATATGCGACGGAGATGCCCTGCCTCCTCCCAGAATTTGGAGACAGAATTCTCCTCTGGACCTGCGGCAGGAATAAAAGCTGAATTCCTGTTAAGAGCCTTGGTGTCCTGCATCTCTGTCTCAGAGTCCTGCTACAACACCAGCTGAGTGTCCTCCCATTCCACCCAATTATAATCCTATCCACCTGCAGGTAGAATCTTGCAAGTTAGAGACTAACCCTACTGTAGCGTGCAAGTTCTGGGCCACCTGAATGTGACTAAGCCCCTCTTTAGATCGGATAATGGGCTTGAATTGCTAGTGGGTACGTCTGGAATGGAGGTTCCCGGCTTTGTGCAAGAAAGAATTCAGGCATGAGACAGAGCCTGGTGGTAAGCCAGGGGGCAAGGCGTAATGGAGCAGGGTGTCCATCAGAACAGACGGGCACCTCTCCAGATGGAATCTGAGAGAGACTGCCTCACCATTCAGACTGGGGTAAGCACAGTTACGTAGTTTAATGGAGAGAATACACCCGGCACACTACGCAGGCGACTCAACAAAGAACTGAGGCAGCTAAGAGGGCCAAGAGCAATACACCTGCTGGACCAGGCGAGCGTCTCAGGAAGGGGCTGACAGCACGGCCTGTATTCAGACTGGGACTCACAATGGAATCTGATCCAGGTCTTCTGACCATTTTTCCTTCCCCTGACCCTCTTCTCCTGGACAAAGGGTTTTCTGGGTGTGAAATCAGTAAAATTTCTCCCAAGGTTTTATTACCCAGTGTTACACTGAGTAGGCCTCTTGGCATTAGGCAGAGAAGATCTTCCTGGGGTGTTTTCCTTGAGGGGGAAGGCCAGACCCTCCTACAAAATTGCTGGGGGTATGAGTAGGACATTGTAGTGTAAAATACTGGGCTGCACCTTTCTTAGGGCCTCAAATAATGACTCTGCCCTCGGTTTTAGATCCTGTGAGTTTAAACTACTTGTTAGATTTGTTTTCTCCAGACTTGAAAAAGTAAAATTCTAGGTGGCCATGCACATGAAACCTCCAGTGGAAGTAGCTTCTGCAAGTTGGCACTGCGTCCCCCTGGAGAAGCCACCTCCTGCTGGGACTCCCCTTCCCAACAACGCCCCTTTTCAGCATGAAGCAGCCAGAGTGATCATCGCCCAGTCCCCCTAACAGATGTTAGGGTCCAATCCTCTTGAGGGGGAATGTGAGGAGTCACACGGGTTAATAGGCAGTCAGGGTGGTCCCAGTGGAATTTGGGGTGCACAGTGCTTTCTTCCCCCCAAAAAAAGGTTATCTTTAGCAAGATCAAAATGTCCATCCTCCTTCGTTTGGAATCTCCAAATTTACTGTAAGACTAGCAAGGGAGTGTTGATTTCATCCTCCCGAGCTCACAGTTTATTGTGAAAACAAATTACCTATCCCACCATTCTAGATGGTTTTTTGTTTTATCATGAGCAACCCAGGTAGGATAAAGGATTATAAATCCAGTCTTTTGATGGGTCTTGTCCCTGTCTTGTAACTGAATGTCAACCAAAATTGTGCTTAAAATCTCAACTGGGGTCCTTTGGATTTTCCCTCTCTTGGAAACTCTCCTCCATGCCACTCTGGCTGGAGGTCTTTGACTCTGATAAATCTTGTTTTAAAATCTCTAAATAAATAAATACTGGGCTGCTTCCAATGAGTGTGTCAGGCTGCCACCTTCCTTTCCTTGGGTACTTTGTTTTCCTCTCATACACGCAGGCTAATTTCTATCTTCCGATCTAACAGAGTGGCTCAGAGAACCCCAGGAAACAAGGTACTTCTTGTGTTTACTGACTTCTTCCAAAGGACATAGCTCAGGGACAGCCACACAGAAGAGGTGTGCAGGGAGAGAACTGGGGAGGCTTCCACACTCTCTGCAGGCACGCCGCCCTCCCAGCTCCCACCTCCATGTGCTCACCCACCCTCGTGCCTTCCAAACCTCCTTGCTCAAGTCCCTCCCTGTTCTCCTCAGCCTCCATCTCCAGCCCCAGCTCCCCTCCAACAAGGCCAGCGGATGGCGCTGCAAGTTCCAACCCTCTCACCACTGGGCTTTCCTGAGCACCAGCCCCTTCCTGGAGCCACAGGGGCGGGAGAGGGGACACCTTAAGTCACCTTATTAGCATAAACTCCCGGTGTGGTGGGTAAGGACTCTGTCATGAATAAAGCAAAAGCTATGCCTTCATCATCCTGGACATTCCAAGGGTTTCAGGAGCCCTGTACCAGGAACTAGGGACGAAGATCAAATATATTTCTCATTCTACCGCACCTTGACCGTCTCCCCTCCTAGATTCCGAATTTTTATATCCTCACTACCTGGCCCCTAGAAAGAGGCGAAAGGCAATTGCTGCTGCCGTCTGGCTGTCATGGCTGCACTCCGCTTCCTGGTGGACAGACAGCCTAGCTCAGAGCTGCCCAGCTCGTTCCGTGCCGAGAGTCATGCAGCAGAGGAGTTCGTGAGTGTGCTTCTGCATCTCCTTTCCCTGGGCCCTGAGACGGCTGCCGACTTGCCCAAGGCCTCCCAGCTCTTCAAGAGCTCAGACTTCTAGACCGTGGGGTTCTCTTTCCATCTCATCCTCAAAGACACCCGGAGGGCCTTTGAGCATACTGGTGATTGGGACTGAAACATTTCTAAGCCTGGAAACACATCCCAACTCTGGCTCCTCGACGCCTCTCTTTACGTTGTCTGTGTAGGTCATTCTTTCTCCACGGTGGCAAAAAAACAGACTGGGTCAAACAGACTGAGTCAAACGGACCCCATCACTCTGGACACTTCTCTCTACTGGGGCCACGAGAGCCTGACTGTGCGTCTGGAGACAAACGGTGGTCACAGCTCTGGGCTTCTCCTTCCAAAAATTCCCAACCGTCCAAGGTCAGAGAGACTAAAGAGAGGGCAAACACAAACAAGTGTCCCTGAGGACAAGTGATGTTGTCTGCACCCAGAAAGAAGAGTGACAAGGGAAAATGCACCAGCTGCTCAGCCTGAACCTCCTCTGTTCTAAGGGACAAAGGAGAATCCAAGTCCTGGAACAAATCTCTCCTCTTAGAGCAGAGTGACCTCTAAGGGTCACTTAGGACGCATCTTTAAGACACTGGCTACAGGATCTCGTGCCTCCCCTCAGCCCAGCACAGAGAGCAGAGGCCATAACAGCAGGTGCAAGGATTGTGATCCTGGGAAACACTAGAATGTGCTACCATCTTCAGGGGTGCACCACCACCCCCTGTGAGGCCAGTCCTTCTGTCACCCTCGCATCCATTTCACAGATGCAGAAACTGACATTCCCAGGAGTGGGATGAACTTGCCCTGGGCTGACTCAGCTCAGCTGAGGGAGAATTTAAATCTGGAACAGGCTGGCTTCAAAGTCTGTTTGTCCTCTGGTGCTGCTACTGTTGTGATTTTGCTTTGTTTTTAACTCTTCTATCTTGAAATAATTTTAGAGTTACAGGAAAGCTGAAAAATTATACAGGGAGTTCCTGTACACCCTTCACCTGGACTCCCTGAGTTTAAGTCTTACAGTTCTCATAACACCACCAGGAAATTATTGTTAGGACAAGCCTGTACAACAGTTCAAGTCCCAGCTGCTCCACTTCCAATCCAGCTCTCTGCTATGGCCTGTGAAAGCAGTGGAGGATGGCCCAAGTCCTTGGGCCCCTGCACCCACAAGGGAGACCTGGAAGAGCTCCTGGCTCCTGGCTCAGCTCTGGGCATTGCGGCCATCTGGGGAGTGAACCATCGGATGGAAGACCTCTCTCTCTCTCTCTCTCTCTCTCTTTGCCTCTCCTTCTAACTCTTTCAAATAAATAAATAAATCTTAAAAAAAAAAAAAAAAAAGGACAAGCCTGTAGACTTGCTCAGTTTTCACCAGTTTTTCCACTGTCTGGGAAGAAAAACATTCCTCTGCCCTCTTAGGTTCAGTGACTGGGGCCCCGTGCACAAAATGGACAAAAGACAGATTAGCAAGAGAAAAGAGGGATTTTTATTCAGGTATGCAGGTGCACTGGAGTTCACAGAAGGAAGAGAACCCAAAGGAGCAGTCAGAATCTGGGGCTTACCTAGCATCTTAGGGGAAAGAGAGAAGGAAGGGCTGTTGTGAAGGATCAAAGGACTTTCTGGAAAGGTGAACAGACTGGAGAGAGGACAGTTTTATGACCATGGCTCTGAGGGTGTGGTGCCGACTTCTGTCTCCAAGAAGGCTAAGCTGCTCCCAGGGTCAGTCATTCCACAGCGGAGGGGTCCGGGTTTGGGGGAAGCTCGGCTTTTAGGTGAGTAAGGGACTGCAGGAACTCGAAAACAATCTTTCTGGCACAAAGGTTTTCCAGACCCTTTGCCGGCCTTGCTTTCCATCATGTCTTCTTGTCTTCTCCAGTTTGCAACAGGTCCTCAGTCTGTCTGTATTGTCCTGACTCTGATCCTTCTGATGAATATTTATCAGTTATTTCGAAGGAAAAACTTGAGGTTTTCTTGTGTCAGAGTGCACTGGGGTGGGGGTGACTAAGGGCACAAGGAACACAACTCATCACAGAGTTTAGAGTAAGTAGGCCTCTCTGTGGTTAAGGAAACACATGAATCTCTTAACACAATACTTTGCCTGTCTCAGATTCCACCAAGTCAAACAATGTTTTGCAGCTACCCACTTACGCAGAACATCCAGTTGTGTTCCACATATGTTAAGGTCAAGCCGTAAGTCCTGTTAGGGAACGAGTGCAGGCTGGCTTCAACAAGTCTCTCAAGAAACTGCACTGATGAGGCTCTGCATTGTGGTGCAGCTGGTTAAACTGCCGCTTGAGTGAGACACCAGCATCCCCTATGGGATTACCAGTTTAAGTCCCGGCTGCTCCACTTCCAACCCAGCTCCCTGCTAATGCACCTGGGAAGGCAAAGGAAGATGGTCCAAATACCTGGGCCCCTGCCACCCACATGGGAGATTCCAGATGGAGATTCAGGCTCCTGACTTCAACCTGGCCCACCCCTGGTTGTTGCAGCCATTTGGAGAGTGAGCCAATGGATGTAAGATCGCTCTTTCTCTCTCTTTCTATCCCTTGCCCTCTCTCTATCATTTTGCATTTCTAATAAATAAATAAATCTTAAAAGAAGAAGAGGAGAACCAAGTGGGGGAGAAGAAGAGGAAGAGGAGGAAGAAGAGGAAGTGGAGACAAGACCAGGAAGAAGAGGGGGGGAGAAGTGCACGAGGAGGAGGAAGAGGAGGAAGACAGCAGGGAGAACAACAACAAACTGCATGTTACTCAACACCCCATTACTGGACTCACAACTAGTTTCAGTGTCTGACCATCTGCAGTTGACCCCGCACCCCCAATTCCTGACATGCCATTAATCATGTCTTCTAAGCACAGCTCTCCCTTTGGCACTGCTTAAAAACCTGACTGCCCTCACTCAGGAGGATGGCTGGTTGCCGGACATTAGTCCTCCACCTTCATCATCTGCCCGTAGATTATTAAAACTTCCCTGTATCCTCAAACCTTGTCCTCATTATTCTGATTTGGCACCACGGACAAGAACCCAATTTTCAGTAATAGTCATGGGTTTGCCTGAGAACAAAACAACAAACATGGCTGTGTGCTCGTTCTCAAGACAGGATATTATTACAGGGTCTTTTTCACAGAAGCAAATTATTATTCATTACAGTTATTCCGCCACCAAACATGTATTAAGCTTCAACTATGTGCCAAACATTACGCTCACTGCTCAGTATGGAGTCTTGCTTTTAATCCTCACAGAAATTCTATTTTTTTAAAAAGAGTATTTTTCTTTTTTATTTGAAAGACAGAGTTAAAGAGAGAGGTAGAGTCAGAGAGAGAAAGAGGTCTTCCTGTTAGGAAACAGGCAGTTTTAGCCAGGTGGCCGGCATGGCCCAGCTACCTGTGCCAGGCTCCACCCCCACCCTAATGGGATTCACTGCTCCTGCTTCCCTGCCCGCCCTTGGGCAAAGTTTTAAAAGGGCCTGTTCCTGAACACGTGCTCTCTTGGTTCTTCTCTCTAGCCTCCTCCTCTGGTCTCTTGGCCTCTCTTGGCTCCTCTCCTCCTCTTGTCTCTCTTCTCTCTGTCTCTCTCTCTCTTACAGTCTCCTTCTCTCTCTTTCCCTTCACTGCCCCTTCACTCTGGTCTGTTGGGTGTTCCTCAATAAACCCTTCCCCTTACTCTGGTGTTCGGTGTGTTTTGTGACAGCTAACATTAATATATAACACTTCCAACCACTGATTCAGTCCCCAAATGCCCGCAATGGTCAGAGCTGAGCTGATTCAAAGCCAGGAGCCAGGAACCTCTTCCAGGTCTCCCACATGGGTACAGGGGCCCAAGGACCTAGCCCATACACCACTGCTTTCCCAGGCTATAGCAAAGAGCTGGATTGGAAGAGGAGCAGCCAGGACTTGAACCGGCACCCATAAGGGATGCCAGCACTGCAGGCCAGGGCTTTAATCCACTGTGCCACAGAGCCAGCCCCAGCAATTCTATTGTGTAGGCAGGTAACTAGTGACCAACAAGGAGCTGAGAACTGCTGGCACCCAAGCCACAGTGGCATAGACACTGCCCAAAACCTTCCCCACTTCTGTGCAGATATAGCCGCCAGGTGGTGTTGGCTAGAAATCTCCACCATGGCTGCAGGCTCAGCTCACCTACTCCCCGTCCGGCAAACACCATGACGCTTCCTAGATTTAAACACCTGCACTGTTGCCCAGCATGCACCAGCCGCCATACATCCTTGATTCCTTGTTGAAGCCCTGCACACATCAGACACCTCCTAGGGGCATGCAAGTGGGGAACACTCAAGCCCCATCCAAAACTTCACCCTATTTGAATATGCAATTAAGTGTCGCCCCAGGCACCACTTCCTGTCCTATGAAAGGACCATCCCAGCTCTCCCTTAGGTTGCCCACACTCTTGAGTGTGCGCTCCCTTTGCCTTTGAACAGTTTTGCATTCCTGCTCCCCCCCATCTACATCTCCTCCCTGAATTCTTTCACATGTAGAGACAAGAACTTAGACCATGTCACACTGGGGGTCTCCCCCACAGCTGTGAGATCGGGACTCTCCTTATCTCTACTTCACAGACGGGAAGACTGGGATTCTGAGATAAAGATGACTTGGAGAGCAGAAAGCGTGTGAAAGAAAGCAGTAGAAAGAATGCGGAGAGTACAAAGCAGAGCCAGAACTGGAACCCAAGTCTGTCTCCCTGAAGTCTGAGTTCCTTCTCTTCTTGAGAGAATTAGGATCACCAAGTCTGACTTAATCTGAAACATCTTGAAAACTGATCTGGGGCCCCTTGCATCAGAGAAAGGACAAGTTCTGGAGTCAAGGTCCCAAGCTTGCATGGAAAAACTGTGATCAGAGCATGGCCAAGCCCTTGATAAGTGACATCATCAGCTCAAAATGCAAACTCCGAGAAGGAAACAGTTGACTAAACACCTACCACCAAATCCTGTCGATGGCAGGCCATCGCCAGTGTGCATGGCTGGAAGAAAATGTCATATTATGATGGTGACAAAGAATAATGGTTGTCCAGATGATGGTAACAACTTGCTTCCTAAGAGCTCCAGGGTGAGAGCAAGAGGAAACTCATCTAGTCAAAAAAAAAAGCTCCAAGTCATTTCCAAGCTAATTCAAACATTTAAAGAGAAACCGCTTTGAAGTTGGAAAAGAATGCAAGGGTTCTGTGACCAACAGAAGATAAAGAAAAGAATTACAAGTATGTGTGCAGTAAATCTGTCCACAAAACAAGAGCCTGGTCATCCCTTATCACACATCATGAGTCTCTGGATACAAGGCAGTTGTCCAGTCATTATAGACGCCTACAGCCGAGAGGTTAAGGTGACCAAAGGTTCATATTCCTAGGAGATGTACATAAGTCTTTCTTCCTTTATAGCTTCCCAACTGCATCCTAAATAGGGCTTTCTTTGAGTTATATCACTGTTGTTGACAGTCTCCCTTCACACTGATGCTCAGAAATATAGTGCAATCTCTATTCAGCAGATCCCAGGCATGGCTGTTTTATTTATATGTGCAGCCTTAGCCGCTGCCTTTTCAGTTTTCCCACACTCAGTGTTTATCTTAGTGTTAATATTGATTATGGTTATTGATATAACAGCACGGGGCAGGTGTTTGGTCTGCCCATTAAGCTACCTGTTGGCAGATCCATATCGCACTTCAGAGTTTCTGTATTTGATTCCTGGCTCTGGCTCCCAATCCCACCTTCCTGCTAACACAGATTTTGGGAGGCAGCAGTTGTTCATGTATTTGGGTCCCTGACACTCACATGGGAGACCCAGATGAAGTTCTCAGCTCCTGGCTTCAGCCTGGCCCAGAACCAGCAGGTAGGAGATCTCTGTCACGCACACTTTTGCTCTCACTCTTCTCCCTCTCTCCTTCCCTCTCTTCTTCTTCCTCTCTTTCGTTTTGCCTTTTTTAAAAAAAATTTATTTATTTGAAAGTCAGAATTACACAGAGAGAGGAGAGGTACAGAGAGAGAGGTCTTCCATCCGATGGTTCACTCCCCAGTTTGTCACAACGGCTGGAGCTGCATCGATCCAAAATCAGGAGCCAGGAGCTTCTTCTGGTCTCCCATGTAGGTGCAGGGGCCCAAGCACTTGGGCCATCTGCTGCTGCTTTCCCAGGTAATAGCAGAGAGTTGGATCGGAAGTGGAGCAGCCAGATCTCGAACCAGTGTCCATATGGGATGCCAGCACTTCAGGCCAGGGCATTAACCCATTGCACCAGCCCCAGAATTTCTGCATTTTTATAACTATTTTTATATGCTTTTTCTACCAAATTGCTGTCCCATGACTAGGGCCTGTGTCTCTCTTGTTTACTATTCTACCTCTTCACACCTGAATACATTGCCTAGCAAGGACTCAGTACACACTTCCCTGTCATTTCTACCCACTGCCCCCATTCTGTCCTGTGATGGATGCTTACTCCTCATCGGAGGCTGAGTTCCCTACAAGCAGAGCATAGGGAAAGCCTGTAGGTGCACGCATGGGACATTCTACACACCACCTAACCAGTACTTCTCAACAATGTCATCAGAAACAAAGACAGCCTGAGGCACTGTCAGAGCCAAGAGGAGCCCAAGGAGCTGTGACGACTGAATTTCATGTGATGTCCTGGATAATGGATAGAAGCCTGGCACGGGAAGGGATACCGAGCAGAGGAGAGACCTGAACAGGGTACGTCTCCAGCTGACCTGCAGTGCTCAGGAGGAAGAGAGTCCTGCCCTGAGGTAAGTCGGCCCAGCTTTTGTAACCTTTTAGAGAGAATATAAGCTCCCAGGCATCTCATCTCCCATCTGTGCGTAGGGGAACTTAGGCCAGTGAGGGGCAAGGCTTTGGTAGAGGCCACAGACATAAAGCATTCAGTCCAGTATTCTGAGCATCTAGCACAGACCAACAGAATCAGAACCACCCAGAAGCCTTGTCAGAACACAGATTGCTGGGCTGCACCCTGAGTTCCTGATCCCTGAGGTTTGGATAGAGATTAATAATTTGCATTTCAAACACATTCTCGGGTGCTATGGATTACATCGCATTTCCTCCAGACTCCTGTGTTAAAGTCCTAATCCCCCATGTTACTGTATTTGGACTTCGGACTCCCAAGGAGTAATTAAGGTTAACTAGGGCTTTATTCAGCTGGGGCAGATGCCCCTATAAGAGGAGCAGACACAGAAAATCACTCTGCCATGTGAGAATACAGTCAGAGGTGGCCATCTGCACGCCAGGAAAAGAATCCTCACCAGGAACTGGGCCAGCTGACATCTTGACCTTGTACTTCTCAGCCTCCAGAACTGTGAGAAAATAAATTTTGCTTGTCTACATCAGCCAGTCTGTGGCATCTGCTTGGCAGTGCTAGCTGACCTACACACAGGTGCACCTGATGCTGCTGGACCATGCTTGGCTCAGAGGGCAGGTGCCGAGGGAGCACCGACCGGCGAGAGAGACCTGGGCTGGGTACCACTGGCGTCTGCCGCTCTCTTCTCCCACCTTCCAGTCCTTCTCGGGAAATCTGAGTAAAGTAAAGGATCTAACGTATAATCAGATGGGAAATTAGAGTGCTCGTTTGGATTCTAAAATCCCAGAAGACTCTTCTTACTAGTTTTTGAAGGGAAATATGAGTTTAGGGGCCGGCACTGTGGCACAGTGGGTTAATGCCCTGGCCTGCAGTGCCGGTATCCCATTCAGGCGCCTGTTCGTGTCCTGGCTGCTCCACTTCCGATCCAGCTCTCTGCTACAGTGTGGGAAAGCAGTGGAGGCTGGCCCAAGTCCTTGGGCCCCTGCACCCACGTGGGAGACTCGGGGGAAGCTCCTGGCTGCTGGTTTCGGATGGGCACAGCTCCAGCCATTGTGGCAAATTGGAGAGTGAACCAACGGAAGGAAGATCTCTCTCTCTCTCTCTCTCTCTCTCTCTCTGCCTCTCCTCTCTCTGTGTAACTCTGACTTTAAAAAAAGAAAAAGAAAAAGAAAGAAAGAAAGAAAGATGAGTTTAAGCATTACTCGATACCTGGACTTGATAATGTCAGACACACGCTATGAAAACACACCCATGCAAGATGCAGTTAAATGCTTATTGGCCAAAGCAACCCCTCCCTACATCTTCCCTCTATGTGAAGTCAGCAACTGTGACTTTATAACCTAAACTTAAACGTTTTTTAAATAGCCATGCGTCCACACTGATGTAAACAGATGACTGAATAAGTAAGCAGGGGAGAACACATTTCTCACACAGGAAAATTCCCACAATCCACAGAGATACTCTTCGCTTAAGGTGGGGAGCAGAACTCCTCATGCCTTGGGCTGGTCGTGCAGAATGCCTTCTTTACAATGAGCACAGTACAGAAAGGAAGGGGTGAAGCATCTCTACAGTGAGAAACCTAAAACACCATGTCAACAGGCGATCAGGTCAACGCCAGCCAGGAGCGGTCACACCAATGGTAAGTGCCCTTGATGGGATCTGGTGACGATGGCGTTTTTCTCCAGGGTCTTCCTCCGAAGAACATATAGCCCAAGTCTGATCATGAGAAAACCACCAGACAAATCACAATAGAGGGACATTCTACAAACCACCTAACCAGTACTTCTCAACATTGTCACCAGAACCAAAGACAGCCTGAGGAACTGTCAGAGCCAAGAGGAGCCTAAGCGTTCTGGTCTGGCTGAAAAGCCCATGAGAGCATTTCAGGCATGGAAATCCAAGATACTGTGGCAAAGAAAATGTCCTACATGAAGGATTTCTGAGAGAGAGAACCCAGTGGAAAGAAGTTGCCATCAAAGAAGGAGGTACTTTTCTCTGAAGGGAGGAGAGAACTTCCACTTTGCTTAGGGCCTGTCTAATTACTAAAGGAGTTTGTGGATTCAAAAGGCTTCCATAGCCTTGGTAGCTCATGTCAAGAGCCTTGGGTGATCACTGACATCATACATAAAAGTGTTCATTGTTAAATTAACAATAGGAGTCACTGTGCACTTACTTCCCATGCAGGGCCTCTGTCCTCAATGAGTTATGAGAATTAACTGTAAAACTTGTTCCCAGTCTCTGTGTGTGTGTGTGTGTGCGCGCGCAAATTGTTGAAATCTTTACTTAATATAGAGTCAGTCTTCTGTGTATAAAGTTAATTGAAAATGAATCTTAATGGAGAATGGGACGGGGAATAGGAGAGGGAGGAGGGGGTGGGGTGGGAAGAGTCACTGTTGTGATTCTTCAGATCACATCTAAAGTTGTACTTACGAAATTTGTACTCAGTAAATAAAAGGTTTCTTTGAGGGGGGAGGAGCCTAAGGAGCTGGGACCACTGAATGGGGCATCCTGGATGGCACCCTGGAACAGAAGAGGGAGACGAAACCAAGGAAATAAAATCCTTGCGGCTATTTTCTGCTGCTATAATACGACATCGCACGCTACGTAAGTTTTCAAGAAAACAGGTCTATCTGGCTCAGCTATGCCGGGCCGAGTGTAACCACACTGAATACGCCTTTCTTTTCCTTTTCATGTTCTGATGAATAAAAGCTAACTACCGAGCTTGTGACTAATTAGAGTGTCTGTCCAATTCAACAGATAAACAACGCTTGCTTGAGAGTTTCAGAAGCCGGCCATGGGGTAGTGGGCTGCAGTCTCAGAGCCATCAGGCCCTCCCTGGTCAGCGTGACCAGGGGCCTGCAGGATGAAAGCAGCGTTGTGACGCCAGCCAGCCCCTTATCACTTGGCTGGAGGCCAACACGCAGCTGGCCCTATCTTCTGTTCCTCTTTCTCCTGACTCCCCCATATCTCTTCTTCCTGCTCCTTTTAACATGTCCCTTGTTAGCTTGCAGTTAGGGAGCAGCATACTTGGGAGTAATACTTTCTCCTCCAGGAGAAAGCTGGCTTCTGGAGTAAACCTGTTCCCCCTGCACCAACTTTTATCTCGAGTGCTGGTTTCTGAGGCCTATTTGTGCCTATTTGTGCCTCATAGCACAGGTGTAAGGGGCTACATCTGGTGAAGGCCTTCTTGCTGGCAGAGTCCTGAGGAGGTACGGAGCATCACAGGGCATGTGTGCCTATATCCTCTGATCTCTTTTCTTAAGATTTATTTATTTGAAAGGCTGAGTTACAGAGAGAGAAGGAAAGATCTGCTGGTTCACTCTCCAATGGCCACAACAGCCAGGACTGGGCCAGGATGAAGCCAGGAGCCATGAGCTTCATCTGGGTCTCCCACATGAGTGCGAGGGCCCAAGGACTTGGGCCATCTTCCACTGCTTTCCCTGGTGTATTATCAGGGAGGTAGATCAGAAGTGGAGCAAACCAACACTCAAATGGGATGCTGGGGTCACAGGCAGCAGCTTCACCAGCTACAGCACATCAGCCCCTCTGTCTTCTTATAAAGCTACCAGGATTCAACCATGGGAGCTCCACCCTGATGACCTTCCTAGCCCTAACCCCTTCCCATAAGCTCCACTTTTTTTAATGATTTTATTTATTTATTTGAGAGGCAGATTTACAGAGAGAGAGAGAGAGAGAGAGAGAGGTCTTCCATACACTGGTTCACTCTCCAAATGGCTTTAACAGTCAGAACTGGGATGCTTCGAAGCCAGGAGCCAGGCAGTTTCCTCTGGGTCTCCCACATGGGTGCAGGGATACAAGCACTTTAGCCATCTTCCGCTGCTTTTCCAGGCACATTAGCAGAGAGCTGGATTGGAAGAAGAACAACTGTTACCGGAGAAGCAAAAGTTCCTTGTCTTTGCACAAGAAAGAATTCAGGCATGAGACAAAGAACAGTGGAAAGCAAAGTAGCAAGGTTTATTAGGGTAGGGACATCTATAAGAACGGATGGGCAGCCCTCCAGACAGAACCTGAGAGCGAGCGCCCAGTTCACATTTAGGCTGGGTTTTTTTAAGGGGATGGGTCTTGCCTCCCTGCCTTTTCTCTCCCGCTCTCCTTCTCCAGAACAAAGGACTTGTTGGGTATAAATTTGAAAAATTCCTTTCTGAGTTTTCCCACTGAAGTTGTCAGACAGGGGAAGCCTGGCTGGCATCAGCCAACAGGTCTTCTCTCTGGGGGGCCCGCCTTAGAGGAAGGGTGTTTATCAGGCCAGGTAGAGGGGGCAGGACCCCCTGGAAGGTCATCAGGGACTGGGCGGGACTCTGAAGTGCAGATACTAGGCTGCAGGTGGAAGGTTATTGGGCTGACTTTGAAATGCAGATGCTGGACCACTGTAGATATCAATTCCTTAGGCCCTTGTCACATACACATAAGCTAATTTCTGACCTAACACAACCAGGACACAAACCAGTGCCCATATCAGATGTTGGTGCCGCAGGCAGAAGCTTAACATACTATGCCACAGTGCCAGCCCCAGAGCCACACTTCTAAACAGCCTAGTCCAAGTCTCTACCCTCTCAACACTGCACAATAGGGATTAAATGCCAACATGAGCTTCAGAGCTGACAAACCAAATTCAAACCATAGCATAAACCAAGGACTTCAGTTAATGTCTGTTTCAGGAAAATCTAGTGTAAGAAAATGGCAGCCCAAAGTGGAGGGTGAAAAGGAAACGAAGAGAGAAATGGACAAATCCAGGACTTCAGAATATGCAATTTCGTGGGGACTTTACACACAGAAGCGTGGCTGACAGCAGCTACAAGACCAGTGGGATTCTACAATCCACAAGGGCAGAGACTTACGCACGAGCTCAAAGGAAGGTGTCTGCCAAAGGAAAGAGGATCACTTTGCAAGGAACACGAAAGGTGTTCAAGGAACATGTCAGGTACGATCCAAGTGTCAAACACTCCCGCACCCAGCACTCCTCAGACCCTCCTAACCGTCTTATTGGATGGTTCTTGTACGTGAACCAGGCGCAGGAACCTGGTCAGCTTTAGCTCAAGTGGTTACAATCAAGAAGTCACAGGTTACGGCAAGAGGCATCCCTACAGTGATGCACCAATACTGGTTCACCGGGGTGGGTGTTACAGAGCCATGGTTTAAGCCAGCATGTGGGACAACCCCACATCACAGAATGCCTGGGATCAAGTCCTGCCTCCACTTCACATCCAGCTTCCCACAAATGCACACTCTGATGATGGCTCTAGTACTTGGATCCATGCAATGCATGCATGTGACCTGGATGGAGCTCTTAGTTCCTGGCTTCAGCTTGGCTCGCTGCCACCTGTTGCACACATCTAGGGAGTGAACCAGTGAATGGAAGATTGTGTGTGTGTGTGTGTGTGTGTTGCTCTGCCTCTAAAATAAAATAAACTGTTAAAAAAATAAGTCACTGATTTTAATAAATGTACCATACTAATGTAAGAAAATAATAAGAAGAAATCAGGTTTAGGGTATATGGAAACTCTCATTACAAACTTCTCATGTTTTTCTTTAAATCTAAAACTATTTTTTTTAAAAAAATTGTTTCTTTAAAAGGAAGAAATTAACGATCTTTTAATCTATTGAAAACATGACATTAATTTAAAATATTTCCTGAAATATTTGGATTCAGGAAGAAACTTCAGAATAGATCACATGAATAAAATATAGCAAATCTGCAGAGAAATTGATTTCTCTAGAGAGTAAGAAAATAACACCCAGCACTTAGACAATGATTCGAGGGATCAAAGCAGGAACATGACTAGGACAGGGATATTTTTCCAATCAGCCTCCTGCTGCAGAACCCATAAACATAAACATGAAACTATGCTATGAGTCTCTGTGAGAAAAGAAAGGTGACCAATAGCTTGCACTGCACATCCCTGCCCACCTGTGATGCTATTCCTTCCAGGTGGGGGAACATGAGCTGCCAATGGCTCAGACAGACATCGGCTGAGGAACTTCCAAATCCAGTCTGACTGTCAATGGTTAAATCATTGTTACATGTCATTTCCTCTCCAGAAGATGGAGCTTTAGTCTAAAATATGGGTGTAAGACAAACTGGCAAACGGGGCTCAGAGTGATAGAGTTCAAAGAATAAAATGTGGTCTCTGTCAAGGAGGGTTTCAAAAGCATTTTAAATCTCCTTGGAGATGAGTTTGACCTGATTCTCCAACCCATCCTCAACATCCATTGCTTCAACTGCTTTCATCCGAGCAAAAAAAGGAACATTTCAGTGGGAGTCATAAAAACGATTACGTATCATCTCCTTTTTATATGGTATTTCTTTTCTCACAAGTCTGAAGGCTCACTATTAACTTGTACGGTTCATCTGTTGAAAGCGGTGACATTTAAGTTCACTGTTCCAGTGAATTACGCAAACATGAATTATATGAATGTTCTCCAAACTATTCAGATGCAAAATTGATCTCTTGTGCTTTATGCTAAAACAGATCAATGTGCCTTAACCCCCATCTCAGCCATATTTTTCTACCTAACCTCTCCACGTCGAACTCTAGGGAAGAATTCTGATTGGCATACTTTGAGTCGCGTGCTCATCTCTGAGCTCATCATACGGAGCACCAGGATAGCATCAGGAGGAACCAGGTAGAATCATGTGCCTAGACAGGGGTGTAGCCAGCAAAGTACAGCAGTGTGATTCGTCACTATCCACCTTCTCTGAGGTCAAGGAACCTCAACAAAATTTGAGTTCTGTTAAACGGTGCTATAGTTTGTTTGGTCCCCAAGCTCATGCAGGACTTAAAATTCTAAAGTCAGAGCCGGTGCTATGGTGTAGTGGGCTAAGCCTCCTCCTGCGTGCTAGCATCCCATACGGGTGCCAGTTCCAGTCCCGGCTGCTCCACTTCCAATCCAGCTCTCAGCTATGGCCTGGGAAAGCAGTAGAAGATGGCCCAAGTCCTTGGACCCCTGTACCCATTTGGGAGACCTGGAAGAAGCTCCTGGCTCCTGGCTTTGGATCGGCCCAATTCTGGCCTTTGTGGCCGCATAGGGAGTGAATCAGCAGACAGAAGACCTTTCTCTCTGTCTCTCCCTCTCTCTGTAACGATCTCTCAAATAAATAAATAAAATCTTTAAAACTCTAAAGTCATAAGCCAGTGGGCATTAAGCAGGTGAAAACTTAATCCTACCACAGTGTTTAGGAGGTAGACCTAGTGGGAGGTCTTTAGGTTACTGGGAACATGCTATAGGACAGTAATTTGAAAGAGATTGGGGGGGGGGAGAGAAAGTTGGTTATAAAAGCCTGAGTTGGGTCCAACCACTGTGTTTTCTGGCTCCACACATGCTTTCCCATTGCCCTCTGTTACCCTTACCAGGTGGCCAAGCAATGGGGTAATCTTAGACTTCAGCTCCCAAAACTGTGAGCTAAACAATATTTTTCTCTTAATGAAGTTGGTTGCTCAGGTGTTTCATAGTGGTAACAAGAGTTGACATATCATATGGGAAGAAGGGGAGGAAATGGATGTTTTTAGGCAATATCCAGTGTCCGTTGCTTCTTAACAAAGCACCCTGAAGGTCAACTGTAAACAATAGGCATTCAGAGTCTGTGTCAGCCAGCTTTCCACTGTTTTCATGGAATCCCTGAGAAGGGCTGCTCCAGCTGGGAGGTTCACCTCTCGTGGGAACCACTTTGCTGGAGACTTCCTATCTGACCCACCTCTCGGATGCCACCATTAGATCGAGTCCCTCCACCCATCAACTGTTTCCATCTGACATGAGTTTGGGAAGCCAAGGCCTGTTCAATCCCTAACAGAATCTGTAGGTTAGTTTGGTGGTTCTGTTGGTCTCAGCTGGCCACCAGCATAACACCTGTGTCGAGTGTGGGTCGTATAGGCAGCTTTCTGATCTAGGCTGGGCTTTCTCACATGATGGCTGTGCCCTAATAGGTTCCCCCACACGGTCTCTCGTTCTCCAGCTGGCTGCATTAGGCTTGTTCACATAGCAGGTTCATGGTTCCAAAATAAAGAGCAAAAGCCAAAGGGTCCTCCTAAGGCCTAGATCAGAACTGGCACACCCTGAGTTCTACTGCATTCCACTGGCCGAAATAAGTGATGCCACCAGCCCAGACTGAAGACCCAAAGAAACAGACTCTCTTTTTTTTAAAAAAAAAGATTTATGGATTCGTTTGAAAGGCAGAGTTACAGAGAGGCAGAAGCAGAGAGAGAGAGAGAGAGAGAGCCTTCTATCCACTGGTTCACTCCCCAAATGGTCACAATGGCTGGAGCTACACCGATCCAAGGTCAGGAGCCAGGAGCTTCCTCCCACACAGGTACAGGGGTCCAAGCACTTGGGCCATCTTCCACTGCTTTCCCAGGCCATAGCAGAGAGCTGGATCGGAAGTGGAGCAGCCAGGACTCGAACCAGTGTCCGACTAGGATGCCAGCACTGCAGGCTGCAGCTTTTACCTGCTACGTAACAGTGCCGGTCCCTGTCTGCCCTCTCTATCTTTTTAAATAGTGCTGCAAAATAACATAGCAATGAATGTTCTTGGAAGGAAAAGTACAGAATTGTGGTCAGTTTTGCCATCAATCTGCCTCGTAATGTTTTTCATAGGGAGTAACCTTTGAGTATGCTTATAAGGCTAGATCATATTTCTAAGTGTAAATGCATCACAATTGAGATGGAAAAATTATCACGCAAAAGGAAATTTAACTATCTTCAAAACCACGCAACCTCACATTTTATGCAATCAAGCGATTGGACTGCTGTATTTTTTTAAAATTATTTATTTGAAAGTCAGAGTTAGGGATTAGGAGAGACAGACATCTTCCATCTGCTGTTTCACTCTCTGGATGTCCAGGTTGGAGTCAGGAGCCAGGAGCTTCATCTAAGTCTTCCATGTGGTGGCTAGGGCCCAAACTCTTGGGCCATCTTCCACACCTTTTCCCAAGCCATTGGCAGGGAGCTGGATTGGAAGTGGAGCAGCCAACAGGAACCAGCGCCCATATGGGATGCTGGCGGCACAGGCAGCGGTTTTTACCCTCTATGCCACAATGCCAGCCCCTGGACCATTGTATTTTGATGGAAGTTTTGCTGCATTTCCATTTTACATTCAGATGCACACACATTGAGTGTAGGTAAGTTGACTGTTGACTCTCCAAGGACTTCCTGCTAAACCTGTTGACCAAGCAAAGCTAAGTGGATTTTTTTTTTTTTTGACAGGCAGAGTGGACAGTGAGAAAGAGAGACAGAGAGAAAGGTCTTCCTTTTGCCGTTGGTTCACCCTCCAATGGCCGCCGCGGTAGCGCGCTGCGGCTGGCACACCACGCTGTTCCGATGGCAGGAGCCAGGTGCTTCTCCTGGTCTCCCATGGGGTGCAGGACCCAAGCACTTGGGCCATCCTCCACTGCACTCCCTGGCCACAGCAGAGAGCTGGCCTGGAAGAGGGGCAACCGGGACAGGGTCGGTGCCCCAATTGGGACTAGAACCCGGTGTGCCGGCGCCGCAAGGCGGAGGATTAGCCTGTTGAGCCACGGCGCCGGCCGCTAAGTGGATTTAATTTAACGCAGTCAGGGAAAACCATCTGGACAGCATCTTGATGGTCTCACAAAATGGGAAAATGAGCACTGAAGAGGAAAAACAGTTTTCCTCTACTTTCTTATGTTTTATAACTAGGGCCTACAAATTGAACAAAAGACCAGTGAGAAAAAGCACTCCATTTTTCTTAATATTTGCATGTATGTGTTCACAGAAAAGAAATGAAAACTCAGAAAAGCAGTTGAACTTGTAGGCTTACATACTCTTTCAGTAAAGGAAAGAAGGGGGCCAGTGCTCTGGTGCAGTAGGTTAATCCTCTGCCTGCGGTGCTGGCATCCCATATGGGTGCCGGTTCTAGTCCTGGCTGCTCCTCTTCCAATGCAGCTCTCTGGTACAGCCTTGGAAGGCAGTAGAAGATGGCCCAAATCCTTGGGCCCCTGCACCCACGTGGGAGACCCAGAGGAAGCTCCCTGCTCCTGGCTTTGGATCAGCCCAGGTCTCGCCATTGCAGCCATTTTGGGAATGGACCAGTGAATAGAAGACCTCTCTGTCTCTCCCTCTCACTGTCTGTAACTCTGTCAAATAAATAAATAAAATCTTTAAAAACAAAAAAAAAAAAAAAAGGAAAGGTGATCTGGGCCTATAGGGATAATAAATTTGGGGGGAGCAATGAGGAAATACGTCGAGTGAACTAGAGGATTGTAAGGGCTACGTTAGTACGGTAAGGTCTGTTTATATAAACTCATCTTGGGGTCAACTCCTCTTTTTCAAGATAAGAATTACTCTTGTCTCCCCGGTACTGGGATAGGGAGGTGCTTTTCTCAAAGGGAAATGTAAGGCCTGCGTTCATGCAGATAACAGGAGGACAGAGAGGTCTTCCTGTATCTGTTGGTTCTCAACTGCCTTGTGCTCAAAATCATCGTTATTCCAAAGAAGCATGATTTGGGGATGGTGCAGCCTGGTCCCTTTCATTAGCAAGGGGCACCTGTAGGCTGGGCAAAGTTTATGCCATAATAGCTTTAGGCATGTGGGCACAGTGATCTTGAAGCAAGTCTTGAAGCAAATCTTAACAAGTAACCTATAGCTGGGTCATAGTTTTATCTTCTAGTAACAAGCATTTCCTGGAAGAAGCAGCTAAATGTTTTATATCTGGCTCCTCTATTATTTAATATCAGGATATTGAAAAGCGTCTCTGCCCCCAGAATCATTTAATTTGGGGACAGGAAATTATGTCCATTTCCATTCTCGGATATATTCAGTGTGTTTTATTTAGCCCCTACATTTCTCCAACTCCAGCTGTCTCTGGGTGAGAGAGTCTATGACCTTACTTCTTAAAAGTACAAGAAGATTTTGATCTGCACACAAAGTAGGTTTAAACGCAAGCAAAACAGTCAAGACAACATTTAAAAAGCGAGCTAAATTCTAAGTAGGGAATTAGTTGAAAGGCCTGATTTCACTATTTTTGCAACCAGGACACAGACTCCCACACAGCCTCTTTTAAAAATCGCTTTATCTTCAGAAAAGCCAGCTTTCTCAACCAAAGTTCAGTACATTTTTACAGTAACACTGTAAAAAGCTCTGACATTGACAGATTCCAAAGAAAATGAGGCAAGATATAAAACTTAGAATACTACTCATTGAACATATGGCTAGACGCTTTATTTAAAGGAGGAGGACAAGGAATTCAGAAGGGCTATAATTAGGAAGAGGCTTCGTGCCCAGCTCCCAGGAACAAGCGGCTTTCCTAGGACTCTGAACACTTCAGATAATGGCCCCTGACATTTTGAAAAATGGCCACATTGTACCAAGTCAAGAAACGTGACAAGGTACACTCTGTGAGCAGAAACCTGTGTGAAGTGACGTGCTTTCTATTGTCTATTGGCAAGGGTAAGACGACCGACGGACGGGGTCTCCTCTGTTGCTATGACGATCGCTTCCCTTTGTAAGATGGACAGCCGCTCCATGACCTGGTGGGTGCAGCCGCCGTGGTCACAAGTGGAGCTAAGTGGGAAGCTGCTTCCTTTTGCCTTACAGTCCCAACGTGCTCCATTCCGTTCGTCACGCAGAAACCCCCATCTCTTCAACGAGAGCAATCACACCTACGCTGCGTCCTTCCCAAAACTCCACCAGTGTTGTCGTACTGCATTAGCCTTGCCTGCATAACCTGGCTCCTGGTTCTCCTGGCAGTTTTGGCATGTGCCAATGCTCTTCCACCACGGTCTACTGGAAGACCTCTCTTCGCAGGGCTCTCCCCTTTGCCTGTAATGCTCTTCCTCTAGATCCTTGCATGACTGGTTTCTCTGTTCCTCCCAGTGGCAGAAAACCTTACCTTTGATGAAAGACCGTCCCTGCCAACCTAAACACCAAAGCTGTTGTGCCAGCCCATGCCTTTCAATTGTTTTCATCATAACAAAGACCTCCAGTTATAATTATCTGAAGTCTCTGTACATCTTGTATTTTACTGTCCTCCTGCCTAATAGAACTGGACTCCTCTGGGAATGGGGACTCTGTCAGTCTTGTTCATTGCACTATCATCAGGATCTGCTATATTTAAACTCAAAAGACATTTATCAAACCCATGAATGATAAAGGTCAAGTAAGGCTTTTGATTCATGGCATTCCTGAATTACCCAAACATATGTCTGACTTCCCATTTCATTTTGCCATACAAAAATGCCCCTTGAGTAAAATTTCCAGCCATCTGCAGGATCGCTAATGTGTGGTTCATTTCCCAATCAAATGTAATCACACCCTTGTGTGAATTTCTAGGTCTATAACTGTGTCTTTCCCTTCCTCATTGCGTGGAAGGTTTTTTAACTTGCGATCGTATTTTTACATGAATTTGCCTTGGTCTCCTGCTGGACTGGAAGTGTCTTGAGGTACTGAACCATGTCCTCTAGCCCCCTGCTTTCCAGTCCAAAAAAGAGTCTTTAAACAGCTTGTGGAAAATGCACATCATGAAAAAGCATGCATGGATTTCAAATTATTCCATTTCTCCATGAATTTTCTTAAGTCTCCCCGTAGCTGGCAGTACGGAGTGGATTTTAGACACATGGCCTGGATTTGAGTTCCTGCTGTGGGAGCTTAAGGCAATTATTTAACCTTCTGAACATTCATTTTCTCACATGTAAATTGGGGTGATCATAATAACGTTGGCAAACCAAGCCTGGCTCTGTCTGGAGCGGCCATGCTTTGTCAGTTGGCCAAGGCTGGGTTAGAAGGTGCTGGACCAGGACTTGTTACAGAGCCCTCCAGATACACCACACACCCTCTGGAGAAAGCAGCACAGGCTGGGAAACTCTGATAAGGAAAGAGGTTGCTAGGTTAAGCTGGGAAGATCGGCTGTTAGGAAACACTGTTGACTGATTCTGTAGGCAAAGGCTGTCTCACTGCACTGCACTATGAAGACTTTTCAATACCCAGGCAAGTTGTAAAAAGTTTCCAGTGAATACCCATATATCTGCCACTTAGAGTCAACAATTAGCATCTTCCTAAAAAGTGTCTGCTTTATTGTATATCTGTTCATTCCTGTAGCCATTCATCAATTTCTCCTGACACTATGCAAGATTTTTGAGGAGGGCAATTATTGGCCACAGTGCACAATCCCTTTAAACTCGTCCCCACACCTTTATGCTCCAGGAGCCAGACAAAAGGGAGTTCATCATCCTCTTGCTTTTCAGAGTCTTGAATCCAAATCCTTCACCCCAGCCTCTCTCATCCAAACATTCTGTTTCATAGACTTTAAAACTGATGACCCAGAAAACCACAATTTGTCTGCATGAACAAAATCAATCACCTCCACTCTGGGCTACTCGTTTTATTCTTTTAGCTTGATTGAATTTTTAAAACTCAATTGAAACGTGATATAGGGTGGTAATAACAAGTCAACAAGAAAAGGAGCATAAAGAAAAGTTTAATGACTCTCCACCCCCCTCCAAGACCAAGGAGTTAATCACAGCTCTCCACTTTGAGAGCTTCTGACTTTGCTTATCCAATACCCTTGGGTAATGACACTAAGTCCTCAGGGAGACCTCCCTCTCCAAGTGCACGAGCCCAACCCCTGTGGGGAGATGGACACAGGGACTAGGTCCTGCTACCCAAAGAATTCTGTCTACAGGCCATTGTGATGAGCGTGCGACTTAAACAAAAGCAGTAACACTCAGATCCAAGACTTTTCCAGAATTACTGAGCAAAGACAGCTCTTTCCCCTGGGGCTACTCACCTATAGGAATATAAACCTATGATCCCTAGGAGTCGATAGATACAGAAATTGTCCTAGAATCGAGCTGGCAAATATGAATGGCCAGTGTGAGGAAGGAGGAGGAGGAAGGAGGGGAGCAAAGAGAAAGGGACTGGGCACCGAGGTCCAGCTCGGCCTGGATCCTACGCCTCTGGACTTTTCAACTGTGCAACTCAGTTCTTCCACACTTATTGCTTCAGCCAGCCTGGCTTGTGTTTCTGCCCCTTCTACTGAGACATCACTTTCAATAT
The DNA here is from genome assembly GCF_033115175.1 of Lepus europaeus. Lineage (NCBI taxonomy): Eukaryota > Metazoa > Chordata > Mammalia > Lagomorpha > Leporidae > Lepus > Lepus europaeus. Next base: position 8,472,443 of record NC_084847.1, read on the forward strand.
TTTTTATTTGGTTTATGAGTTATACCGGTATTTCAAAAAGTCCATGGAAAAGTGGAATCACAAGATAAGTTTATCTGGGTGCAAAAAAAAAAAATGAAATTCATGCATAGGTTTTTCAAAATATGCATTTTCTATTAACTTCCTGAAGACCCTTCATATGCATGAATTGCATTTTTCCACCAATACAAACTTATCTTTTAATTCCATATTTCATGACTACCAAATTCCTACATGCAGGCCAAGATTTTCATCTAATTATAGAAGTTTCCACAGAAACTCTGTGTAACTGGGTATATACAATGGTCATAACCATAGATTTCTGTTCATTCTGGTTTATCTGTGCAAATATACTTGTAGCTAAAAATGGGTGTGTGTGGTAGGTGTGGGGAGAATTTTAGAGACGAAAAATCTGTGATTCTGTTGACCATGAAAATGCAAAAAGAAATGTGGAATTGTTATAAAGTCTCCGGCTTTCCATGTAACCCCACGCTTCAAAGCCTTATTAAGAAGGGGCCCCTGATTTCATACCTCCTCAGTACCTCCCCCCACTTCCCTCAAACCTCCTTTCTAAAAGCTGCGTGAGAACGTAGTTATTTTGTTGAGGGACCAGCTGCTCTGCACAGGGAAAATGGGTAACAAGCATGTCTCTGAGAATCACAAAGGAGGCTGGCCTTGAGGAGCAGGGAGTGAGGCTGATAAAAAGTCCTTGAGAGAGGAATAAGTAGCTAGAAAACAACACATGATTTTGGGAAACAGAGAGATCATTATAGGCAAGAGAAGCAAACATTCGGGAGCCTAGATTGACAAGAGAGGAGGTGGGGGCAGGTCTGCATGGCCCAGGGAAGAGAACTTTAGAGAGATGAGAAAGGCACTGGGGAAACACCAATGACCTCTGCAGCTGCTTCTTAAACCCTCGGGGCAGGGACACGTCTTTACCCTATCAGTGTGAAGCTGGTATGAAAAGTCTTCAAAACTAGTAACAACGTGAAGACATCGAGTTTTTACTGTGTGCCAGATCCTATACCAGTGATTTTCATACTTGACTCATTTAACCTTGCCAAAGAAAAATGGAGCTGAAAAACAAAACAAACAAAAAACAACAACAAAAACAAAATTTACTCAGGAATTATTAATTATTGCAAGAGAGGAAGACAGACCTTAGTGAAGAAACGGACTCAATTCCAAATCCAAGGGCAATGGGGATTTATAGCCAAGGAGCATGGTCAGGGTCAGAGGACGGAAAGCACTAAGAGAGAACTCTGGGGTTGGAGGAATCCTGCCAGACTGATCCGGCAGTCCTGCTGCAGGAGTCGCCCGGAGGAGGGACTACACCGTGGGACCAGACACTGAGGACGGAGAATGCTGGCTGATTCAGTGTAGCAGGATTCTTGCTAAAACTGAGCGCTACCGTGGACAAAAGAGGCCCCAAGTCGAGAACTCCCTGGGAAGAGGATTCAGAGAAATCTACGATCTGGTCAAGGAGAGACTCCGCCAACCCTAAAGCCAATTCTGATAGCATTACTTCCTTGTGTGAATGAGAACACTGGGGACAGGGGAGGCCTGCTGGCCCTGGCGTCAACACAACCAAGGTCTGCTCCATATGTGGCCACTTTTTCCCAACTGGTGGTCATGTGATCCTCTCCAAGTACCTCAACTTCAATTCTTTGGAGGATGATTAACTACCCTGAGGGGAAAAGATAACCCCTGTCCTCACCCATCACAAGGGCCATGGGCAAAAGATACTGCTAAAGCTAGGTTGGCAACAGAAAAACTTGATAACAAATTCATGTAACACAGCTTGGCATGCCCTCTGTGACACAGGTTAAGCCACTGCCTGCAGCACTGACATCCACACTGTTGGAGGCATGCTGTAGGCTGTATCCTGCTAATGCTAATCATGATAGGAGGTGCATTTTTTTTCCTCTCTCTCACAGACTCCCACACATTAGCATTAACAGGGAACCATGCCCGTTGCTAAGGCTGGAGCCCCCCAGCTCCCTACCCATCAGCTCGGACAGGGTGCGGCCAGCTCTAAGGACTGTCTGCTCAGGGTCTTGTAAGGAACATTTTTCTGCTTCTTGTTCAACCACACACCGGTCAGCAGTTCCTGGAATAGGCTGCTTTTGCAGAAAGGCCAGTTCCCTGCTTAGATTGTTATCTACGTGCTTAGGTGCCCGTGGAGCAACCTGTCACGGTAACTTCCCGAGTTGGGCTTCTGAAAACAAAGGAGAACCAAGAGTTGGAGCTCGATACTGGGGATCTGAGCCCTGTTCGAGTCTGCGTGGGGGATTCCAAGATGGCAGAACAGCGGCTAGGCGACAACAGTCAAAAGTGGACAAAGTGCATTCTCAGGGGAGAGTTGCAGGGAGAACTATGGTGGCGAGTCTGCAGGAGGAGGAGAGGCGCTGTGGATCTGTGTGGAAGGTGCAGACGGGCAGCAACAAGGACGGGCATAACAAACAATCCCAGCTGCCCGAGCCGGGGAAAGCAGCAGCTGTGGAGGGCAAGGCGCGATCAGAGTGCAGCGGCCCATGCCACTGGTGACGCAGCCACAGGGCGAGGCAGCCGACTGCATTGTCTGGGTCCAGCCCGGAGCCCTGAGCGGAGCAGGGCACCTGCTCACCCAGAGGGAAAAAAGGGGCACATCTCTCTCTCCCAAACCCCCTACAATGCTGCCTGAACCGGCTAGCGGGCACCATTCTGGACAAAAGTAGGGAGCCACTGCTGCACACCCAGCAACTGACAGGGACAGTCGCCATCTTGTCAGCAGAGGCAAACACAGTAGCTCCTGTGCACAAACCCAGGAACGAGCAGGGAGAAGCAGCCATTCCAACACCAGTACCAGCTGCACACTCTAGTACACGCCCAGCACCAGTACTGCCTGCTCACTCTTGTACACACATAACACCAGTACCAGCTGCAGACTCTGGTACACGCCCAGCACCAGTACTGGTGGCACACTCTTGTACACGCCCAGCACCAGTCTGCCTGCAGACTCTGGTACACACCCAGCACCAGTACTGGTAGCAGACTCTCGTACACGCCCAGCACCAGTACTGCCTGCACACTCTTGTACACACCCAGCACAGTACTGCCTGCACACTCTTGTACACGCCCAGCACCAGTACTGGTGGCACACTCTTGTACACGCCCAGCACCAGTACTGCCTGCAGACTCTGGTACACGCCCAGCACCAGTACTGCCTGCAGACTCTGGTACACGCCCAGCACCAGTACTGCCTGCAGACTCTTGTACACACCCAGCACCAGTACTGCCTGCAGACTCTGGTACATGCCCAGCACAGTACTGCCTGCAGACTCTGGTACACACCCAGCACTAGTACTGCCTGCACACTCTGGTACACGCCCAGCACCAGTACTGCCTGCACACTCTGGTACACACCCAGCACCAGTACTGCCTGCACACTCTTCTACATGCCCCGCACAACTGTGAAATGAGTAGGGCTGCAGCTGGTGGGGATTCTGCATGAGTGTGATTCAGGGATTTTGCCAGAGGGAAAAACACATGCTCCCCACTGAATTTGAGTCTGGCTAGGAAGACAGATGGGGGCTGGTCACCCACATACAACTCTGAGGTGCCCCAAGGCTCTCAATATATCGCAGGGACCAGGGCTCAAACCACCTCGGTGGAGCATGCACAGGCAGCCAGCTCTGGGAATGTCTCATTCTCTCTGCACATCTTTTGTGCAGTTCAGGCAGAAGCACAGATGAGGGCTGCACCCATTGAGGGCTAAACCCCAGGCACTGATCACCTTGGAAGAGAAGAGATGCTGTGATTACACCAACAGCAGTGACCATAACCCCCTTTTGTTATCAAGAGATCTACCACACCCAATTGGGTGTTACCTTGCATACCTGCCCCACCTTGGAGCACAAACCAGGGCTCCCTGGCTATACCCAGCACACACCTCTGGGTATTCACTGAATGAGCAGACACTGCACGAAGCCACAAAGGCGTAGTCCAAAAGATAAAAGCCATCAGAGGAAAACAACAATAAGTATCTCCACAAATTCTAAAAATGAATGCAGAAATTCAAGTAACAAGATCAAGGAACACAACTCACACCCCACCAAAAGGAATGCAACAATACTTCAATACTAAAACATAAAGACAAAGAGACTGATGAAATGCCTGAAACTTGGGGCCAGCACTGTGGCACAGAGGGTTAAAGCCCTGGCCTGAAGTGCAGGGATCCCATATGGGTGGTGGTTCTAGTCGTGGCTGCTCCTCTTCCGATCCAGCTCTCTTCTGTGGCCTGAGAAGGCAGTGAAGGATGGCCCAAGTCCTTAGGCCCCTGCACCCATGTGGGAGACCCAGAAGAAGCTCCTGGTTCCTGGCTTTAGATCGGTGCATCTCTGGCCATTGTGGATGTCTGGGAAGTGAACCAGAAGATGGAAGACCTCTCTCTGTCTCTACCTCTCTCTGTCAAATAAATAAAATTAATCTAAAAAAAAAGAAGTGCCTGAAACTCAGTTCTAAAGATTAATCATAGGATTACTCAGAAGCAATGAGAAACAAATCCATGAATTAAAGAAATCCATACATCTCATGAATGAAAAATTTTCCCATGAAATTGAGATTTTAAAGAAAAATCAAAATGAAATATTAGAAATTAAGAGTTCAATAGATCAAATAAAAATGTAGTGGAAACCCTTAACAATAGACTTGATGAGGCAGAATAAAAGAATATCACAGCTAGAAGACAAATCTTTGGAAATTTTGCAGTCAGATCAAAAAAGAAGAAATTAGAAAAATGAAAAACAGTGTTGGAGATTTATAGATACTATCAAACAACCCAACATGAGTCTTATCTTAGGAGTTCCAGAAGGGGTGGAAAGACAGAATGGATTAGAAAACCTATTTAGTGAGAAGTTCCTGAAGGCATGGAAAGAGAGATTATAAAGCCTATTTAGTGAAATAATTACAAAAAAACTTTCCCAATTTGGAGAAAGAAAGAGATGTCCAAGTACAGGAAGAACGTAGAATTCTTTTTTTTTTTTTTTTTTTTTATTTTTGACAGGCAGAGTGGACAGTGAGAGAGAGAGAGAGACAGAGAGAAAGGTCTTCCTTTGCCGTTGGTTCACCCTCCAATGGCCGCCGTGGTAGCGCGCTACGGCCGGCGCACCACACTGTTCCGATGGCAGGAGCCAGGTGCTTATCCTGGTCTCCCATGGGGTGCAGAGCCCAAACACTTGGGCCATCCTCCACTGCACTCCCTGGCCATAGCAGAGAGCTGGCCTGGAAGAGGGGCAACCGGGACAGGATCGGTGCCCCGACCAGGACTAGAACCCGGTGTGCCGGCGCCGCAAGGCGGAGGATTAGCCTGTTGAGCCACGGCGCCGGCTTTTTTTTTTTTTTTTTTGACAGGCAGAGTGGACAGTGAAGAATTCTTAATAGACATGACCAGTAAAGATCTTCACCACAACACGTTGTAGTCAAACTTTAAACATTAAGACATAAAGAAAAGATTCTAAAATGTGTGCAAGAGAAACACCAGGTTACTTTCAGAGGATCTGCAGTTAGACTCACAACTGACTTCTCAACAGAAACACTACAGGCTAGGAGAAAATGGAGAGACACAGTCCAAGTCTTAGGAGAAAAAAATTGTCAACCCAGAATAGCATACCCTGCAAAGCTCTCATTTATGAATCAAGGTGAAATAAAAACCTTCCATAATAAACAGAAATGTAAAGAACCTGTCATCCTTTCTCTCTGTCTCTCTCTCTCACTATCCACTCTGCCTGTAAAAAAAAAAAAAGAAAGAAAGAAAGAAAGAAAAGAAAAGAAAAGCCAGCGCCGTGGCTCAACAGGCTAATCCTCCATCTTGCCGTGCTGGCACGCTGGGTTCTAGTCCCCGTTGGGGCACCGGATTTTATCCTGGTTGCCCCTCTTGCAGGCCAGCTCTCTGCTATGGCCTGGGAAGGCAGTGGAGGATGGCCCAAGTCCTTGGGCCCTGCACCCGCATGGGAGACCAAGAGAAGCACCTGGCTCCTGGCTTCGGATCAGCACGATGCGCCGGCTGTGGTGGCCATTGGAGGGTGAACCAACGGCAAAAAGGAAGACCTTTCTCTCTGTCTCTCTCTCTCACTATCCACTCTGCCTGTCAAAAAAAAAAAAAAAAAGAAAAGAAAAGAAAAAGAAACTGTCACCACTCATCCAGCCTTACAAAAGATGCTTAAAGAAGTGCTACACAAGAAACACAGAAAGATAGCCATCATTATGAAAGAATCTGAAGGCATAAAAATCTCCAGTAAAAGTAAAAAGGAAATCCAAAGTAAACAATAGGAATATTTATGGAACAATGGCAGGGTCAAATCATTACTTATCAATAGTCACCTTGAATCTAAATGGCATAAACTTGCCAGTTAAAAGATACAGACTGGCTGAATTGATCAAAAAACAAGACCCATCTATTTGCTGCCTACAAGAAACACATCCAATCAACAAAGATACAAAAATTCCTAAAGCAGAGAAAGATACAACAGGGAGAGAGAATTACACACCAATATCCCTGATGAACACAGACATGAAAATCCTCAACAAAATTCTGACCAACTGAATCCAGTACATCAGAAAGACCATTTACCCAGACCAAGTGGGATTTATTCCTGGCATGCAGGGATGGTTCAACATTTACAAATCAATCCATGTGATACATCACATTAACAAACTGCAGAACAACAAAAACCATATGATTACCTCAATAGGTGCAGAGAAAGCACTTGATAAAATACAACATGTTTTCATGATGAAAACTCGGCAAATGAGGAACATTCCTCAACACAAGACAGTGTATGACAAACCCTCGGCCAGCATCCTACTGAACGGGGAAAAGTTGGAAGCATTCCCACTAAGATCCCAAACCAGACAAGGATACCCACTGTCATCACTTCTATTCATATAATTCTGGAAGTTTTAGCCAGAGCCATCAGGCAAGAAAAAGAAATCAAAGGGACACAAATTGGAAATGAAGAAGTCAAACTATACCTATTTGCAGATGTCAATATTCTATACATAGGGGATCCAAAAGACTCCACTAAGAGGCTACTAGAACTCCTGAAAGAGTTTGGTAAAGTGGAAGGATACAAAATGAACATACAAAAATCAATGACCTTAAAATACACAGATCATGCCATGGCTGAGAAAGAACTTCTAAGATAAATCCCATTCACATTAGCAACAAAACAATTAAATATCTTAGAATAAATTTAAGCAAGGCTGTCAAAGACCTCTATGATGAAAATTACAAAACATTGAAGAAAGAAATAGAAGAAGATAAAAAAATGGAAAAATCTTCCATGTTCATGGATTGGAAGAATCATTATCATCAAAATGTCCACATTACCAAAAGCAATTTACAGATTCAATGCGACACCAATCAAAATACCAACAACACTCTTCTCAGATCTAGAAAAAGCAATGCCAAAATTCACATACAAACACAAGAGACTTGGAATAGTTAAAACAATCTTAAATGTTAAAAACAAAGCTGGAGGCATCACAATACCAGATTTCAAGACATACTACAGGGTAGTTATCATCAAAACAGCCTTGGACTGTCACAAAAAACAAATGTGTAGACCAACAGAACAGAATGAAAACTCCATAAATCAATCCACACATCTCAACCAACTTATTTGGACAAAGGAGCTAAAATGAATCCCTGGACAAGGACAGTCTCTTCAACAAATGGTGCTGGGAAAACTGAATCTCTGCACATGTAATATGAAACAAGACCCCTACCTACACCTTACACAAAAATCCACTCAAAATGGACCCAGACCTAAATCTATGGCCAATACCACCAAATTACTAGAAAACATTGAGGGAACTCTGCAAGAGATTAGCATAGGCAAAGACTTCTTGGAAAAGACCTCAGAAGTAGAGGCAGTCAAAGCCAACATGTACAAATGGGATTCTTCTGCACTCCAAAATAAACATTTAGCAAAGTGAAGAGATAATCAACAGAATGAGAGAAAATATTTGCAAACTATGCAATTAATAAAGGATTAATATCCATAGCCTATGAAGAGATCAAGAAATTCAACAACAACAAAACAATCCAGTTAAGAAATGGGCAAGGCCGGTGCCGTGGCTCACTAGGCTAATCCTCCGCCTGTGGTGCCGGCACCCCGGGTTCTAGTCCAGGTTGGGGTGCCGGATGCTATCCCAGTTGCCCCTCTTCCAGGCCAGCTCTCTGCTGTGGCCCGGGAAGGCAGTGGAGGATGGCCCAAGTCCTTGGGCCCTGCACCCGCATGGGAGACCAGGAGAAGCACCTGGCTCCTGGCTTTGGATCAGCGTGGTGCGCCAGCCGAGCACACTGGCAACAGCGGCCATTGGGGGGTGAACCAACGGAAAAAAGGAAGACCTTTCTCTCTGTCTTTCTCTCTTACTGTCCATTCTGCCCGTCAAAAAAAAAAAAAAAAAGAAAAAAGAAAAAAAAAGAAATGGGCAAAGGAATTAAACAGGCATTTTTCAAGAGAGGAAATCCAAATGGCCAACAGACACATGAAAAAATGCTCAGGATCACTAGCCACCAGGGAAATGAAAATCAAAACCACAATGAGGGTTCACCTCACCCCCATTAGAGTGGTTCTCATACAAAAACCAACAATCAACAAATGCTGGTGAGGATGTGGGGAAAAGGATACGCTAATCCATTGTTGGTGGAAATGTAAACAGTGGGGTAAAGGTATGATTAGACAAAAGATTATGATCTAACAGTAATATACTAGGAAGAGAGGTGGGCGTGTGACACAGCAGGTGAAACTACTGCGTGGGATGCCTACATCAGATAGCAGAGTGCTGGGATCAAGTCGCACCTCTGCTTGTGATCCAGGTTCCTGCTGATGAACCTGGGCACGTAGAGCGAGGATTGAGCTAGGATGGAGTTTCCATCTCCTGCTTTCTAGCTTCAGCTCAGTCCAATTGCATCTGTTACAGGCATTTGTGGAGTGAACCAGCAAATGCAAGATCTATCTCTGTCTCTCTTCCAAATATAAATAAATAAATAAGTAAGTAAGTTACTTTTTTTTTTTACAAAGAGAATCAGTGTGTTTAAAAATAATGGAGTTGAGGCCGGCGCCGTGGCTCAACAGGCTAATCCTCCGCCTTGCGGCGCTGGCACACCGGGTTCTAGTCCCGGTCGGGGCACCGATCCTGTCCCGGTTGCCCCTCTTCCAGGCCAGCTCTCTGCTGTGGCCAGGGAGTGCAGTGGAGGATGGCCCAAGTGTTTGGGCTCTGCACCCCATGGGAGACCAGGAGAGGCACCTGGCTCCTGCCATCGGAACAGCGCGGTGCGCCGGCCGCAGCGCGCTACCGCGGCGGCCATTAGAGGGTGAACCAACGGCAAAGGAAGACCTTTCTCTCTGTCTCTCTCTCTCTCTCACTGTCCACTCTGCCTGTCAAAAAAAAAATAATAATAATGGAGTTGAGAAGCCATGTTAGTTCACATTCCAGAGACACATACAACTGAGAATTTTAACTGGGCTGCCTCAGTTGTGACGACAAACACAGATGCACGATGAATTCAAACTGGACCAAAGTGCAATTCACTAGCCTTTGTTAACCCTTTGAAACCACCACTGCTGCCCCTAAATTACTGACAGATTGAGACAGCAGCTCAAACTGAGCCTCTATCCCTAATGCTTCTGCTGCAGACTTTATCGGGCCCTCGTCTCTTCCTTAGGTTGCAGTTCCGCTCTCTCCGGCTTGATCTCAAGTCAGCTCCTTACTAATGAACTCATTAAATGGAGTAGTGTGTGGATCAGGCCGCCGACCTCACAAGACCCCAGGTCACAAAACTCAAAACTCAGTGATGCCCTCGGCAGTTAACATATTAATGCTGCATCCCACTTTAAGATGCTGCACAGGAAGCCCAGGTGCTGATCAAACAAAGTGACCTCCAATCTACCCAGGGACCCCAGACTGGAGTCCATTTTGCCATCTCTGCATTCTCACAGCAGGCCAGGCACCTCCTGTCACTGACCAAAGGAAGGCCACATCACTGTGGACCAGCCGGAGACCTGCACGTGAATTAATCACGTACCGCTCAATCCCAACTTTAACCTGTAAGATTCACCACCAACAATCCCTTGAGGGATTCGGAACTGGGCAGCAGTTGCCTATACTCCCTGCTGTGCACTTTGCAAAATAAATATCTAGCTTTTCTACCACCAGCGTATCAGTGACTGGCTTGTTGGGCATCAGGCAAGCAAATCCACGTTTTAGTCCAGATTCTGCAACACACCCTCCTTACAAGACAGCTCCACTCTTGGTAGTACCAATCACAAGTCTTGACAAGCAAAATGTGGAACTACCATCCTTTCTGATTTTGTTAAAAGATTTTTTAATTTGTGGGGCCAGCGCTGTGGCACAGCAGGTTGATGCCCTGGCCTGAGGGGCCGGCATCCCATATGGGTGCCAGTTCGAGACTTGGCTGCTCCACTTCTGATCCAGCTCTCTGTCTTGGCCTGGGAAAGTAGTGGAGGATGGCCTAGGTCCTTGGGCCCCTGAACCCGTGTGGGAGATCCAGAGGAAGCTCCTGGATCCTGGCTTTGGATTGGTGACCAGATTTGGATCTGGTCGTTGCGGCCAATTGGGGAGTGAACCAACGGATGGAAGACCTCTCTTTCTCTCTTTCTGCCTCTCCTTCTCTCTGTGTAACTCTGACTTTCAAACAAATAAATAAATAAATCTTCTTTTTTGTAAAACCTCAGAGTGTACTTTCAAGAATACTTGAATTTGTTCTTCCCCGAAATGTGATCTGAACAAGCCCCAGAGCGGCTGTTCACTGGGCAGGCTGGTCCTCATCCATGTGGCCTCTCATCCTCCTGTGGGCATGGTGCCCTAGGCAAGGAATCTTGAGACACAGGCTCAGAAGTTGTCCAGCAATGACCATGGCACAGGCTAGTCCAAATTCAGGAGCAGAGACACAGACCTTACTTTTAGATGTAGAGTATCAGCCAGCGCCACAGCTCACTAGGCTAATCCTCCGCCTGCAGTGCCGGCATCCCATATGGGCACCAGATTCTAGTCCCGGTTGTCCCTCTTCCAGGCCAGCTCTCTGCTGTGGCCAGGGAGTGCAGTGGAGGATGGCCCAGGTCCTTGGGCCCTGCACCCACATGGGAGACCAGGAGGAAGCACCTGGCTCCTGGCTTTGGATCGGCGCAGTGCCAGCTGTAGAGGCCATTTTGGGGGGTGAACCAACGGAAGGAAGACCTTTCTCTCTGTCTCTCTCTCTCTCTCTCTCTCTCTCTCTCACTGTCTAACTCTAGCTGTCAAATTTTAAAAAATAGATGCAGAGTATCATGTTGCACGTATACATGCTTATAGGGAGGGGAGGAATCCCTGCAGCCACTTTATAAACTGTGACAAACCAGGTCTCAACATCGTTTTCTCGACTTGCTGACAAAGGACCTAACTAGAATACAAAGGAGGCCAACACAAAGAGTGCTCAATGGAAAAAGGACAAGGAGTAGGGACCGACACTGCAAGATGCACTCCAAGAAGAAACACCTGGTTAAGCACCATTAGTCTACACAAAGCGGACTAAAATACTGTTAGACCTTTAAACTCTCTTGACTTTGTTAGTTATCTGGGTAAAATTCTAACTCACAGACAAGGCTGTCAATCAGATACATCAAAGACATAAAACAATAAAAACCATTTCTAGCTACAAATTGCTCACATTTGTTACTAATCATCTGAACAGTGTAACTTGACCTTTTCTCAATTCCGACACTTTTTGTCTTCTCAACACATATCTCTGCTGATATCCTTGGCCACTTCCCACATCCCGGCTTCCTGGATAAAGAATGTATTGATGGGGCCGGCACTGTGGCACAGCGGGTAAAGCTGCTGCCTGTAGTGCCAGCATTCCATATAGGTGCCAGTTCATGTCCCAGCTGCTCCACTTCCAATCCATCTCTCTGCTATGGCCTGGGAAAGGAGTAGAAGATGGCCCAAGTCTTTGGGCCCCTGCACCCGCGTGGGAGACCTGGAAGAAGCTCCTGGCTCCTGGCTTCAGATCAGCACAGCTCCAGCTGTTGTGGCCAATTGGGGAGTGAACCTGCAGATGTAAGATCTCTCCCTTTCTCTCTCTCTCTCCCTCTCCTTCTCTCTCTGCGTAACTCTAACTTTCAAATAAATAAATAAATCTTTTTTTTTAAAGGATATATTGATGCAGAAACTAAAAGAGTGTTGAACACCTAAAGCAGGGGTGAGGAATATCCAGCCATCTGGCCATATAAGGCCCATGAAATCATTTGGTTTAACCCTGCCAAAGCAACTGCAGGTGAGACTTGAAATTCAATAAATCTACGAGGTTTTCTCATAGCAACATAAATTTATATTGAGTGAGTCATACTAATAACATAATTTTGAGGGACAAGGAACATCCATTACTGAACAGACAGGACCCACATGGGTACACGATGGGATAGACACGTAGGCTTCTCATTGGCTTCCCACAGCTCGCCTGCCTAAACTGCACTGACTCAAAGGACAGACGTTGCCAGGTAGGCTGGGAGGATACGTGTTGTGACAGTGTTAATGCACTGTGGCAAACTGTGGTGGATCCACCGGTGATGCAACAAGATGCTGTAAAATGATTCTTCACAACACGGATGGCCAGCAATGACACTGTTGATTTCTTGCTGAAAGAGGATAAATTCAATCCAACTCTAATCCACACATCCATGATCAACAATCCCTGAGAAAACGGAATCACCTCAGTCTCCGTCCAAGAGGTTTTATATGGACCACTGCGCCAGGCCCCACGAAGGTCTCTGTGCACAGCTGTGGTATGGACCACTGCGCCAGGCCCCACGAAGGTCTCTGTGCACAGCTGTGGTATGGACCACTGCGCCAGGCCCCACGAAGGTCTCTGTGCACAGTTGTTGCAGCTCAACAATGGGATGTCAACAGCAGAATCATGGGGCCGGTGCTGTGGTGTATTGGGTCAAGCTGCCACCTGCAGTGCTGGAATCCCATACAGGTGCCTATTTGAGTTCCAGCTGCTTCACTTCTGATCCACCTCCCTGCTATAGCCTGGGAAAGCAGTGGAAGATGGCCCAAGTCCTTGGGCCCCTGCACCCGTGTGGGAGACCAGGAAGAAGCTCCTGGCTCCTGGCTTCGGATTAGCACAGCTCTGGCCATTACAGCCATTTGGGGAGTGAACCAGGGGATGGAGGACCCCCCCCTTCTCTCTTTCTCTCTGCCTCTATAACTCTGCCTTTCAAATAAGAAATCTTTAAAAAAAAAAAAAAGTAGAATCATGAATAAATTTTATCAAAAACAGAGAGTTAACAGCTGCCAGTTTAAGGAGTTACTGAATGATCCTGACTCTGAGTCCAGTGATCCTGTTTGTCTCTGTAAAGTGTGGTGGCTGAGCTGTGGGAACAAGCTCATCAGCGTTTACAACCTATGCGATGAAGTCAAGCTGTACAAATGAAGGAAAATCCTGTCAGGGAAACTCATGACAGCAAGTGGCTGTGTGGATCTATCACCCACGCAGGACATGACCAGGTACCTCTCAGGGGTGGACGTCAAGCTGCAGGGCCCCGAGCAGCTTCTCAGCTCCCTGCTTCAAATGTGAAAGCACTGGACACTAAATCAGGGCTGTGGAAAGTCGATCTCAACAGGAACAACACAGCCGGCGCCGCGGCTCACTAGGCTAATCCTCCATCTGCGGCACCAGCACCCAGCCAGGTTCTAGTCCCGGTTGGGGCGCCAGGTCTGTCCCGGTTGCTCCTCTTCCAGGCCAGCTCTCTGCTGTGGCCCAGGAGTGCAGTGGAGGATGGCCCAGGTCCTTGGGCCCTGCACCCCATGGGAGACCAGGAGAAGCACCTGGCTCCTGGTTTAGGATCGGTGCAGCACACCGGCTACAATGCGCCAGCTGTAGCGGCCACTTAGGGGGTGAACCAATGGAAAAAGAAAGACCTTTCTCTCTGTCTCTCTCTCTCTCACTAACTCTGCCTGTCCAAAAAAAAAAAAAGGAATAACGTGCTGTATCTCCCTACTCTGAAAGGACAAACACTTTCTACGGCCCCTGGATATGCCGTAGAAAGTGGGCAAGGCTGATAGAGGCATTGGATGAGAGATTCAAGGGTGGGACGAGTCAACAGATGGAACTGAACATTCCCCATTCAATGCGGAACCAGCTGAACACAAAACCATTCATCTGCAATGAACGCTGGGTCTAACAACTTCCCACTGCTTGAGTTCTCTAAACGTTACATGTAAAACAATGATGGACTTCCCACTTGGAGGAGATACACGCTGAAGCACACACCTGTATTCAAAACCTCCCATCGCAAGGAGTCGGCTGAACTCGAGAATGACTGACACAACCCTGGAAAAAAGCAGTTTTGAGTAGCAACATCATCAACACCGGCTAACATCATACACCTCCCCAGAGAGAAGCAGTTTCTTCCAGCCATTACACTGAGGGTGAGTGAATTAAATGGTTGATCAAAGACCACAGGCTAATCTTTAAGCTGGTAATTCTGTATGGCCTGCGAATGATGGTATCAACATCCAAACGGCCACTGGCAGAAAAATAAAAAAGGCTCCCATTCCTGATGTAAGGTGTAACATCTTTCCTGCCAAGCAATCCTAAGTGCAGAATTCTTTTGTCCTCAGACTGCACAGATACGTCAACACACATCTGAATTTGGGTCACAACGTCCTTGCCTTCCTGGCTCTTTCTTGCTGTGCTTTTCGCCCTTGTTTTCTCATCCCACCAAACACAACAGCTATATCTCTCAGGATCCTGAGTAGCAAGCAGTGGAGAACATATTTATTGTCTTAAGCAGACAATAAATATGAGAAAACGTTGCCCTACAAAATTAGTTAAGCCCAGCCAGAGAGCAGACGTCAGCTGAGACATGCCGCAGAAGCCCAGCCATGGCACCAGTGACCCAGTCTCTCACATTCTCCTCGCCTCCTCTAAAATTAGTTTCAAATAAAAGCTGTCTCCCAGTGTGGTCAACAGATGCCTGGTGGGAGCTCCAAGCTTCGGACTTCTTCCCTTTTAGAAAAAGCAACAACTTGCCCTGAAGTTTCCCTGGAAATGGGAGGAAATCATTTCCCAGAATTCACCAGCGTCTTGTCTCTTACTGGCCCAAATCTGGTCACATGTTCAGTCATGCATTCTGTAAACACAAAACATTCTGAGAAATGGGTCATTAAGTGACTCCATCCTTGTGCAAATGTCCAGAGTACACTGACCCAAGCCCAGGCGGTACAGGCTGACCGTGCCAGGTGGCCTCTTGATGCAATCAAGAGATGTGACCCGCAGCAGATGTCCAAGGCTGCTTCTGGTTAACGCAACAAACTTTCATTTTAGAAGTAGATGGAGCACACTCTAAAATAGTAATAATAAGCACATTATACTAAATAAGTAAACCAGCAAAATAATTGTGTGTTATCATTATTGATGGAACAAAGACATAAGCCTCAGCCATTCGCATCCACTGTCCAAAAGACAGATAAACACTGGAATGTATTCTTTGCCCTTGGATCTCAGTTGGGTCTCACACCCTGTCGCCTTCATATGGGACCCTGCATTCTTTCCCATGTTCCCAAGGCTCGCCCAGTTCCAGGAATTCCCCTCTGCCTGCTGCCCCCTACTCCCATCCCCATCCCTAGCCCTCCTAAACTATAAAAAGGCCTGGCCCCTGGGGGTCTGGGCCTTCTGTCTCGTGTTCCATCATGTGCACGCCGGCGGCTGGTCACCCACCTCTATGAATCTATTTTCTCTGAAGAAATTCGGTCTGGCTGTGAATTTGTGCACTGACTCCTCTCTATTCTGTGCCTCTTTTCCTAACATTTATCTATTATTATCACATACTATGCACCACTGTATATGCTATACTTTTATACAACTGTAGCATAGCAGGTTTGTTTACACCAGTACATGTTTACACAAACCAGTGAGAAATGCACTATGCTTCAACAGCTGTGACGTCACTGGGGAACAGGAATTTTTCAGTTTGATTATAATCTTATGGAACTATCATTGTCTATGTGGTCCATTCTGAGTGGCAACATCATTACATGGTACATGACTGCGCGTACTTCAGACGACTTACTGAGTCCCAGAGAATGACTCTATCCTTGCTGATTAGCTGAAGCCAATCAGGTAGCACGCTACCTGATCAAATCTGTGGATGGGCTCAGTACCACTTAAATGGATAGATTTTGCCCAAGAAAATCCAGTGGGCTTGGAGCCAGTGAAAAGCAATGGGTGCTAGGTAGCAATCAACAAGACTCAATTAAAATGGCTTAACTTCTAACTCTGAAATTCCACTGAATATATGTCTACCTTCCATAACATAGCAGGACAAAAATGCATGAGTGGAAAGCTCTTCTGTTCTTACTGACAGAGGCAGCGAGGTAGCCAGCAGAGAAAAATGAAGACTGCCCGCACCTGCATCTCAGCCCCATGTGCACCAGCCACACCCTATCCCTCCATCAGACATATGCCAGGGGACCATACACAGCTGGAAATACCCAAAATGGCTGCAGGCTGAGAGCCTACAATGATAAAGAAATTATCATAATCAGCACACCCTCTCCCACCATGCATCTGATGACCTTCCAAGGTTTACAAAAAGGGGCATGGAAATAGGTAGTACTTGAGCTCCGCCCCAAACTCCATCTGCTTTGAATATGCAATTAAGCCCTGCCTAGATACCACTCCCTGTGCCTGCAGATCCTATAAAGGATGACCCAAAATTTGTTAACTGCAGCACTCTGCCGTGAGGCTACCCTACTCCCCGCTCAGAGTATACTTTCTCTTTGCTTTTAAATAAAGCTTGCTCCTGTGCTCATCTTTATCTATGTCTCCTCCTTGAATTATTTTTTTTAAGATTTATTTATTGAAAGGCAGAGTTCAGAGAGGGAGAGAGAAGGAGGTAAGGAGGGAGGGAGAGAGAGAGAGAGAGTCTTCCAACCACTTCCATTCACTCCCCAGATGGCCGTAATGGCCAGAGCTGTGCCGGTCCGAAGCCAGGAGCCAGGAGCTTCTTCTGGGTCTCCCACATGGGTTCAGGGGCCCAAGGACTTAGACCATCTTCTACTGCTCTCCCAGGCCATAGCAGAGAGCTGGATTGAAGTGGAGCAGCCGGGACTCAACCGGCACCCATATGGGATGCCGGCACTGCAGGCAGTGGCTTTACCCGCTATGCCATAGTGTCAGCCCCTGAATTTTCTTGCACAGAGACAAGACCCTGGACCAAGCTTAGCCAGAGACCTCTCCTACGATAATATCACGTGTGAATGAGAGGTAAGAGCTGCCCATGTATTTCCCACAAACCACTTCTCATATTCTCCTAGAATGTGAAAGTAATAAAACAAGTATCATTTTCTGTTAATTCATCAAATGACTCAACTGGCCTTGTGCCTGCTTTCCTATTAAATCTGTTTTGATGCCACGGGGGCATGTTCTTTTCATTATTTTTCTACTTCATTAATTTAAGAAAACATCTCAGACCTCTTCTCATCCAAAACAAAGTTAAATGGATCTTGGCTCCTTCTGGCGAGGGAAGAGATTTTACAGGCAATTGAGCAGGTAAGGGAGGATAACTGACAGTCCACTCACCAAGCCGGAACAGTGCTTGCTGGCAGAACAGAGATGGGGCAGGGGCAGCTGTGGGCCCCCCACACCCCAATGTCCATGCCACAGGGGCCAGATCATAGGCCTAACCGAACCAGATCAGAGTCAGGAGATGAAGCCCAGCCTCCGAGTTTACCAGCACTGAGGTTAGAGTGTAGCAGCCCTACCCACCCCCATCTTGATCTGACTGCGGAGCCACTAACAACACTTGGCACCCTGGCCCCCTCCCACCACATCACTCTACCAGGATGTTTATTCTTTTCATTCTCAGCTTTCACCAGTTTCTGTAACCCAAACAAACTCTTTCTACAGGAAGTTAACTTCCTCCCTAGGAGGTCAGTCTGCAGGGGAACAGCATCCAGACATGTTAACCCTTACTCCTTAGTCCACACCCTGGTTTCAAACGATAGCTGCTATGTGCAGCATCCACTCCATTAGCAAACTTGTACCTTGCCTTGTACATGGTGAACCCATAAGGACTGTGGGGCCAGTCTCCAGTTTTCTGTAGGAGACCCTGAAGGATGATTAGAATAACGGGCAGGAGGGCAGGCGTTTGGCACAGAAGACACTCATCCTATAATGGAATGCCTGGTTTTGAGTTCCACTTCTGATCCAGCTTCTTGCTGATGCATACCCGAGGAGGCAGCAGTTAATGGCTCAAGTACTTGGGTCCCTGCCACCCACATGAGAGGTTCAGATTGAGTTCTGGGCTTCTGGCTTCAGCCCAGTCCAGCCCTGGCACTGGAGGAGTAAACCAGTGGATGGAAGATCTCTTTGTGTTTCTCTCTCTCTCCCTCTCCCTCTCTCTCTCCCCATCCTTCCCCCATGTAAAATGAAAATAAATTTTTTTTTTGACAGGCAGAGTGGACAGTGAGAGAGAGAAACAGAGAAAAAGGTCTTCCTTTTGCCATTGGTTCACCCTCCAATGGCCGCCGCGGCCGGTGCGCTGCAGCCTGCGCACCGCGCTGATCCGAAGGCAGGAGCCAGGTGCTTCTCCTGGTCTCCCATGCGGGTGCAGGGCCCAAGCACTTGGGCCATCCTCCACTGCACTCCCGGGCCACAGCAGAGAGCTGGCCTGGAAGAGGGGCATCTGGGACAGAATCCGGCACCCCGACCGGGACTAGAACCTGGTGTGCCGGCGCTGCAGGCGGAGGATTAGCCTATTGAGCCATGGCGCCAGCCAATAAATAAATTTTTGAAAAGAATGGGTAGGGAAAGGAAAGCCATGAAGTCCTACCTGAAACCAAAGACCAAGGGATCCCAGACCAGAGAGTAGACTCCTAAGCTATTGATTGGATGCCTTCGGCCAGACATTCTGTCTCTGTATACATGATTCTGATTATTCTATCTAGCCACCAATACTAAGCCAAATGCAACAGTCTGAACAGGGTACAGTCTACCCCTTGGCCAGCCAACAGGTGCTAGAGACCCATGCCATGGCCTACGAGCACTCCGATCAAAGCATTCAGGCATTTGTGGGAACCCTAAGACTTCAGTCACTTCATTGCCTATTTGGTACAGCAGAGGAGAGATCCCCTAAGGATCTCACAAGTTCATTAACCCCAACCCAGAAGTGAAGCCCAACATGAAGTCACAGTATACAACAAACATAGTCCAACAACTACTTCCAGGCCTGAGGATGGTTTTGGAACTTGAGTGGGAAGACTCAGAAAACTCAGAATGGCCCAGTGACTAGTCAGGTGACAATTATATTCCCTGAAGGCAGACTGAAGAAGGCTGTCACCATAGTTGTAGCAGTGTTTTTGTTGTTGTTGCTGTTTTGCTTTGTTTTATTTTATTTATTTATTTATTTGACAGGCAGAGTTAGACAGTGAGAGAGAGAGACAGAGAGAAAGGTCTGCCTTCCGTTTGTTCACTCCCCAAAATGGCCAGTACGGCCGGCGCATTGCGCCGATCCGAAGCCAGGAGCCAGGTGCTTCCTCCTGGTCTCCCATGTGGGTGCAGGGCCCAAGCACTTGGGCCATCCTCCACTGCACTCCCAGGCCACAGCAGAGAGCTGGACTGGAAGAGGAGCAACCAGGACAGAACCGGCACCCTAATCGGGACTAGAACCCGGGGTGCCGGCACCACAGGGGGAGGATTAGCCTAGTGAGCTGCGGCGCTGGCCTGTAGCAGTGTTTCTTAATAGTGGTGGGCAGCAGCTTGAAGTGTTACGTGGGAGACCCGGAAGAAGCTCCTGGCTCCTGGCTTTGGATCAGTGCAGCTCCGGCCATTGCAGCTACTTGGGGAGTGAACCACTGGATGGAAGACCTTTCTCTTTGCCTCTCCTCTTTCTGTGTAACTCTGACTTTCAAACAAATAAATAAATCTTTAAAAAAAAAAAAGAAGAAGAAGCTTGGAGTGTTGTTGAGACCTGAGTCTGCTGCTGTGACTGGTGAGTGTGCATGGCTTTGGAGAGAAGGTGGGGCGCACTGCAGGACCGTTTATGCCTGGATCTTGGGTCTGTTCTCGGTGGTTTCACGGGAAGACACTGGGTAGGGCGACAATGGATTGGACCAAGAGACCAAGAGTGTTGAGATGGCGACCAGCTGCCCCCTGCACTTCTGTTCCCAGACAGATGCCCCACCGCGGAGGTGAGAATACTCTCCCAATACAGTCAACACAGCCAGCCTTGCCTCAAACATGCACGCCAGACGAGCTACTTGGCTGGTGTTTGGGCACATGCCAAAGAGAAATGGCCGTTGTTCACAATTAGCATCACGTTCAGGGTGACAAGATGTCCATCCTGTGACAGACCTTTGGACGAGATATCTAGGGAAGCAGCCAATTCTGAGCAATCTTTAAAAGAGAATAAAAATGTATAGGAAAAAGAAAGACGTGAATACCTGAAGCTCTCCCCAAAACCAAGGACCAAGGGACCCCAGGTCAGAGAACAGGAAGTGGGTCTGAGAAAAAGAAGTCAGCCATTCCACCCATCTCTATAGAAACAGGACTGTAACAGAGTGGCCATGTGGGCTTGGACATAGCTGGAAAGAAAAACTGATTCATGACACTTGTTAAGGCACAGGGTCAGTTTCAGGGGTTTCAAGTGGTCCTAGCTGACCAGTTCTGGGACTGAATGAGGTCGGTCCACTAACTAAACACACAAAACCGGTATGTGACACTGGACCTTAGAGAACAGAAAGGCTTTATCCCTGACCAGTAAGGAAGCAACCACGTATCATCCAAATCTGCCTCTCTGGTCAGAAATTTGGGGAAAGTCTTACAGATTAGATAGGAGAAGGCTGGTATGCAGAAGTGCTGGCGAGGCAAGTTCTGACTGGGGAGGAGTGAGAAGGCTTGGAATCAGACCAGCATGGGTTTTAAATTCTAGATTTCCTTGTTCAGCAGACCACTCACTTCTGTGCTAATGAAATGTGCCTACTGGAAATCCTACTATAAGTACATATAGAACTGGCCCTGCAAGATGCTTGAGGAGGCCTTACGACCATCATTAATCTTAGAGCCACAGAGTGTCTTACGGTGTGTCACACTAATAGTAAGGAAGATTCTATTCAAGGGGAGGGGTCAGCACTATGGGTATAGGGAGCACTGTGATAGGATTTTGCAGAGAGAGAGACTGAACTCAACTCGAACTCAACTCTGAATGGAGAACGAGCAAATGAAAATTTATAGCTAAGGAGAACAGGGATCAGTGTCTTGAAAATTACAGAGAAGAAACGGCAGGTGTATGGTGCGATTCTGGCTCAACTAACTCAACCGTTATTGCTGAAGGCAGGACAGGCAATCAGACATCACCTGAAATGTGGTAGAGGATGAGAAACTCTATGAGATATTCTGAGAATACAGGGGGGAAAATGCTGTTTCTCCTATACAGTCACAAATCCCTTAACAGGGGCACGTTCTGAGAAACATATCATTAGATGATTTTGTCATTGTGGATACTTACACAAGCCTAGATGACATAAACTACCAAACACCTGGGCTATATTGTCCCGGCCCGCGGGACAGCAACTGGGGTCGAGTACCTAGAAGGAGAAATGAGAGGGGCAGGAGACACAAGGATGGCAGCAAGACAAGTGCTGATCAAGCTGCAACTTTATTTTTTGAACTGCTCACTATATATCATTGAGGCATGGGAAAGAGGAAGGGCTTGTCTTCGCTACTGCAGTGCTGACGCAATCAAGAAAAACCCGCGGGGCCCTATTACGGGAAGGGGCCCTGTTACGGGAAGCTACAAGATTAGGGAAGGGGGGTAGGGCGGTTACAGGCGCATGGCTTCTACAAGATTAGGGAGGGGGGCAGGGCGGTTACAGGCGCATGGCTTATAGTACATTTTATCTGACACGCCAGGTTTTTCTATTACCAAGAGGTAAGGCCACCTACTGCATGGTCCCTGACATATCCCCCTTCTTTATCAATTTAAGAAGGATAGCTGTGGTTTAGGCCAAGTTTGACGAACGAGCAGTGCCTGTCTTAGGAATCGACCCGAAACCCTAACACCTCTTACCCGTCGCTGGATATCCTTGCCAGTCCCCAAGGACTCCTGTCTTAGGCGGGTGTGGGTACGGGAAGGTGCCCGTCATTGGCTTACTGCTCATTTTATTGATAGGCCTGGGGCCCTTCCTGGGCTCCCGACTGGACAGCAATGAACGGGGGAAGGTTAGCTGTTGAAAGGACCGTGACCTTATTGGCTATACTTTATTGGCCGGAGTCCCGGCCCGCGGGACAGCAACTGGGGTCGAGTACCTAGAAGGAGAAATGAGAGGGGCAGGAGACACAAGGATGGCAGCAAGACAAGTGCTGATCAAGCTGCAACTTTATTTTTTGAACTGCTCACTATATATCATTGAGGCATGGGAAAGAGGAAGGGCTTGTCTTCGCTACTGCAGTGCTGACGCAATCAAGAAAAACCCGCGGGGCCCTATTACGGGAAGGGGCCCTGTTACGGGAAGCTACAAGATTAGGGAAGGGGGGTAGGGCGGTTACAGGCGCATGGCTTCTACAAGATTAGGGAGGGGGGCAGGGCGGTTACAGGCGCATGGCTTATAGTACATTTTATCTGACACGCCAGGTTTTTCTATTACCAAGAGGTAAGGCCACCTACTGCATGGTCCCTGACACTATATGAATGTGTGTGTGCGTGCGTGCGTGCGTGTATCTCAATGCTGTAACCTATTCCTCCTAGGACTACAATGAACAAAACAATTTCATATCAAATCAGGCACAAGAGAGTGATGCAGTCAAGAGACTTGCTAATCACGAGAATCACGCGGCTGCTGACACGGCAGTTTACATTCAACTCTGCTTTGTAAGTAGGAGCGTACTCTAAAATAATAATAGAAAGTACTGTCTAGGGGCCGGCATTTTGTCACAGTGCATAAAGCTGCCACCTGCAACACGGGCATCCCATATGGGCACAAATTCGAGTCCCAGTTGCTCCACTTCTAATCCAGCTCTCTGCTAAATGGTCTGGGAAAAGCAGTGGAAGATGAACCAAGCACTTGGGCCCAGGCCACCCATTCAGGAGACCTAGAAGAAGCTCCTGGCTCGTAGCTTCGCCCTGGTCCAGCCCCACACCATAGCAGCCATCTGGGGAGTGAACTAGTGGTTGGAAGATTTTCTCTCTCTCTCCCTCTCCCTCTCCCTCCCTCCCTCTCTGTGTAACTCTTTCAAATAAAAAAAAAAATTTTTTTTTAAAGCATTGCATAGTAAAAAAATAAACCAGAAACATTTACTATCATTATCAAATACTATGTACTGGCCAGCGCCGTGGCTCAACAGGCTAATCCTCCACCTTGCAGTGCCGGCACACCGGGTTCTAGTCCCTGTGGGGGCACCGGATTCTATCCCGGTTGCCCCTCTTCCAGGCCAGCTCTCTGCTATGGCCCGGGAAGGCAGTGGAGGATGGCCCAAGTCCTTGGGCCCTGCACCCGCATGGGAGACCAGGAGAAGCACCTGGCTCCTGGCTTCGGATCAGCACGATGCACTGGCCGCAGCGGCCATTGAAGGGTGAACCAACGGCAAAAAGGAAGACCTTTCTCTCTGTCTCTCTCTCTCTCACTGTCCACTCTGCCTGTCAAAAAAAAAAAAGATTAAAAAAAAATACTATGTACCGTATATACTTACATACAGGCTATACCAGTACTTTTACATAACTGGCAGCACAGGAGAGTTGTGTACATACACATCACCAAACACTAGAGTAATGTGTTCTACTGTGACACTGTGACACTACAACATTACTAGGTAATAGGAATTTTTCAGCTCCATTATAATCGATGGGACTGATCACTGTGGTACATATGATCTGTCATTGACCAAAACATCACTATGCAGCAAATGACTATATGTCACAATATCACAGGAACTGACAAAGATCAGACACCAAAAGGAGGGGATTCTGGTTAAATAGACTTAGCAGGATTTCTGCTAAAACTGAACAATGTAGAAATGAACACTGAAGTCTAAAAGTCAAGGACTCCTTGAAAAAGAACTCAGGGAGACTGAGTAGAGTTTGGCCAAGGTCACTGAATGGCAAGTAGGGCAGGGTCATAAGCAATGGTTACAGTATTCTGGCTGGAACACCATGTCCTTCTCTCTCTCTCAACGGCCCCACTGACTTACCCTGAGTGTTCACCATGCCAATTTTCCTGGGTCCTGCTGCGGCTTAATTAGCTTATTTTATAGTTTGTCTAGCAAATGTTGGGGAAATAAAACAATGCTGCCAACAAAGGACCCTGCCCTATCGACGTGAAGACACAATTTAATATGGAGTAAGCACTATCCTACCTACATGGAACTCAGGGAGCAGGGGAGGTTGGACAAACTAGGAACAGAACTTTACACAGACTTATAACGAAAAGTAGCCCCGAGGATTGCTGACACATCCCTCATCTCTCAGATTGCCTCCCATATAGCTCCTGAGGGGTTAGCCTTGGAGGTGTTGACAACTCCAAGGATGAGAGGGCCCACAACTTGGCTTTGTAAAATCAAAAGGTTGCGGCTCCTGTACGGCCCACCGTATTTTCAAGGAGACACTCTACGAGGGAAGGGGCAGGAAGCCATTACTTCTTTCCTCTTACTAAACAGAAAGCTTGAGGGCAGCCTTTGGTGGGGTATTAAGATGTCACTGGGGATACATCCCAGATCCTAGTGCCTGGACCTGAGTCCCTGCTGCACTCCCAATGTCCGTGGCCTTCAACTATGCACTTTGGGGGGTAATGGTGATGGTTCCTCTGCCCTCAGTCCCTTTTATGAGGTAGGGGTGGTCCCTTTATTCTCTTTTAAAGATTTCATTGATTTATTTGAGAGGTAGAGTTACAGACAGTGAGAGAGAGAGAGACAGAGAGAAAGGTCTTCCCTCCGCTGGTTCACTCCCCAGATGGCCGCAATGGCTGGAGCTGCGCCTATCCAAAGCCAGGAGCCAGGTGCTTCTTCCAGTTCTCCCATGTGGTTGTGTTAGGTAGGAAGTCAGATATGAGCTTATATGTGAGTGACATAAAGGCCTAAAGAGAAGACATCTATGTCCAGCATATGCATCTGCATCTCAAAGTCATCCTGACAATGTTTCAGGGGCAGCCCGGTATTCGCATCCTGCCCTGCCCCCTCCTACCTGATAACCTGCCAGGTGGAGGTCCTCGCCCCTTCTGCCTGACAAATCTTCTACAATCTCCCAGATGCAGCCCAGTATCTGCATTTCAAACACCCTGCTCCCGATCCCCATTCTCCAGAGGGTCTTGCTCACCCTTCCTCTGAACCCAGGATGGCACCAGCTAGGCTTCCTCCTGTCTGATATCTTCGAGGGAAAACTCAGATAGGAGCTTCTTAATATTTATATCCATAAAATCCTTTGTTTCAGGAGATGTGTGAAAACAAAGACCCATCTCCTTAAAAACCTCCGGCCTCAACCGGTCTGTGCGCTCAGCCCTCTGCCTCTATGCTGAGCTGCCCACCTGCCTGGCCAGGTGTAATCTTTCCACTCAACCATGTAACCTTGCTCCTTCCCCTGTCTGAGCGACTGCACTCTCTCTCAGGTCCTGTCTGGAGAGGTGCCCATCCGTTCTTACAGATGTCCCTACCCTAATATTAGGACATTGGAATAAGGGGTGGAGCTACGACTTGAACCCAAGCACTCCAATGTAGGATACCTGTGTCCCAAGGGGCATCCTTTTTTTTTTTTTTTTTTAAATATCCACTGATTTTTTTTTAAATTTATTTTTATTTATTTTAGAGGCAGAGTTACAGAGAGAGAGGGATAGACAGAGAGAAAGGTCTTCCATCTGCTGGTTCACTCCCCAGGTGGCCACAATGGTTGGAGCCAGGCCAATGCAAAGCCAGGAGCTTCTTCCGGGTCTCCCACATGGGTGCAGGGACCCAAGCACTTGGGCCATCCTCCACTGCTTTCCCAGGCACTTTAGCAGGGAACTAGACTGGAAGTGAAGCAGCCAGAACTGGAACCAGTGCTGATATGGATACTGGTGCTGCAGGCAGCTGCTTGACATTCTGTGCCACAGTGCCGGCCCCCCAAGCGGCATCATAACTGCTACACAAAACACACCCCCAGAACGTCTTGTGTACGATATACATTTTTATATCTGCAAGTACCACGTGAATACATTCCCGTAAAATTATCGAAATCTATATTATACTGCATTCCCAACACACCCCTCACCCTGGCTACTTCTTTGAAAGGTAACTGAGACCTTTTGTAATGTGTTCCAAGAAACAAAGACAGAAGCAGTCTAACAGGTTGGGTGAAATTCTCCAGATTCCTGGATCTCCCTGCTATTTCCCTCAAATCCAAGTCCCCTGGGGCATGGAATACCTTTTATTATCTGAGGGTTCTTATTTATTTATAAGAACCTTTATCTCAAAGTCAAGCCTTGCCAGACATAAACCCCAACATCTGGGTCCATGGATAGAAAACACCTGTGACTGAGGGGAGGCCTGATTCCAAGGTCCTAAGGATGCCTGCTCTTTCCCTTCTCTCCCTCCCTTCCTTGTCCCTCTCTGCTCTCTGGAAGTCTTTCTGGCCAGTGTCTCACATTCCAAGACTTCAATTGCTAGTTTCTGATAAAGATGCCCGAAGCTCTCCCTGGGATGTAGCCCTACAGCCGGGAACATGCTGGTGCATCTCAGCATCAGAAACGCGTACATCATCTTTGACTGTTGATCTGAAGACATCTGAGAAGCAGTGCAGGAGATTCCTCTGCCCCCAATCTAGATGCTTAAAAGCTGACTACCAATTTAAAAGACAAAAGGCACCCTTCTCCATCCCCCAGGGAGAGCAAAGGTTAAGCACTGCAGACAACTCTGGACGCTCAGCAGCCTGGAGATGAGGCCAGAGGAACCTACACTGGCCTGCTTCACTAATTAGCCTTGTTCTGCCAGGTTTCTGCCTTGCTCCAGTCATCACTCTACAAAGTGAGTCAGAACCCTTGTTAAGTAAAATCCAGTCAGTTTCCCTTGGCCCAAAGTGTCCTTGTTTGTCCCTTATCAAAAGGAATTTACTGAATTAAGAATGCGGCACAGCTGGCTCTGCAAGGTTCTAACCACCGGACTCGAGAACTCCTTTGCTTCTCCAACAGATAAAACGGCTGGCCAGCATCGTCTGGAGGTGTGTGTTTAGGGGAATTGCAGGTCGAGGCAGGAGTATTCCAGCTTTGGGGCAGAAGGTAACTACCACTTAACAAGCGACTCCCGGATCACCTGAAGCCTACCTGGCCATCATAAAAGCTCCCTAATGAGCAAGGCATCACCCGCCATCCAAAGGAAGCTTGTGAGCACCACGGACCAAACAGGAACTTGGACAGAAGGTCCACGACCGCTTAGTCCCAATTTCAATCTGTAAGAAGCTTCACTCCTAATTCTTTGAGCAGCCCAGGAAGTAAGTAATGCCGCCCAGCTCCTTGCTCTGTGCTTTGCCAATAAATACCTGCCTTCTTCCACCACCCCGACATCAGTGATTGGCTTTCTGGACCCAGGTTTGGGGGATCTACAGCAATGCCTCCAACTCTTTGGGGTGTTGTTCTGCAACAAAAGTCTTTTCCCTCTGCTTTATTGCTTCTCTAAAAATCACTGTTGGTTAAAAATACCAAGTAACTGAGAATCAAAACCTCTTCGAGAACCACTCATTCTCTGCTTTTTTCCCCACATATACATAAAATATGCACCTTAAAAGCTTCTGGGACAGTGCCACAGCTCACTAGGCTAAGCTTCCGTTTGCGGCGCTGGCACCCCGGGTTTTAGTCCCAGTTGGGGCGCCAGATTCTGTCCCGGTTGCTCCTCTTCCAGTCCAGCTCTCTGCTGTGGCCCGGGAGGGCAAAGGAGGATGGCCCAAGTGCTTGAGCCCTGCACCAGCATGGGAGACCAGGAGGAAGCACCTGGTTCCTGGCTTCAGATCGGTGCAGCATGCTGACCGGAGCAGCCATTTGGGGGAGGGTGAACCAACGGAAGGAAGACCTTTCTCTTTGACTCTCTCTCTCTCTCACTGTCTGACTCTGTCAAAAAATAAATAAGTAAATAAATAAACTTCTGCTTGTCTTCAGTTTTCTATTCTTAATCTTTTGTAACAGAGGTCCAGCTAACAACCTACAGGGAATTATTTTTTCCCTCCAATACCAATGTGTAAGACAAATATTACATTTTTCTGTTTGTTCTGCCATGTGGAAAAGTTGGAAGAATGGTCCTTTCTCTCTACTGCCAACACGATGGTGATGAGACACTAGCCATGCCCTGAAAGACTTCTGTCCATCTCTAGTCTGTCAACTCCCTGCTCCAAATTGTAGCCAACAATTGTCCCTATTATCCTTAGGATAAACTCTGAGCTCTTAGTCCGGTAAACCGGGCTCTGAGTCTTTCTCATGCACTCACCTTTCCACACCTCTACTTTCTCTTTCTTCTTTCTAGGCAGGCCAAAGGATAGGCCCATTATTCCTTCTATCTACTCCAAAAATCCAAAATAGTTTTAAAACAAAAGAAATCATTTTCTCTGCAACAAATTCATGTGGTGGCAAAACCTGATTTGTGGCTATTTATGGTGTTGGGGGAAAACCTTCTTGTTCCTCTTAAGTTTTTTGTGGTGGCCCCTGAATCAAGCTGACAAAAGACAGGTTAACAGCATAAAAAATTTATACATACGAACACAGGACCCAATAACAGAAGTAGCTGGCTCATTAAATCATTTAGAGGTTTATCCACCTAACTTCTGTTGAAGGTATGATCTTGTAGTTTGGTTTGGGTTGGGTTGGGTTGGGTTGGTTTGTTTGGCTAGGAAAAGCAGAAGTGAGAGTTATGGAACAATGCTGACCAGAGAGTACTGCCTTTGCTGGTTTGTGCGGATCAGCCACACCAGTTGAATAGAATCTGAAGGAGGGAGTGGAAATGAAAAGAGGGACAAGGACGCAGAGAAGGGAGCCAAGACAATGAACTGATCAAGACTCTTCTATTTCAGTGTCTCAGCGATATTTAGACATAACCAGTTGCAGCTCAAGGAAGCACAAAAGATAACAACATACGCAAGCAACTTATCGGACCTCCTGTAACACAGATAATTCTAACAGAGTGTTCTTGATTAACATCCTCCTTCAACACGGGAGTACGTGACTTTCTTATCCCAGGAATTCCACAAGCCAAGATTGGCCTTGACTTGTCCATAGGCTGCCTACACTGGTTCACTCCCAAATGTCCATGAAGCCCAAGCCAAATCTGGGAGAGATAACTCCATCCTGGTCTTCCACATGGGTGAGAAGAACTCAACTACTTAAGCCATTGCTGTTGCCTCCCAAGGTCTGCATTAGCAGAGAGCTGGACTCAGGAGCCAGAGCTGGATGTCAAATCAAGGCACTCAATATGGGATAGAGATGTCCCACCTGACACCTTAGCCATTAGACCAATGACTTATGTCCTAAGTGGCCTTTTCTGAAGTTACAGCTCCTCAAGTGATGTCATCAATACTCCAGCTGAGCATATTTTGAGATGGCATAGCCTTAAATCTTTCAATATCAATTTATCTAATCTGAGTTGGGATACTAGAATTGTTTTCAAAATAAATCTTCCAAGAACATCCATTTGCAACAATTTTTAATGATATACCTCTTTTTGATAGTAAGTTATACATGAAATTCCTCAGTGTTACGGTGTACATATATTTTATTATAACAAAATAACTGTCAAACTCTTTTCCAGAGTAGCTGTACCCACCAGCATTTATGTTTCCACCAATAGCACATGAAAATCCAGTTGCTCCATATCCTCACCAATATTTGGTATTGTCACTCTTTTTCATTTTTGCCATTCTGGAGGGTATATAATGGCATCATGTTATGGTTTTACCTGGTATTTCCCTGGTGACTAACCATGTTGAGCACCTTTTTATGTGTTTATAGGTCATTCCTAGGTGAAGTGGAATAATTTAACTTCACAGGCAAACAAACAAAAAAGCCCAAAGGCTTTTTTGAAGAATCAAGTCATCAAGTTCAACAATGCCATTTCCCAAATGCATAAAAGGTATCTTTGAGGACTTTATTGTGCAATCTATTAACATGTGCTGTGCACTTCTAAACATCTAGAAGAACTCAACACTTCAAATACGGGCTTAGGCTTGTCCACTCAACACACCTGCTGAATAAACCGCACACACAACAAAGGCCATCATCTGTGAGTATCTTCTAACGCGGAAGCCTTCCCTGTCTCATCTCTGCCAGCCCACTGAACAAACAAGCCTCTGTGATGCTTATAGGGGACTGTGAACAATATCACCTCACACTGTCTTCAGAACACAACCTTTCCTATAAATTTTCATGCTAACTGTACAAGATGTATTAGCTTACTAACTCTACTTTTGTCATATACTAGCAACTTCTTTAATATCTAGAAAGAGCAGGTATAAAATGTGAACTCGCTTTTCTTTTATATTCATTATATATACCGCAAAATTAAAACCCACAGAACCAAAGGGGATGAGCATTAATCTGATTACAAACACACTGGCATGGAGCCCTCCATCCTCATCAGGCATGAAATTGTGAAATGCTCAGAGTGGTGGATTGACCATCCCATTTCCAAAAGACACTATTTATATCACTTTTAACAAAGAGAAATTTACAAACGGTATTATTTTACTACTTCTACTTTTAACGTACTTTGTGTATGTATAAACATCTAGAAAGGCTGGATTCTTTTTTTTTAAATATTTAATTATTTGAGACTTAGACCTAAAGAGGAAGAGACTGAGAGAGAGCGCAATCTTCCATCCACTGTTCATTCCCCAAATGGCTACAATGGTCACGGCTGGGCCAGGCTGAAACCAGGAGTTTCGTCTGGGGCTCCCACACATCTTATCCTTTCCATGGGTTGGTTTAGGAATTGGGAGAAACGAAGACTTACAGATCAGACTGTTCTAATTTGAAGTTACTTTCAGATAGTCAGTACTACAATACATACTGCAGCAAACTTAAGTCCTTACTTAAATTTCCAGCCTGGGGCTGGTGTTAGGGGGTAGTGGGTAAAGCCACTGTCTATGACTGTGGCATCTCTTATAGGTGTTGGGTTTTGTCCCAGCTGCTCCACTTCCAATCCAGCTCCCTGCTAATGTGCCTGGGAAAGCAGCACAGGATTACCCAAGTGCTTGAACCACTGCACCCACGTGGCAGACCCAGATGGAGTTCTAGACTCCTGGTTTCAGCTTGGTCCAGTTCCAGCTGTTGTGGTCATCTGGGGAGTGAATCAGTGAATGGAAGATCTGTCTCTCCTCTGTCCCTCTGCCCTTCAAATACATAAATTGAAGGACTTGTACTTGTGAAAATTTACCAGAGCCTAACCTGCTGAAAAACAAGGAAGTTTCAAGAAAGGCCAGTTTCTGGGAAACTGCAACTTAGCAGATAACAGGAAATACCAGTTTGCAAACCCCCTTGTGCAATGGCTTGCGTGAGTGAAACTGTTATGTGCTAAGATAAGTGAAACTGCTGTGTGCTAAGATAAGTAAAAAACCCCTTCCCCTTTGTATTCACTTGCTTAAGATAATTTTGTGGTTTTTGCCTTTAAATACTGCCTGTAACCCTCGCTCGGGACCTCACTCTCTCAGGAGGGAGGGGTCCGCTTTGCACAAAACATGAATAAACCGCCTCTTGTGCTTGCATCGCTGGTGTCCGAAGTCTGAATTTCTGGGACACCCAGGGTGCTACCCAGGACCCCACCAACTTCGGGTCCTTCAAATAAACCTTGGAAAACAAAACAAAATCTTCATCCAATACAGAAATCCTCTCCGTAAAACAGAGAAAGTAAACAGTTTTATTATCGGACAACCATTAAACCAGAATGTGAGGCAGCTCAGCGGCACTCCACTGGGAGAATGCAAAGACAGAAAGAAATCCCACGTTCTGGAGCAGGTATTCAACCCAGTGCTTCCGATGCTGCTTAGGATACCTGCACCCCCATCACACTGGCTGGTCTCTATGCCTAGCTCCTGCCCCACGAAGAAGCAGTGCTGGCTCAGCTACCTGGGTTCCTCCCATCCACGTGGGAGACCTGGATTGCATTTCTGACTCCTATCTTCATGTCGGCCCAGCCTCAGCCATGGCAAGCATCTGGGGAATGGGCCAGTAGGTGCTGTTATGGCCGTGCCGGAGCAGAGAACACACCAAGAGACAGGCTCTTATGTAAAAAGCAAGTAGAGTATGCTGGGGTCGCAGCACCACGAATGTGAGCGAGCGACCCTAAGTACAATTTACATCAGCTTTTTATAGTTACTTGGGCCTTTCAAGCTAATCCATTAGGTTCACAAAGGAGATAAGGGCATTTTACAAGCACAAGGTGACAAGGTATACATATGCAAAGTACAGATAACATCAGGCAAAGACAAGATTTACAACAGGGTAGGGTGGGGGTCGCTCTCACGATACATTTCCCAAGGCTGAATAAATCCTTCCTAAGTTAAACATTTTAGGAACAGACAAGAAGAACAGAGAGGAGGCTGCTCCTGTGTATCACCAACCAGGCGCCTGTAGAGGTAAACAGGTTTTGGTGGGCCATTTCCCGCATTCCGATGTTATCTCTTCCTGCCTTGGCTCCATTATGCCTGGTCAGTAGAAGCAGACCTCAACCCCCTTTGAGCCAGAAATTAGAAAGCAGGCCAAAGGTTGCTCTAAAAATGAAGGGTAAAATCAAAAAGTAAAACTTACGAAATAG
Organism: Lepus europaeus; assembly: GCF_033115175.1. Taxonomy (NCBI): domain Eukaryota; kingdom Metazoa; phylum Chordata; class Mammalia; order Lagomorpha; family Leporidae; genus Lepus; species Lepus europaeus. Next base: position 8,505,234 of record NC_084847.1, read on the forward strand.
GGAGAGGGGGGTCTACCATCTTTAATATTTTTTCAGTGCAAGTGCACTCACTTGCTCTCTCTCTCTCCCCATCTCAAATAAGTAAATTAAAACTTAAAAAAAAAAAAAAAAAAGCCGGCACTGTGGCTCACTAGGCTAATCCTCCGCCTTGCGGCGCCGGCACACCGGGTTCTAGTCCCGGTCGGGGCACCGATCCTGTCCCAGTTGCCCCTCTTCCAGGCCAGCTCTCTGCTGTGGCCAGGGAGTGCAGTGGAGGATGGCCCAAGTGCTTGGGCCCTGCACCCACATGGGAGACCAGGAGAAGCACCTGGCTCCTGGCTTCGGATCAGCAAGATGCGCCGGCCGCAGCGGCCATTGGAGGGTGAACCAACGGCAAAAGGAAGACCTTTCTCTCTGTCTCTCTCTCACTGTCCACTCTGCCTGTCAAAAATAAAAATAAAAATAAAAATTAAAATTAAAAAAAAAAACTTAAAAAAAAAAAAAAGCAATCTCACCTTCTCATCCTGGCAGCTCAGTCTGCAGAGATGCAGCTTGGCAGGACTGCTGCCATCGTGGTCTTATCTGCCACCTTGCCCACTGGTGACCCTGTCACCCCAACCCTATGAAACAGTCATTAGGACAACCTGCCCGGCGTCTCATGTAGGGCACAGAAACCTGGAAAGTCCCTTATCTGATGTTGAAATGCGACTATTTCTTGAGAAAGTCCAGGTACATTCACTTCAGCCAGAGACCACCTCTGCCTAGCTTGGCGGATGAACCCTCGTCCTGGTGATCTGTTTCTCAGGGGATCCTCAGATCTCAGACTCTTGTTCAGTCCCTAAAGAAATTACACTGTACAATGATGAGTTTGTCTGCCTCTTTCTTTGGTCTCTAGGCACTTTCCAGCTTTGGCAGCCAGTTCTTAGTATATACTGGGTTTTTACAAAACACACACCAAGGAAATACCATCTATGACATTCACATTCTCAAGATAAATAACCATCCCCAAATAAGAGCTTAACAGCACCATGCACCACACAACCTGTCCTAAATTCACTTGCTAAATTGGGCAGTCTTCTGTGTTTGCTAGTTGGTTTTATCTAAAGGAAAAATACATTTCTCTTATCTTAATGATAAGAGGTAGTTTTGTAACTTAGAGCAAGGCATCCACTGAAGTTATACTCCTACATTCCTACATAAAGTAGGAGATAAGGGTATTATCCCATGGTGGCTACTTTTCAGTGAGATGGTTCCCACGTCCTTGAGAACATACCCCTGCCTTTATATACAGTACAACAAAGTTAAATGCAAGTAACATTGCCGCGGACCAACTCTCACGGAGTCAGCAGACCGCGGGAGAACAAGGGCGAAGGCTCTAGGAGGATAGAAATCGGCAAGGGGAATGACAGACAGACACACTGTTCAGTGTATGTTGCTGCGTTTATTTGCTGCAAGGCATAAGCTTTTGTACCGCTTTTACACGGAACTTGGCAAAGCAAATACAGGCTTCAAGGAAAAGAAATTAATGATCATTAACAGAAGAACATTTCAACCCACATGTGAGACAATAGTGGTTACATTGCCCGCTTTCGGTTTCTCAATTCACATGTGCCGTGAGATTTGTTCTTACACTTTTATGAAAGGTCACACAGAGTTCATTTTTTACCTTAAAGACAATTCTCCTTTTATAAATTTCTTGATCATTTCATCCCAACCTCCTCTCACACGCACTAATTCCCTACCTGAATAAGCACTATCATACCAATAGCATAGTGCGGGCATCATATCCTTAATTATATCCCTTCTTTCGCTTTCTGTATACAGACACCATGGCTGTCTAGTCCTAGCTAGCCTTTCTCTTTTAGAATCTTTTTGGGCGTGCACATTTCCTAATAACATCTCCAAGTGGGCTTCTGCCGTGCCATCTCCTTCATCAAAGCTAAGCAGCTCCAGCTGCTCCGTGGGATCGAGCAATGTTCCCAGAGTGTCATTTGGGGTCAATGCCCAGGCTACATTGTACACAGCCTGGATGAATGGCGGCGCCCACAAGGATATGTTCCCGGAGGTAAAATTTATTGGATCCTGGTGTTTCACCTGTACCCCACTTGACTGCACATAGCACAATGAAAAAGCACTGCTAAAATTAACAAGAGCAACAGCAAGGAACGTTTTCTGAGCCAAATTGGCAGCCTCCTGTTTTTCTAGCCGCCAGGGGCCATGACGACCACTGACTGCATAGGAACTGCCTGGGGCTTCACTCCGCGGAGCACTGACCCCAACCCTCCAGCCCGAGGGTCCCAACATGGCAGCATTTTTGCTACGCAGATGGGACAGCTGTGGGCGTAGCATAACATACAGAAATGTGTAAACCCAAAATCTTCTAGGACAGTAGCAAAACGTATTTCACAATTTCTTTGCAACACTCCTCAACCCCAAAAATAAGTAGACAGAGTGTACTGTTCACTCAGGAGTTTAAAAACTCCACTTGCAAAGACAACATTTCCTATCAATTAAGAAAGATCTGTATTCTAATAAAATTTAGTTTAGTATTTTCACATTGTTGTACAATCATCACATCTCTAGACCTTTTAATCATCCCAAACAGAACCTCTGCACTTGTGAACGATTAACCACCCCCTTTTCCCCAATACCATCCACCTTCCCCTACTCTCATCCCTGGTCATCAACAGTCTACTTTCTTGCTCTATTTAATTTTCTAAGTAACTCATGTAAGTGGAATCAGAATAATCCCATCTATTTCTAAACACTTTGAAACATCCACAAAGACCAGGTAGTTTAAATTCAAATGTATCTGAATACTCTGTATGCAGTACTGTTAAATAAAACTGTACACACACAGAAATAGTCATAATCTGAAGTATATTCTAAATATGATCATTTTGGCCTTGAACCATTCCCTCCTTCCTTCCTTCTCGCCACCAAATCCACTTGGCAAGTACAGGTATGCGTAATGATCAGAGATGTTTGAACAAGTTCATTTCCAAAAGCAGAAATAGGCCTTTCTACGAATTGCAACATGAAGTGCACAAAATCTGCTAATTTTACTAACTCTGTCACACACTGGCAACCTCCGTACTGCCTGGAGACTACAAGTTGCAAAAGGACTCATTTGTGTATATTACATATACACAGCCAAACAAGCTACACACACAAAAAAGTGGTTGTGTCTGAAATTACCTAACAAACACACCAGCATATTATCTTTTGCATTTTCTTCCTAACTTCTCCCAACAACTGAAGAACAGTCAGTCATCTCCTGTTCACAGAAGCAGTTTAACAATTCCATTCCTACTATTTCAGTAAAATTATGTTTATAGAGTGATCATTCACTACTTGGACTTTAAACTATTTTGGTCGTTTTGAAACATGCAGGGGCCAGCACTGCGGCATAGCGGGTGAGGCCACCACCAGCAGTGCCAGCATCCAAAGTGGGCGCTGGCCTTAGTCCCTGCTGCTCCACTTTCGATCCAGCTCTCTGCTATGGCCTGGGAAAGCAGTAGAAGTTAGCCCAAATCCTTGGGCCCTTGCACCCACGTGGGAGACCCCAAAGAAGCTCCTGGCTCTTGGCTTTGGATCAGCCCAGCTCTTGCCGTTGGGGCCGATTGGGGAGTGAACTGGCAGACGGAAGACCTCTCTCTGCTTCTCCTTCTCTCTCTGTGTATCTCTTTCAAATAAATAAAATAAATCTTAAAAAAAAAACATGGAAACATGCAAATGGACTAGATGCTTCAAAAAGGACTTTGTACACTCCATGCACAGCAGTCTTGAATAAACTGTACACCAGGAACAGTTAGAACCTAAGTGTTCGGGCCAGCGCCCTGGCTCAGTTAATCCTCCACCTGTGGCGCTGGCATCCCATATGGGCGCCGGGTTCTAGTCCCGGCTGCTCCTCTTCCGGTTCAGCTCTCTGCTGTGGCCCGGGAAGGCAGTGGAGGATGGCCCAAGTGCTTGGGCTCCTGCACCCACATGGGAGACCAGGAGGAAGCACCTGGTTCCTGGCTTCAGATCGGCACAGCACTGGCCGTGGTGGCCAATTAGGGACTGAACCAATGGAAGGAAGACCTTTCACTTTGTCTCCCTCTCTGTCTATAACTCTACCTACCCAAAAAAAAACCCTAAGTGTGTTCTCAAAATGAACATACTGGCTCAGCATTCTTCCCCTTGCTGTCTCTTCTCCACCAACCCCGTGAGCTATCACGTTCAAATGTTTGAGATAATCTTGCATAGGAATTTTAATGTACAGCATAAAAATCACATTAAATTTAACAACTATACTTTGTCCTAGCCTGCAGTCTCTTTTTCATTAAGAATGGATGCTGAAAAGCAGGAAATGTGCACTGTATAGTGCATTGTATGCACCGTAGTATACACAGAACAACAAAACGAAATGTATGCAACACAGTCTTAGCTAACAATACACACCCTGACACAGAGCTCTTCCCACTGGCCGCTCTTCTCCCTGGAACAGTGCACAAACACAACGTGCATTTGCTCAGAGGAGTGGGATGGCCACTCCAAAGCAGTATTTCCCATGAATTTCACCACAGAGGTATTGATGAAATGTGTTTTTGCCATCTCTACTTTGAACAATACGTCAGGCACTTCAGAACATCTAAGAAGAGTATTTATGTCCCCAAAACGACTTAGCCTTGTCAACTATTCATACAGTGAGGGATAAACCACACAGAGAAAACAATGGTTCCTACAGGGCGATGTCTTCTAAGTACCACCTGTCCCGACAGAAGGGGCCTCCCTCCCTTCCTCCCTTCCTCCCTTCCTCCCAGCTGGCCGCTCCACGGCCTCGAAGCAATGAACAAATACGGACGTAGGTCCTGGAGGGCTCTAATTCCCCTTCAATAAAAGCCATTTCCACACAGCATTTTTATAATGTTTTAGAAACCAAGTAATCGGTTTTAAAACATACCATTTTCTAACTACGGTACATTGCAATCTCTTCCTATCTTCATTTCTTCGTTTCTAGGTCTAGAGGTCGCAAACACTTTTTTTTTTTTTTTTTTTGGACAGGCAGAGTTTAGACAGTGAGAGAGTGAGTGAGAGAGAGAGAGAGAGAGAAAGGTCTTCCTTCTGTTGGTTCACCCCCCAAATGGCCGCTACAGCCAGCGCTGCGCCTATCCGAAGCCAGGAGCCAGGTGCTTCCTCCTGGTCTCCCATGGGGTGCAGGGCCCAAGGACTTGGGCCACCCTCCACTGCACTCCTGGGCCACAGCAGAGAGCTGGCCTGGGAGAGGGGCAACCGGGACAAAATCCGGCGCCCCAACCAGGACTAGAACCCGGTGTGCCGGCGCCGCAGGCGGAGGATTAGCCTAGTGAGCTGCAGCGCCAACACTTTTTTTTTTTTTTTAAAGCAGGTCTGTCCCAATCTTTTCTTAATTTTGAGAGTCTCTGAGGGAGGAGGGGAGGGGCAGACAGCGTCTTCCATCGCTGGTTCTCTCCCCAGATGGCCGCAAGGCCGGAGCTGCGCGCATCCCCAGCCAGGAGCCAGGCGCTTCCTCCGGTGTCCCCCGCAGGTGCAGGGCCCCAAGGACTTGGCCATCCTCTCACCACGGCCAGGGAGCGTCCCAGAGCCCGGCCAGCACCACCAGCGGCCCGGCCCCCGGCCAGCTGGGCAGCCAGCGTCTACGTCACTAACGGTTCTGGCGTCCAACGCCGCCACCATCGCCTAACGGTTCAACCGCCGGCCTCGGGCTGTGGTCCCCGGTCAGGCCACGGGGACTCCGCGGGGACCCCGGGCCCCGGCCAGGCTGCGCTGGGCCCCCGCTGCCCTGCCGCCGTGCCTGAGGCCGCGCGACCCGGACATGGGGCGGCTCCGGCGCCGTCGGCTCTCGGGCCCAGGGGCTCCGGGCCTCCTGCAGCCTCGGGCCAGGGGGCCGCGGTCAGCCCGGGCCCCCGCGGTCAGCGGTCAGCCCGGGCCCCACCGCACCTCTGCCTCCCGGCTTCGGAACTCCTGTTATTTTTTTACCCCTAGCAAAACTTCCATCCAGCTGAGTATGCTAGCCCTCAATATCCTTATTTTTCCATCCCACATTTCCAAGTTTCTCTGAATCCACAATCTTAATCATTGCTATGAAATGAGAGAAAGCCCTCCGGATATTTTCTTTTTTTTTAAAGATTATTTATTTGAAAGGCAGAGTTACAGAGAGCGGTCCTCACCTGCTGGTTCACTCCCCAGATGGAGCAACAGCCGGAGCTAGGCGGACCCAAAGCCAGGAGCCAGAACCTTCTGGGTCTCCCACGTGGTGCAGGACCCCGAGCACTTGGGCTGTTGGACCTCTGAGCTGCAGAGATGCCCACTTGCTCGGGAGGACGCCCGAAGATCCAGACTCCAGACCGGTTGATGCAAAAAGCACGAGGTTTTTAATGAACGTTTGCACAAACGGGCCCCCACCTCAGGAGGTGAGGAGCCCTGAGCGGCAGGTTCACACAGGTTATATAGGCAACGAATTAGCATATTCCTAATGCGCATGCGTAGGATTGGTCAGTTCAGAGGGACCATTAGCATACGGGAGAACGCTGGCGAAGAATGCTGGTGGAGAGTGCTGGTGGAGAATGCAGAGGTGGCACGGGATTGGCTGGTTCGGAGGGACAATTAGCATACCGGAGAATGCTGAGGGAGAGTGCTGAGGTGTTACAGGATTGGCCGGTCGCAGTGACATCATAAGTGCGCGCCTAGAGACTCTCCGAAGGGGAGGGGCAGCTCTGCTCTGGGCGCGCCCAGAGGTTTCCCGGAGGGGAGGGGCAGTTCTGCTCTGGGCGTGCCTAGAGGTTCTCTGAAGGGGATTGACTTTTCCTTCCCAGAGAACGTCCTGCCCGCTGGACTCTGGGGAACATCTAACCTCTTAAGAAGCCCCTGATGTTTGCCCAGGCCTAGTTTCTTGTCCCTCCCCCAGATAAGGGTCCTTCAGGGCCATCATCTGCTGCTTTCCCAGGCCACAGCAGAGAGCTGATCTAGCAGATGGCAGATCTTTTTGACTTATTTGGAAGGCAGAGTTAGAGGGAGAGAGAGAGACAGACACAGAGAAGTTCCAGGGCTCGCCCTGGCCGAAGCAGGAGCTTCCATATCAGCAGCAGGGGGTCAAGTATCTGGGCCCTCTTCTGCTGTTTCCCCAGGTACCTCAGCAGGGAGCAGGATTGGAAGTGGAGAAGCTGAGGCTGGCATTGTGGCATAGCAGGTAGAGCGACCGCCTGCGAGGCCCGCATCCCATATGGGTGCAGGTTCAGATCCAGGCTGCTCCCCTTCCAGTCCAGCACCCTGCTAATGGTTGGTCCTGGCTCCTGGCTTCTGCCTGGCCCAGCGCTAGCCATTTCTGCTCTCTGGGGAGTAAACCAGTTAATGGATGATCTCTTTCTCTTCTCCATAACTCTTGACTTTCATGTGAACACATTAATCTTTAAAAAGACAGCTGGGACTCAAACTTGTCCACATACAGCAGTAAATTTGATGAACACCAGTGATGTGGAGCTCAAGAGGTCACAGGATACTGCAGTGGGATACTCGGACAGAGAGGCGGGACACCAAGGCTCTTAACAGGAAAGGAGGCAGGCTCAGAGGAATCTGTCTTCAGATCCTGAGCCCTGAGCAAAGCAGGGCATTGTCTTACCCTGGCACAAACAACGGTAACTTTCCTCGTACATATTTGATTGCATACGTCTTGATTGGAGCTACAGCACCGCTTACACCTGCATGCGTTAGAATCCCCGCAGTTGGCCTAGTTCTCTTGAGCTATTTCTCAGAAAGCCCCTTCCACTCCCTGTTCCCAGAAATCCTCTAAGGCTTTTGCATTTAGCCAGTATTTTTCTACCTTAGGGGAGGGGTCCCTGCCACATTACCTTTTCTCTGGAAAGAATTTACCTTCAACCCTGGGGTTTTATGACACGTGGAGGTTAGTCCTGGCCCTGGGAGGTCCTAGGTTTGTGGGGCAGAGCCTTCTGCTGGCAAGGAGTCTCCTTGTTGAATCCAGGGTTCCAAGCAGGTGGGTCTCTTGGACAGGAATGTAAATGCAGAAGCTCTGGTAGGGTCCTCCTCTACTGTGTGGATGGAGAAGTAGAGAAAACTGGACTATAGAGAAGATGAGAGACAGAATCCCGATGGCTTTTCTATCCCGTGTTCTTGTTTGCTAGGGAACAGAGGACCTCTTCAATTCAAAACAACATGTATGTAGTAGCTAAGGTACCTATGAAACCTCTTTAACAGGAACTCTACATATCTGGCTATCTCGGAGGCTTCTTGGAACAAAACATCTTGCTTTGTCTGTACCCTAGCCCTGAGAACCTTGGCCCTGGCTGGTACGGTTTTCTCCGTGGCTGATATCTGCAAACACAAGACCCACAAGACACGGTTCATTGTTAGCGTGAGCTCATACAAACGTAAGCCCACCCTCCACGCCTTGTGGCTGCTGTTGCTTCATGAGCCACGGCCCTTCCTCTGCGAAGTAAAACTGTGTCCCTTCCTTTCCCATCCCCTTCCCGCAGCCTCGTGGGGCTGGCTGTTGCATCTTGAGGCGCAACCCGTTCTGTATGCGGGAAGACTGCCTGTGTGTTGCTGCCAATCAGCCGTGGCTGTCCTGAGTGCTTTGGCCTGCCGAGTACCTATCAGTGTCATCGAAGCCTGGCTGTGGGTCTCTTCCAGGTCTCCCATGAGCGACTTTTAGTCTGTTTTCAGCTACCTACAAGCTCTGTAGCTGATAGACACCTGTCCTCTCTTCCTTGGACAACTTCCTTCTCACAGCAGTTTCCACTAAACCCACCATTTGGCAATTACCATCACATTGTAGAATACACACATCCTGGCCCGCTCGCGTGCTGTCACTAGGGGAGTAGCCAGCGTCGGTGAGAGGCGCCGGGCTCGCACACCGCAGACGTGCCCTTGGCTAGAGATCTACTCCCTCCCTCTTTGGAGGAGGAAAAGAAGAACCATAAAAAGAAACGGCTGGTTCAAAGTCCGAATTCTTATTTTATGGACGTAAAATGCCCAGGTTGCTACAAGATCACCGCGGTTTTCAGCCGTGCCCAAACAGTGGTTCTTTGTGTAGGCTGTTCTACAGTTTTGTGCCAGCCTACAGGAGGTTGTTCCTTTAGAAGAAAGCAACACTAGTGACCCACACAACTTCCTGGATTTGTGTTCTCACGGAAAGCCTTATCATAAGTTCAGTGATTCTAGTGAATCTACTAAGATCATGTAATTTTGGTTGATTTTATAAGGTATACAAGTTATCCCCTTTTTTGATGTCAGTTTTTCAATAAAGTTTTGATTATGGGCAAAAAAAAAAAATTCACATATCCTTTAATGCTGTATATTTTTCTCTCTTAGGTGTTTAATTTATAGACCTAGGAGGACAAGATGAAAATATTTCACTGCAACAACGTTTATAATAGAGAACAGGGAGAAATGGATCATCTATGCCTTTCAGTTGGGAGTTGGCTAAATTACACCAACAAAATGGAAGTGTGTGTGTGTGCAGATAAAGTCATAATAAGAGAGTTGGACTGAGGGTATAGTTATGTTTAATAATAAAGGCATTTCAATTTTTACTGTATAGAATGTTTCCATATTTGAGTTTTATAAGGATGTATACAATACTTTCTTAAAAATTGAAATAATTTAATTGTGATGGTTTCAAAAATACCTACAAATTCTAGGATACTCTATTTAAAGGGTGACACTTACTTTCTGTTCTCTTCAGTGTGGGATTTTCCAGGTTAATTTCTACTTTCTACCTCAAATCTGGAATCAAATTTTTTTTTATTTTATTTGAAAGACAAAGTTATGGCCGGCGCTGCGGCTTAACAGGCTAATCCTCTGCCTTGCGGCGCCGGCACACCGGGTTCTAGTCCCAGTCGGGGCGCCGGATTCTATCCCGGTTGCCCCTCTTCCAGGCCAGCTCTCTGCTATGGCCTGGGAAGGCAGTGGAGGATGGCTCAAGTGCTTGGGCCCTGCACCCGCATGGGAGACCAGGAGAAGCACCTGGCTCCTGGCTTCGGATCAGCGAGATGCGCCGTCCGCAGCAGCCGTTGGAGGGTGAACCAACGGCAAAAAGGAAGACCTTTCTCTCTGTCTTTCTCTCTCACTATCCACTCTGCCTGTCAAAAAAAAAAAAAAAAAAAGAAAGACAAAGTTACAGAGAAAGGTCTTCCATCCACTGGTTCACTCCCCAGATGGCCCCAACGGCTGGAGCTGGGCTGATCCAAATCCAGGAGCTTCTTCCGGGTCTCCCACGTGGGTGCAGGGGCCCAGGGACTTGGGCCATCCCCCATTGCTTTCCCAGGCCATAGCAGAGAGCTGGATCGGAAGAGGAGCAGCCGGGACTAGAGCCGGCGCCCATATGGGATGCCTGCGCTTCAGGCCAGGGCTTTAACGCACTGCACCACAGCACCGACCCTTGGAATCAACTACTTCTCTAGAATCTTTGTTTTCTTGAAGTGGAAACACTAAGGGAGAAACACTGACATTAGATTGGTCATTGTTGTTAGCTTTTTCAATGGGGAAGGCTCGGAAGTTCATAGATTTCTTTTGCTTTCCAAAGAGAAAATCGATTGTGAGTTCACAGTGTGCAAAACAGAGTTATTTGGATTTATAGTGCTTTTGTGATATAGATGAATAGTTTCCCATTCTCCTGTTTTCAATTACCTTTTAAAACTTACATTGTCGGCCGGTGCCGCAGCTCACTAGGCTAATCCTTCGCCTGCGGCGCCAGCACCCCCGGTTCTAGTCCCAGTTGGGGCACTGGATTCTGCCCTGGTTGCTCCTCTTCCAGTCCAGCTCTCTGCTGTGGCCCGGGAAAGCAGTGGCAGATGGCCCAGGTGCTTGGGCCCTGCACCCGCATAGGAGACCAGGAGGAAGCACCTGGCTCCTGGCTTCAGATCGGCGCAGCGCGCCAGCAGTAGCGGCCATTTGGGGGTGGACCAACAGAAGGAAGACCTTTCTGTCTCTGTCTCTCTCTCTCTCTCTCTCACTGTCTAACTCTGCCTGTCAAAAAACAAACAAACAAAAAAAAAAAACAGAAAAAAACCTTACATTTTCAATGACACAACATTAAATAATTTCTATTTTGTAGCAAATCTCCTATTTTTAACCATAAAAAGAGACACAATTATCCTCTCTTTTTAAAATACAGGACTTATTTCTGGATCATTCAGATTGTTGTTGCATGACCAAAATGATTATCTTTTTTTGGTCTAGCTAAATATTTTTGACATAATATTTTTGAAGCAAAAAAGTAAAAAAAAAAAAATGATAATACTGGAACCCAAGAAGATTACTATGAAAAATTTTAACAAAAATTGTAGAGGGGGCCAGCACTGTGGCAGAGCAGATAAAGTTGCTGCCTACAGTGCTGGCATCCCATATGGGTGCCAGTTCAAGTCCCTGATGCTCCACTTCTGATCCAGCTCTCTGCTATGGCCTGGGAAAGCAGTTGAAGGTGGCCCAAGTCCTTGGGCCCCTGCACCTGTGTGGGAGACCTGAAAGAAGCTCCTGGCTCTTAGCTTCAGATCGACATAGCTCCACCCATTGCCACCACTAGGGGAGTGAACCAGTGGATGGAAGACCTCTCTCTCTTCCTCTGCCTCTCTGTAACTCTACCTTTCAAATAAATAAATAAATCTTTTTTAAAATTTGCATAATTCTACATGAAAATAAGACTGTACATGTCAGAGCACTAACTAGTTGTGGATTAGAAGACTCTGTTTTGTTAACATGTCAACTGTCATATTTGTCTTTAACTCTGATACAGTGAATATCAAAATCATAACTCTTTTTGAAATATACAATAATAAATGAGTTCTGTAATTTATATGGAAATGGGAAGGACAAAAAAGAAGTAAAAAATTTTTGAAAAAGAAAAATTTGGAATATTTATAATCTCTGATCTGCATATCCACTAAAAAGCCATAGTAATCAAAACAATTTTTGATATTGCATAAGGATAAATATATAGGTCAACAGAAACAAGTAAGAAATCGGAAATAGATCCATCTATGGTCAATTTCTTTTAGAAAAAGGTGCCAAAGTAATTCAAAGTGGGAAAGAAGCGTCTTCAACAAGCAATACTGAAAGTGGGGGAAAAAATATGAGCAAAAAATGAAACTGAAAGGTTTGGAACACCTCTGCATTCAAGTTTTTCATAGCCCCCAGGAAGAAGACAGAGAAAGGAGATGGAGACTAACCTCAACAGAGACAGGTTGCTCTATTGAAGCAAAGAGGGGCCACAGTCTGTTCTTGCATGCAGGGTCGGGCTTTTAGATGGCTGCAACTTGCCTCCAGTGGTAAAGGAAACTTGGCCTCCTGGGGGCTTTCTGCTTGTCTGTTTTGCAAGCTGTTTGGTAAGGGGGCTTGAGAAAGGTCATGAGCAGAGTGAGGGTGGGGGTGGGGGAGTCTCTGGCGGGAGGAAGTGGGGGAGGGTAACATTTTTGTGAGCCTTATTGCCCTTTAGAAAATCAACTCTAACCACATCATAAACAAAAATTAACTCAAAATTGATCAATATCTAAATATAAATGCTATAACTATAGAATGTCTAAAAGAAAGCATAAAAATGGATCTTTATAACTGAGGTTTAAGCCAGGGCTCAGTAAACTGTGTACTGTGGACCAAATCTGGCCCACTGCCTGTTTTTGTAGATAAAATTTTATTGAGATGAAGCCACACTCGTTGTTTTTTTTTTTTGTGTTTTTGTTTTTTTAAGATTTATTTGAAAGTCAGAGTTACACACAGAGAGAGAAAGGTCTTCCAACTGCTGGTTCACTCTCCAATTATCTGCAATGGCCGGAGCTGCACAGATCCAAAGCCAGGAGCCAGGAGCTTCTTCCAGGTCTCCCACACAGGTGCAGGGGCCCAAGGATTTGGGCCATCTTCAACTGCTTTCCCAGGCCATAGCAGAGAGCTGGATCAGAAGTGGAGCAGCTGGGTCTCAAACTGGTTCCCATATGGGATGCCAGCACCGCAGGCGCCGGCTTAACCAGCTATGCCACAGCGCTGGCCCCATCAACACCTTTTAAAGCTATCATTCTGAGGGAGCCCAGGAAGAAGCAGGCCAGACTAACTCAATTCCACAGCTCCTTGCTAGCACAGAATACACTAAACAAAATAGAATGAAAGCCCATTGTAACAAATATTTGCCAATGGACAAGACTTAGGCTTTAACAAAAATAAGTTAGAAAAATCTCCATTAAGACTGGCTCTGCTTTCACAATAGCTATTGTGTAACCATTATGTTTGTTCTTTGGAAATGACATGCTAAAAACATACAAATATCTCCAGACTGTGAGACCCCAGTGGCTTGGTGCTCCCTCTCTACCAGCCCCTCTGTTTGCCTCTTCTCACCATTGTGTCTGGTCTCATAAATTGTCATCAACACGCAGATACCAACCAGGACTCATCTCACCAGTTTTCTAACAACAATTCTATTACCTCTTGATTTCTTTTGTATTCAAATGTCAGAGCTGTTATTCACTCTCTTTTGAACAGAGTTTTCATTTTGTCTGCTACCTTTTCTCTTTGTAGTTTTCTGTCCCGACCCGCGGGACAGCAACTGGGGTCGAGTACCTAGAAGGAGAAATGAGAGGGGCAGGAGACACAAGGATGGCAGCAAGACAAGTGCTGATCAAGCTGCAACTTTATTTTTTGAACTGCTCACTATATATCATTGAGGCATGGGAAAGAGGAAGGGCTTGTCTTCGCTACTGCAGTGCTGACGCAATCAAGAAAAACCCGCGGGGCCCTATTACGGGAAGGGGCCCTGTTACGGGAAGCTACAAGATTAGGGAAGGGGGGTAGGGCGGTTACAGGCGCATGGTTTCTACAAGATTAGGGAGGGGGGCAGGGCGGTTACAGGCGCATGGCTTATAGTACATTTTATCTGACACGCCAGGTTTTTCTATTACCAAGAGGTAAGGCCACCTACTGCATGGTCCCTGACAGTTTTCATCAGTTTTAACCAAATGTGCCAGGTGCTTCAAGTTTAATATCATGTTACAAGTGTTTTCTTTGGGCTAAGCTTGCTTAGAATTCATATTACTTCCTTTATCTGTGTCTTTGTAATCCCCTCATTCTGGGAGGCCTTTTGTACATACCATTGTTATGCCCAGTTCCATTGTCCCTAAAGACCACCAAGGGAGCTGATACCCCTGTAAAACACAGGAGAGTTTTATCGCAAGCTCCAGCCTGGATCTGAATTGAGAGCCTGGACTCTTCAGTTAACAGGGTTTTTATAGGGTTTTCAGAAACAGTCCATACATTATAGCACCATGCAGAAAATCCTCTCATTCCGCGGGAAATTCAAAGAACATCTCTTAAAATTGATTAGTGCATCCAGCGGCGGGAACGGACCTAGTACAGGTGGTTGGATGGCTTTGGGTTGATGCTTTTTAAAATGATTGGCTAACGTATAGGGTCTGAGCTGCTAGGGTGTAGGTGCCAAACTGCAGGGTTTCGGGATGTTATCAATCACCTTAACTGCCTGAAAAGACACCTGGAACTTTAGGTATTTCCCTGCTATCTGCTGATTGGCTGTTGCTAGGAGAGTTTATCACAAGGGGAGTTTATTTTATTTTTTTCCAGGAGCTTTTGGCTTAGGGTTCAGGGCCTGGTCAGGCCCGAGTTACAAGATGGAGGCCTAGTCTAAAATAGCTGTGCCTTGATCCAGGCTCAGGTTTCTTACCCTTTTATGTTCTTTTCTAAATTATATTTTCCTCTGTGTGCTTCATTTTGGATATTTCCTAAGAATCTCTTAGCCTATTAATCCTATCTTTTGCTGTTTCCATCCTGTAGTTAAACACATCCATTGAATTCTTAATGTCCACTGTAATATTTGTTATTGCTATAATGTACATATGTTTAACAGATTCAAATTCTATGGTGATATTCTCTATTATTTTATCTATGCTATTTGTCATTTTCTCCGTACTTCCATTAGCCTATAAATCATACCAAAGCATTTTTATTTTTTAATTTATTTGTAATAACTACGTGTTCATATGGTACAGTGTGATTAAAGTCCTTATCTTCAATCCAAATATCTATTTTATATGTTGCCCTGCTTTCCCTGAGCTGTTTTCTATTGATTATCTCTTTAATCATCTTGTTTTCTTTATGACTTGTAACTTTTGGTTGTGTGCCAGAATTTGACAACTGTTTCGAGAAGAAACCATCTGTCAATTTGAGACCCTTTGAAGTGTTCAATTTTGTCACTTCAGTTCCACGTGACTGCTAAGATTTGTTGTTTCTCTTTCCCCTAACAGTGGCCCTCTGTTCCTTGATCCATTTCCCAAATCGGCAGTTGATTTCAGGGAACATTTTTCCTTCTCTTTAGATGTTTGGTCTTCATTGCTTCCATGCCTCTCTAATAACTTTGTGATTTTTTTCTCTAGGCATTGTCAATAGAAGCATTGGCCTACCAAGATCTCTGCAGGGGTTGACCCTGTGGGGAATCGCACAGGAGTCCCAAAGACGAGTCATGGATCACCGCTTACCCCACAACTAATAGGAGGTGGACCATGGAGAAACTCATGGTAGTCCTAAATGAGTTACAGAGCACCGCTAACCACAAACAAACTACAATAAGAATGGAGTTACTTATGCTAAGGTAGGAGCTGATGACACCACGTGTGCTTAGTGTCTGCCAAGAAAAACATCTCAGACTGAACAGACGCCTCTGGACGTGTGTCCTAAGGACGCTAATCTCAAGTCCTCCCATGGTGATTGACAGCACCGGACAGAGCTCATATGCCCTGTCCTAGACAGAAGACTGGTGGCGCCCGGGAAATTCCAGGAAGTGGCTGATTGACACCCGGGCCCCCACCAGGGGCCTTTTTCCCTGGAGTGGCAAGGATAAAAGGAGAGCTCTTTTCACTGCTCCCCATCCCCTCAGGGTGAACCTCTGGATCTCCACGTGTCTAGAGCCGAAAAGCCAGCCAGCTTGTTACTCTGTAGCAGCACAAGGCAGGAACAAACTCCATCAGAGCCAATGCCAACTCCTCACCTCGCAGTCAGCCTGGGAACTTCGAGCCTACTGCCCAGAGTGGCAGTCATCTCATGACTTCCTGCCTGTAAGTGACTGTTCTGAGATCCGTCTCTCCAAGTGGTAACAGAGACTTCAGACTCTGGACGTTGGACTTTGACTTTTCATGACCGTGATAGGAACCTTGAGAATGCAGCATTTATAATATTAGCCATGTGTAATATGAAGGAATGTATCTCGACCCTATGATTCAGAATAATGCCATATGCTTTGCTGTACTTATATTACTATTATTGGATTGCCTTTGAGACTGCTTCGATGCTAGGTGTGTGTTACGATCTGTGGATTAATGAATGTAACTGTATAGATTGGTATGCAGAATAGTGAAGCCCTAGTGTGAATTGGTGTGAGGAATAAAAACCTTTCATTGGAAAGACAGTCTTGTGTCCATGTGTTCCTTCTTCCCTGTACTCCGACGCGTTGCCCTTAAGCCCTGTTGAGCTGCGTGACAGTAGGTGCTGGCAACAGACCCACTTTTTCTTAAAAAGCTTTATGGAGCCTAAGGCCTCTGCCACTGTCTCACAGAAGTGGCCATCCATGGTTCATACGTGAATGAGCGTAACTCTGGCTATGGTTTTGATATGGTTTCAGGGTGTCCCCAAGAGTGCGTGGGTTGGGAGGTTGGTCCCCAGTGTGCCAGTGTTGGGAGGTGGTGTAGAACCTTGAAGAGGTGGTGCCTAGTAGGAAGTAATTAGGTCACCAAAGGCACTGCCTTTGGAAGGAATTGATGTGGTTCGCATAGGACCCTAGTTTTTAGGGAGGCTTTTTGCCGCTCCCCAGTCTCCTGGCTTCCTGTCTGGCCTTCTGATCTCTTCCTTTCTCACGCACTCCACTCCACCCTGATGAGTCACAGTCAGGGGCAGGGTGAGGGGTGTTTTGACAGAGCTGGCACCACATTGTTTGGGCTGTTTGGACTTTTAGCCCCTCAAACTGCAAGGTAAATAGATTGTTTTATAAACTACTCAGCCTCTTGGATTTTGCTGTAGCAATGGAAAACACTAATATGCATATAGCTTTGTTGCAGTAGAAGTGTATGTATCAAAACAGGTGGTCAGCCCTGATCACTTGCGTCCCGTAGGTCATAGAAGTCCTTACCAAACTTTTATATCTCTCTGGGAACCTTTTACACTTCTCAAACATGTCCTTTCTGTTGGAGATACTGCTCATCAGTTAGGCAGTTTATAACAAGCAATTCTGATAGCCAGGAACCATTCTGCTTGGTACAATATCAAACGACATTAAGCATTATCTTAACTGACTATGTTCCTGAGATCAAGATTCTGCATCCATTAAGCGTAAGAGCTCAGACCAGCAGTGAATAAATTTACTGAAGTTCTAGTTTCTCTTTGTTGGACACTTTTTAATTGTGTCAGTTAAGTTTTCCCAGAAAACAAAACCAATAGAATATTATATAAATTATTGTACATAGAACATTTCCTTGATTTATGATGGGGTTACATCCTGATTGACCCATCCTAAGTAAAAAATATCTAGGTTGAAAATGCATTTAAAATACGTAACCTGGGGCAGGTGTTTGCCATAGTGATTAAGTCACCACTGAGGAGAGCTACATCCCATACCAGAGTGTCCAGCCTAAGTCCCAGCTACTGTGCTGTCAGCCAGCTTCCTGCCAATGTGTACCCTGGGAAACAGCAGATGATGGGTCAGTGACTTGGGTCCCTGCTGCCCACATGGGAGACTCGGATTGATTTCTTGGCTCCTCACTTTGTCCTCACCCAGCCCTAGTTGCTGTAGGCATTTGAGATGTGAACCGGTGGACGGAAGATCTCTCTTTGTCTCTCTGCCTTTCAAATAAGATTAAAATCAATAAAAACAAATCTAAAATAAGAGCTGAGATTTTGAACCACCTAACAAAATAAACACCTAAACTACTCTGTATCATCGCTTAGTAACAGTCCACTGTAGTACACTGATTGTCTACTCTTACGATCATGTGATTGGCTCACTGCTACTACCCAGCCTCACGAGACAGTATCATCCCCCAAATTGCTAGCCTGGGGAAAAAAAATCAGACTTCAAAGTACTGTTTCTACTGAATGCATGTCACTTTTGCACCACTGTAAAGTGGAAAAATCATAAGATGAACTATTTTAAGTGGGAGACAACCTATACAGTACACATAGTACCTTTATATACATATGTTGCATATATACATAGTATATATAGAGATTACACACACACACACACACACACAAAGAGGTTTATTTTCTGAAAGCTGCTGGGCAGGTAAGCAAGCCAGAAATCAGGCAGGACAAATGTCCTTCTCAGGAAAGCTGTTTTTGCTCTAAAGGCTTTAAACTAAATGGATGAGACTCATCTTCATTATAAGAGTAATCTCCTTAAAGTCAATTGATTTTAGATGTTAATCACATCTAAAAAATACCTTCACAGCAGTATCTAGAATGTATGTTTGGAGCACTATAGTCTTGCCAAATCAACATATAAAATTTAATATCACAATAATCAGATAAAGGTGTCAAAAATTCATTAAAATTGAATTGAAAGATGTTTCAGTGTAAAAAATGCAAAATATGTGCATAATTGCTTCCTAATGTGCATTGTCATATACTTTTTTGAAGTACCCTCATATTTTAACAATATATATTAAAGTTAATAGTATTTCTATACCATAATTTAGTGTTTGCATGCATAATCAACCATTATACTTTATCTGTAATTTCCTCTTAAATAATATTCAACTGCTTTGCTTTGATGTATCTTTGTGGAAATTATACAATAAATATATGTTGAAAACAATAAATTTGTCCATCCACTTTTAAGAACTTCTTTTACTGAGTTTCTATTATGTATCAGATAATGGAAATGGGTATATAACTAAAATTAGGTGTAGTAACTTTTATTAAACACTTACTATGGATCTGACACTCTTTTAATTGCTTTACCCATATTATTTCTCATAGTCTAAAAGAGGAGTCTCCGCTCTGAAGCTGCTCCCCAGCAGTGGGAAGAAACGAATGAGAACTCAGACAACAACATGACCAGAAAGTGGGTCCATTCTTTGACATCACAAGAAAGAATTCCAGAATGAGTGGAGGTTGAATTGAGCAAGCACGCAAGTTTTTTGTAAACACAAATACACTCTGGAGGGGGCAGAGAATGTTTGCATAGAGGGGCTAAGGAAGTTTCTCTTCAATTTCTATCTTCCTATGATGGGCAGAAATATTCACAAGATAGGGAGGAGAGTTCTAGGAATAAGGTGTTTTTATTTTTCCTAGAATAAGGGCATTACCTGTTTTCTTTGCTATTTCTTTCAGGTCTGTCATGGCAATTTTGGAGAAGGATCGTGACGGCAACTGTAATATTAATGAAAATAAGCCTAGTGTTAGTTAACGTGAGGATATGGCTGACAATATGTTTTATTTTTAAGATTTATTTATTTTGAAGAACTTGAGCCTGGATCAAGGCACAGCTATTTTAGACTAGGCCTCCATCTTGTAACTCGGGCCTGACCAGGCCCTGAACCCTAAGCCAAAAGCACCTGAAAAAAATAAAATAAAATAAACTCCCCTTGCGATAAACTCCCCTAGCAACAGCCAATCAGCAGATAGCAGGGAAATACCTAAAGTTCCAGGTGTCTTTTCAAGCAGTTAAGGTGATTGATAACATCCCGAAACCCTGCAGTTTGGCACCTACACCCTAGCAGCTCAGACCCTATACGTTAGCCAATCATTTTAAAAAGCATCAACCCAAAGCCATCCAACCACCTTTACCAGGTCCGTTCCCGTCGCTAGATGCACTAATTAATTTTAAGAGATGTTCTTTGAATTTCCTGCGGAATGAGAGGATTTGCTGTATGGTGTTATAATGTATGGACTCTCTCTGAAAACTCTGCAAAGGAAACGGGAGGGGTCCTTGTCAGAAGACCGCTGTGATGGTTGGAGGTGTGGACATAAACCTCTTTGCTTTTGCATCACCAAGTCTCTTGTTGGGTTAATTGAGTCTGACCTGAGTCCAGTCTAACAATTTGGAAGGCAGAGTTACAGAGAGAGGGAGAGGCAGAGAGAGCGGGGGTCTTCCAGCTGCTGGTATACTCCCCAAATGGACCAACAGCTGGAGCTGGGCCAATGTGAAGGCAGAAGCCAGGAGCTTCTTCAGGGTCTTCCACGTAGGTGCAGAGGCCCAAGCACCAAAGCCATCTTCCACTACTTTCCCAAGCTATAAGCAGAGAGCTGGATCAGAAGAGGTACAGCCGGGATACAAGCCAGTGCCTATATCGGATGCCGGTGCTGCAGGCAGAGGCTCAGACTATTACATCACAGCCCCGGCCCTGGTCATTGCCTTTTCTGAGACATTTGCCAACCCTGTAGTTTCTGATTTGTTATGATATGGAAAGTCCTTGGGACTTACTAGGGCAGCTGAGCTCTGCTCATATGTAGCTATTGGCCTATTCTAACATCATAATAAGCATTATGCTGAGGGTCAAGGTGGAGAAATCTGATTTAAGACTGAGGGGACATTAACCAACAAACACAAAGTCTTGAAATATTAGAGTATTTTCTGAAGAAGCTGGAAATAAAGAAGCTAAAAATGAGAATGGTAATCCAATAAAAACTGACATAAATCATCTAGCCCCAAAATTGTTTTTCATAGTAAAAAATATAGTAACAACTATGCATTGAGCAACTACTACGGGTAGTTCCCTACTGAATATTTTACAAGGATTTAGCTCATGTAATTGAATCCATGCGATAATTCTAAGGGGTTACTTTGTACTCAGAGTCATGCATGATTTTTATTTCACTTTATAGATAAGGAAATTGGGGTTTGAGGAAATCTGTCAGTCAAGGCTCAATCATGAGAAAAGAAATAACTTCACATATATTTTTTTTTGACAGGCAGAGTGGACAGTGAGAGAGAGAGACAGAGAGAAAGGTCTTCCTTTTGCCGTTGGTTCACCCTCCAATGGCAGCTGCGGCCAGCGCGCTGCAGCCTGCGCACTGCGCTGATCCGAAGGCAGGAGCCAGGTGCTTCTCCTGGTCTCCCATGCGGGTGCAGGGCCCAAGCACTTGGGCCATCCTCCACTGCCTTCCCGGGCCATAGCAGAGAGCTGGAATGGAAGAGGAGCAACCGGGACAGAATCCGGCGCCCCAACCAGGACTAGAACCCGGGGTGTCGGCGCCGCAGGCAGAGGATTAGCCTATTGAGCCGCAGCACTGGCGAGAAGAGAAATAACTTCACATATTTTAAGCATCATGAATTCATTACAGAGAACTGGACACTTATAAACTTTTAGCAGGGTTCTAGGAGCTACACCATTACATTGGCTTTCAGTTGTGCCACTGTGTCTCTGAGGGAATAAGAATAAGGAATTTGTTGGGCCGGCGCTGTGGCTCACTTGGTTAATCCTCCAACTGCGGTGCCTGCTACTCCTCTTCCAGTCCAGCTCTCTGCTGTGGCCCGGGAGGGCAGTGGAGGATGGCTGAAGTGCTTGGGCCCTGCACCCGCATGGGAGACCAGGAGAAGCACCTGGCTCCTGGCTTTGAATAGGCGCAGCGCCAGGCCGTAGCAGCCACTTGAGTGAACCAACAGAAGGAAGATCTTTGTCTCTCTGTCTATAACTCTGTCAAAAAAAAAAAAAAGGGGGGGGGGGATCTGCTGCTGTTGCTGCTTGGAGGCCAGAAAAAATGAGAAAACTAATTGTCAGAGCTGTGTTCTATCACTAAGGCAAGGACTGATAAAACTTATCTTCCTTTCACTTTCCAAATCACAGGAAGTGACACCCACTTGGTAAAACTTAAAAGACTCAAAAATACTGGCGACAGAGACATCTGGGAAATGTAGTTTCAGCCCTGCCCTAGGGAAAGCCGAAAAGGGTATGGTAATAAATGTATTATTTTTCTGTCGTTGCCTTAATAAATTAACACAAATTCAGTGGCTTCAAACAACACCTGCTTATTATCGCGTGGTTCTGTAAGTCAGAAGCACAGTGGAGACAGCTGGAACCCCGCTTTGGGTCTTCAAAGGCTGAAATTGAAGCTGGCCAGGCAAGGCTCTGGGGAAGGATTTGCTTCCAGATTCACACTGCGGGCAGAATCACTTGCCTCGTCATGATTTCCACGTGGTCCCTTCCATCGTCAAGGCAGTACCCGTGGGTGAGTCCTTCTCATGCTTTGAATCTCCACGAATTTCCTTTGTCCTGCATCTAACTGACTTTTCCTTTTAGGAAAAGAGGTTCATAGGATTATATTGTCCTCACCTGGAAAATCCAGGCTCTTTGCTCTATTTTAAGGACCCGTTGATTACTAACCTTAATGATATTTGCAAAGTCCCTTTTGCCGTGTGATATAATATAACCAGTAAGGGAATACCAGAGGAGGTAAATCATGATGGTCCAAATTCTGCAACCATGATCCTCACTGGAGGGGAAAAAATAAACATTCTGACACCAGAAGCTAAAAGAGTTGTTCAAGATCATTCATGTTCTCAGCTTTATAAATTCTAATAAGAATTATCTTACATCAAGTGTCTGTAATAAGCCAAGAAATGTACAAAAATCTTGTCGTCTGTTATCTCTTGTATTTCTTTTTTTAAAAATCAAATAGCAGGGGCTGGCATAGCAGGTACAGCTGATAACTTGATGCCATCATCCTATATGGGCACCGTTTTAAACCCTGGCTGTTCCACATCTGATCTAGCTCTCTGCAAATGGCCTGGGTAAAGCCGTAGAAGACAGTCCAAATGTTTGTGCTCCTGTCACTCCGTGGGAGAACCCATGAAGCTCCTTGCTCCTGGCTTCAGCCTGGCTCAGGCCTGGATGTTGTGGCCATCTTGGGAGTGAACCAGCAGATGGAAGATCTCTTCCTCTGCCTCTCTCGCTATAACTCTTTCAAATAAGTAAATAAATTAAAAAATCAAATAGCAACTTTAGACTTCATAGTACTTCATGTTACAATAATTAAATTACAGGGGTAAGTGTGGGGAACTGCAGGCTGGCCACCTGTGGGCCTCATTTCTGTATCTACATAGCTTGCAGCAATCCGTCGAGAAAAACAACTCCAGGAAGTGCCTACCACAAGTCCTACGCAAACAACCAAGTTGAAACAGGATGGACTCTGCACAAACAACTAGGAGGAACTAGATGAAACAGATGAACTTTCGACCTGAGGCTATAAGTGCCCTTCCATCAGATTGGACCACATGTGCGTGCATGGCGCGTGGACAGAGCCATCATTGGTTGAGGACTGTATGCTCCCAGGGCTTGGACGACATATATGAATCCTGTTGGCTTGGGGGGGGGGGTACGACTACCACTACCACTTCTTCTTCTTTTCTCCTCGTTCTTTTCTATAGTGCCTCTTTTGCAGAGAATAAAGTTCCTTGAGAACCGATGAACTGCGGTCGTGTCGTGACTACGATGGCACCTTGCGGGCAAGGAGCCGACAGGGTAAGTGCTTAGTGTGGTGCCTGAGACAATTCAGAATTCAGTAAATCATTTATTCTTGCTAATGTGACTCCCATTTTAGAGATAAAATCCTTCTGATTCTGAAAGGTGACCTAACTTGTCCAAGACCACATGGCTGAAAAGTAACCTGTATGACTTTGAATACAGATTGTTCAACTTGAAGCATATAAATGAATGTAATTCATGCAATAAACTTCATAATGGCCTGTTAAGATAAATTATAGTTAAAGTGACACATGGGCATCCTATTACCCTGAATAGACAATGGTTTTGTTAGGGTTTTCAACCACTAGGAGAATGACAACCAAGAGCACGCTGAGCAAATTGTTTTATTAGGGTGAAAAACTGCAGGGAGCAGCCTCAGGGAGAGAGGAGCTCGGGGGCTCATGTGTAGGGCTGGGGCTTTATAGGGGACTTGTGTCAAGGGAGAAGGGAGATAGGTGGGAGATGGGTTGGAGCGGCTGAACAAAGGGATGTGGGCTGCAGGCTGGAGCAGCTGGAGAGGATACTAGATGCCGTGAGACAGAGTGTCCTTGACACAGGGAGTCCCGGGGCTGCCTGATTCATAGCTGGGGCAGTGATAGGGACCCGGAGGTACAGGACGTTTCCCCGATTTGCAGCTGAGACAAATTGTGGAAACAGTGAGGCTCTCCAGGTGCACGGCGCCTCTGTGTTTTGTTTTCCTGATGCCAGGAAAGAGTGGGGGAGATGTTGCAGACCTGTGTGGATTCGACATTCACAGTTTCTAAAGGCTACTCACTGCTGACTGCTGACTTTGGACTGTTAAACCCAAATTTCTTATCTGGCTGCAGATTACCCATCTCCCATATACTCCCACACCCTCTCTTTCTTTTTTTAAGATTTTATTTATTTATTTGAAGTAGAATTACAGACAGTGAGAAGGAGAGATAGAAAGGTCTTCCATCAGCTGGTTCACTCCCCAAGTGGCCTCAACAGCCAGAGCTGAGCCGATCTGAAGCCAGGAGCCAGGAGCTTCTTCCAGGTCTCCCACATGGGTCCAGGGGCCCAAGGACTTTGGCCAGCTTCTATTGCTTTCCCAGGGCATAGCAGAGAGCTGGATCGGAAGAGGAGCAACTGGGACCAGAAACAGTGCCCGTATGGGATGCTGGTGCCACAGGTGGAGGATTAACCTACTGTGCCATAGCAACGGCCCTACCATCTCTTTCTAAACAGTCCTACGTACACCCTTAAACTCTATTCAAAATTAGTCTCCAAAACAAAAAGGGTGTGCAAATAATGGCACTACTTCACATTTTTGCCAACTTCCTTAATGTCTGACTTACAACCACTGGATTCTCTCATCTGTTTCTGTAATCAATCTTGTTGCACTATCATACTTCATTTTTCCAGAACCTTCTAGAAAATTCCATTGACTATTACTGACTCTGAATCAAAGAAGCGTGTAACATTGTTCATATTATTATAGAGAATACTGTTAACCTTTGCGATCCCTAGAATCTCGGACCATATTGGGGAATCTACTGGCTGGCAGTAGGTTGGACCTAACCTTCTAGAAGGCCTGTCCTTGCCTCTTTTTTTGTAACCAGCAGTGACCACAAGGCAGGAAGTTCCACTTTTCGACGAAGAGGGCTTTTTCAATCCGCTTGAGGGACTTATTTCTTGTACTTCCCACAGAGAAGACTCAATGATCACCTATTGAAGGCAGGGTTAACACCAAGACTGTCTCGCAGCTGATTTCACGAAATGTGTGATGCAGCCAATTTAGGGATTCCCAGTTTCCGTAACGGAAAAAAAAAGAAAACAGTACGAGGACTACCATCTCGAATCGCAAAACTTATGGGGCTTAAAAAAAAAAAACAAAAAAAAACCTCGGTAATAAGTGAAATTGCCACACAGTATCTTTAAAAAATTCGAACAGGAAAACTACTACTTGCGGAGAAGAGCTGTTTTAGTAGGCACTTTTTAAAAACTATACAAATATTCACAGGAATCAAATAACGGCTTAACTCAGCCGCGGGCTTTCGAAATCTGGCGGAGCAAGCCCCAGGGGCTCACGGGAAGAAGCGCACCGAGAGGCCAACGCTTGAGCCCTCGCCCAACTTCCACTTCCCTCAGGAGCGCCTCCTCCCCGCCCACTCTCCCTGCTCGACTCTGATTGGCTGGGCTGGCGCGCGTTCGCGCTGCCATTGGCCCAGAGTCCGCCGGGAGTGGGCGGAGGAAGGTTTACCTCAGCCGGTCCTCGCGGGGCAGTCATTTTGCTCTGTGGTGGCGGTTGGCGGCGGTTGGGTCGGAGCAGCGGTCGCCGCGGTCCGGCTCTAGGTACGTTGGCGTCCAGGTAGAACCCCGCGGGAGCGATGGTTGTTGGGAGCGGGCTTCGCAGGTGCTGCGCGCCTCTCTGAGGGCTCTCGGCTGCGTCCTCGGAGCGCCAGGTGAGGCGGGCGGCGGCGGCGGCGGCGGCGGGACCCCGGCCTGAGCGGGCACTCGCCCGGGGGAGGAGGAGGGACGCGGCGAAGCGAGTGCCTGTGCGGCCCCGCATGGCGGTCGGGTCTGCCCAGTGAGGCGGCCTCGCTGGCTTCTTTTTTTTTTTTCCCTCCTCTTGACCGGTAAGTAAAAGCTTTGGTCCTGTCCGGAATGTTTTTACAAGTGAATGGATAAAACTTGGTCCCCACCTCCAGGTTTTGAATCTCATTACCAGATTTCTTGAGGTGTTGGAGTTACCTTTATCTGAGAAAAAAAAAAAAAAAAAAACCACCCGCTGCCCGAACAGTTAACTGGATCTTGCCAAGCGGCTCGAATAAGCAGTCTTAGGTAGGAACTTGAACATCGGCGATAACGTAAAAATCTGAGTAACTTGTGCCTTGATTGAGCTTACCTGTATTGGATGCTGTGATGGAAGTTTTTTTTTAATGTGGAAACTTGTTTTTCTGGGTATCTTTAAAAAATTTTTTTTTCCTTCTTATTATCTCTGTCCCCGGCTTTTTCCAGCTGTGGCAAGCAGGTTTAAGAATGTGTCTGAACAGGGGAAACAAACATTTTGCTTCGTTTCTGTGCTTAATATCCTACTGAGAAAACTGTACCTTTGTGTGTTACTGTGTTGAAGGTTCTAACGTAAGCCAACACGTGTTGCTTTGCTTTATGATGGGATAGTTTTGCTGCGCTTAAGATATACATGGTTAAGATTTAGAGGACAATAATAGTAAATAATTCACCTTAGGAAAATGTTATATCCGTTTGGACTGTTATTTCTAGATTGGAATTTAATACTATTTTCATTATGATTTTGTCATATTGTAGCCAGTAAATGACCTGCGACATAACTTTGCAAAACAAATGGGGAAGAAATTCAAGATAATGATAACTTATATAACAGGAAAGCTATTGAAAATGCAAATATGAAGCATCTGAATGAAGGACTAATTACCTTGAATTCAGCTTTTGTGAAGTATGCCTTTCTTAGCTTGTTTATCCCTCAGTTCATTTTTAGAAGTATTGAATCTTAATCAAATTTATCTACTTAACTCTCAGTCTTATCTACAGATATGTACAGACCACATACTAAGATTGACTTCTGCCTCAACAGAAATGCATAAGCAGTGCCTTTTTGGAAATCATTTGCCTCTTTTAAGAACTGGTGTATCTCAGTACATCTTGAATTTTCTGCTCTGCTTACATTATCAACCCTGTATTTCACCTCAGCCATTTTTTCCATTGTATTTTTTTTTTTTTTTTGGCTACTTAATTCCTTGAAACTATTGTATGATCCTTGGATCTTTACTTGTGCTCATATCATAGTTTTATTGTAGTGGATGTGTACAGTTGTATTTGATTTGATGTAATCAAACTTAAGTAATGGATAGTTAATAAAAACTTAAAAACTAACTTTAAATGTTTGAGTATTCTAATTAACAAGTGAAATAATACAGAAATACAAAGAACTATCTTTCATCTCATTCATTCTGTCTCGTAATCTTGTATCGTTTCATTAGTTCTTCAGCTGAGTCTTAAACCTATAATTGTAACTGATTTGAAAGAAGAGATCTTCATCTGCTGGTTCATTTACCAAATGCCTGTAAAGGCTGGGACTGAGCCAGTCCAAAGCCAGGAGCCAGGAAGTCATTGTAGATCTACCACTCCATATTTGGAGTCACCCAGGGATTTAAACCTGCTGCCTCTCAAGGGTGTGCATTAGCAGAAAGCTAGAATCTGAAGCAGAGCTGGGACTTGAACCTGGGCACTGTTAAATGGGATACAGGCATCCTTGGCAGCATCTTAACCACTGTGTCAAATGCCTGTCCCATACCTGCTTGTAAAAATGTTACAGTAGGATCAGGTAACTTTTTATGATCTTCAATCTGGGCAGGACCAATTGTAGTCAGGCAATATCTACAGAGAAATAAGCATGATTTTTTGTTGGGAGGGAAAATGGTAAGATATAATTTGAATATTTGAACACCTAAGGATTTAAGGTTATAAGAGATGTTTACATAGATTTTTTCTAAATTTAAACATTATATAGAGGCACTGTATATGTCTACTAGGTAGGATAATTTGCATTAGTATACCTCTGTGTTATTGTGCTGTTGATGTGAAAAAGCTTATGAGATAGCTGTGACAAAAATTGCTAAGGCTAGTTCTGGTAGTTCTACAGTGACTTTAGTACTGTTTATTTTTTAAAGATTTACTTATTTGATGAACAGAGTTAATGTAGAGAGAGAGAGGGAGGAGAGTCAGAGAAAATGATTCCTCATCCATTGGTTTACTCCCCAAATGGCTGCATTAGCCAAGCCTAGGCTGGGCTTAAGCTGGGATCCATGAACTCTGTCAGGGTATCCCACATGAATGGCAGGGACCCAAGCACTCAGCCCACCTTCTGCCTTCCCAGGCACATCAGCAGAGAACTGGATCAGAAGTGGAGCAGCTAGGATTTGAACTGGCACTCATGTTGGATGCTAGCATTGCAGGCAGCAGCTTAATCCACCCTGCCATGCTGACACCACCCCATACTATTTGTTAAGGAGAGAATAGTTCTAGGTGCCTTTCCAGAGTTTTGTTTTTAATGAGTGAATATTTATTAAACATTTATTGATGTTTATTAAGTATTTTTTTTTTTGACAGGCAGAGTTAGACAGTGAGAGAGACAGAGAAAGGTCCTCCTTTTTCCGTTGGTTCACCCCCCAAGTGGCTGCCACGGCCAGCACATTGCGCAGATCCAAAACCAGGAGCCAGGTACCCCCATCCCCAGTCTCCCATACAGGCGCAGGGCCCAAGGACTTGGGCCATCTTCCACTGCCTTCCTGGGCCACAGCAGAGAGCCGGACCGGAAGAGGAGCAACCGGGACAGAATCTGGTGCCCCAACCGGGACCAGAACCCAGTGTGCCGGCGCCGCAGGCGGAGGATTAGCAAGTGAACTGCAGTGCCAGCCTATTGAGTATTAATATTAAATATTTCAGAAACTTTTTTTTCTTTTTGACAGGCAGAGTTAGAGAGCGAAAGGTCTTCCTTCCATTGGTTCATCCCCCAGATGGCTGCTACAGCATCTGAAGCCAGGAGCCAGATGCTTCCTCCTGGTCTCCCATGCAGGTGCAGGGCCCAAGCACTTGGGCCATCCTCCACTGCCTTCCCGGGCCACAGCAGAGAGCTGGACTGAAAGAGGAGCAACTGGGACAGAATCCAGCGCCCTAATTGGGACTAGAACCAAGGGTGCTGGCGCCACAGGCAGAGGATAGCCAAGTGAGCCGCAGCGCTGGCCTCAAAAACATTTTAACATGTCTGTGTGAAAGGCATTTCGCTCAGTTTATAAAGCCATATCTCTGCCCTCGAAATTCATGACTGATAATATGTATTTGTAATGAGAAATTAAGATAAAAGAATGTTGAGGAAAGCCTGTTTCTAAAGGATTTAATAGACCTTCCATTTGCTGCTTTGCTCCCTAGATGGCCACAATGGCCAGGGATGGGCCAGGCTGAAGCCAGAAGCCAGGAGTTTCTTCCAGGTCTCTCGTATGGGTGATGGGGGCCCAGATACTTGGGACATCTTCCACTACTTTTCCCAGGCCATTAGCAGGGAGCTGGATTGAAAGAGCAAAACTAGGACATGAACCAGGACTCTTATGGCATCTCCATAAGACACAGGTCTCAGGAAAGCCTTTCTTGAGTGATCTTTAAGCCCCAAAGAAGTGTAGAGTAGGAGAAAATGTTGATATGTGACAATTCTGATGAATTTGGAAAAGTGAAATTAAGCTTTATAGGAAGGCTAGATTGATAGCTCCAGGGAAAATAAAATATTGTGTAAGGTAATGCAGTCATAATGTATATGACTAGACAGTATTGATTTAAATGAGAATGTGAGTTATAGCAAGCTTGTGGAATGTAGAAAAGAACTAAATCTTCATTGTAATGTTTGTCCTTCAGTATCTGTAGCGGCTTGGGGTAGGACCCCCAGCCAATGCTAGAATCTGCAAATTCTCAAGTCTGAATACAGAATGGTGTAGTATTTGCATATAATTTAGTCATCTTCCCATTTACTTGAAATCATCTCTAGGCTGCTTCTAATACAATACAATGTAAATAGTTGTATTTAGGAAACACAAGAAAAAATTGTACATGTTCATGAACTTAAAGATGTGGAACCCTTGGATCCAGAAGGCTTACTGTGTAGAAAATTAAGTATGGCTAAAACTTGTAGCCTAAGAAACGCTGTTAAGACCATTATAAAATACTGATACTTTTTTTAAAAGGTGATTATCATTAGGTATTATGGAGTATTTTGATTTATTTGAAAGAGTTGGAGGGAGGCAGGCAGAGAGAGGAAGAGAGGGAGATCTCACTTCAACTGGTTCACTCCCCAAATGGCTGCAATCACCATTCGGGGCTGGGCCTGTCCTGGTCTCCCATGTGGGTAGCAGAGGCCTGAGCACTTGGGCTGTCTTCTGCTTTCCCAGGTGTTAGTGGTGAGCTGCATCAGACCAGTGCTCTTATGGGACACTGGTGTCACAGGTAGTGGCTTAACCTACTTTGACACAACATTGGCCTGTAGCAGCTGTTTTATTTTGAGCATTTTATGCTTCATTTTATACTACAGCCTTGGCTTTAAAAAAAATTTTTTTGGCCATCCCACTATGTTGATGCTGCTGATCCATAGCCCATACTCAGTACAGTAAGAATTAGTGCATACTCAAGATATTAACTGTCAAATGGTACAACCTGGCCAATAAAGTTTTTGTTATTTTTGTTAAGGAAACTTTGTTTCTTCATAACACCATGTCTAATTTGTACTTGTAACATGAGATTTTTTTTAAAAATTTTAAGATCTTGGTTCAAATATTAGCTTTGAATGGTGTGACTTTAAAAATACTCAGATTACTTAGGCTTTAAAAATTTTTACTCTTAAAAGTTCAGTAGGTTTTAAATATTAAGTATTACCCTTTAATGTATATAATGTATTAATATACCATCTTAATTAGAAGCATTCCTGGATACAGACATATTTCATTTGAGGAAGCCTAATTCACTGTGCAGCTTACAGTTTCAAACTATATAGGGAAAAAAGTAAATGACTCCATAATCCTAGTATTCTACTCTCAATACTCCTGTTTTAATACTTGGGAGTTTCTAAACAGCACAAATTTGAGCATATCTATTTATTGATCCCCAACATTAGTAGAACATACATACTGTTCAACATGTGCAGCTTTTATAAAAACCATGTAGTTAACCTCAGGTGTCAAAAGATTGAAATTATTGATAGCTTAATTACACTGTCAAAATATTTTTAGAAAGTTTTTAATTGCTTGGAATCCATGAGAATTTGTAATGTTAATTAGAAAATATTTTTAAGGAAGTGATAAGACAGGATTTATCATAGTTCATGGATTCAGCTAAAGCAAGGTCTAGAGGAGAATTTATAGCTTTAAATGCCATATTAGAAAAAAAGGGACTCAGGGCGGCATTGTTGTGTAGCAGGTAAAGCTGCTGCCTGGGATGTCAGTATCCTATATGGGCACCAGTTCATGTCACAGTTGGTCTGCTTGCAATCCAGTTCCCTTCTAATGGCTTGGGAAAGCAGTAGAACATGGCCTATGTGTTTGGGACTCCTGCCACCCATATGGGAGACCTGGTTGAAGTTCCTGGTCTTGGCTTGGTCTAGTGCTGGCCATTGTGGCCATCTGGGGAGTGAACCAATGGATAAAAGATCTCTCTCCCTTTCTCTCTTTCAAAATAAGTATTGGCCGGCGCCGTGGCTCAATAGGCTAATCCTCCGCCTTGCGGCGCCAGCATACCGGGTTCTAGTCCCGGTCGGGGTGCCGGATTCTGTTCTGATTGCCCCTTTTCCAGGCCAGCTCTCTGCTGTGGCCAGGGAGTGCAGTGGAGGATGGCCCAAGTGCTTGGGCTCTACACCCCATGGGAGACCAGGAGAAGCACCTGGCTCCTGCCTTCGGATCAGTGTGGTGCGCCGGCCGCAGCACGCCAGCCGCGGCGACCATTGGAGGGTGAACCAACGGCAAAAGGAAGACCTTTCTCTCTGTCTCTCTCTCTCTCACTATCCACTCTGCCTGTCAAAAAAATAAATAAAAATAAAAAAGAATTTAATAAAATGAAAAAGGGATTGATAATTGAAACTCCTAATTTTCATCTTAAGCTGGACCAAGAACAACAAATAAAATTGAAAAGTGAAAAAACCATAATATCAGCAAGTAAGGATGAAATGGAACACTGTATGATAACAAACCAACAAAGCTAAAAGCATTTAAAAAAAAATATATTACCTTGAAAGGCAGAGTGAGAGAGATCTTCGATATGCTGGTTCACTCTTCAAATGCAACAGCCAGGACTTGGCCAGAGCAAAGCAAGGATCCTGGAACTCCGTCTGCATTTCCAATATCCAGAGGAGGAACCCAAGTACATGGACCAACATCTGCTGCCTTCCCACGTTCATTAGCAGGAAGCTGGATCAGAAGCAGAGGAGCAAATTCTTGAATGGACACTCTGACGAGGGATGTGGTGTCCCAAGGGGAAGCTTAGCCCACTGTACCACATGCCTGCCCCAATAATAATGAATACTTCTAAAATCTTGATAAAATGGATACATTTCTGGTAAGAGTGAGAATAAAAAAAAAAAGTATTACCAGTTACCAAGAATGAAGGACAGCATTACAGATTACTAATACAGACTGTTAGGAAGAACTTCATGGTGATTAAATTTGGAATGGAAAAGAAGTGAAGAGTCCTATATTTGAAAAATTCGTGAACCTTTTAATTCTGGGCCCACATGATATTAGTGGTGAACTATTTGAATATTTAAGGGGAAAAAAAACAACATTCACACTTGAACTTTTCATAGAATAGAAAACAACTTCTTAAGTTCATTTTATGAGGGCCAGCATAATTTTGATAACAAAACCAAATAAGGAAAAATTAAAATAGTCCTCTAAATCTGCAGGGGATGCCTAAAGCTAATGAATAGTACTGAACCCTAATTTATACTGCAAATCGAATACCCCTCCCATCATAACTAAGTGCTTATCACATGCTGTTAACTTTGGCAGTTGGAGATATAACAGCAAAGCTAGTCTGGATTTCTTTTTCCTTGACAGTTTCACAGGTTCTTACCTTAGGTCTTAGAAACCTCAGAATATTTTTTTTTTAATTGCCAATTTGAGAATTTTCACCTCACTTTTTTTTGGCTTCTGTTTGGCATATCTGAAATGCCAACAGCCCTGTTGCACTTTGGAGTGTTAAAAAAGTGTTGCTTGAACCCAAGCACTGTGATGCTGTGACAGTGATATTATAATTGGCTACTAAATCTAAAATGGTTACTAAGTGACTAACATGGGTAGCAGTATACAAAAGAGATACTCTTCATATTCAGCCTTTATTCCAATGTAAGACAGCATGAGATTGTGTCATACTAAGAATGGTATGAAATTTGAAAGACATAACAGTCTAGAAATAATCTAGGTTTAATATATATTTTTTTTGACAGGCAGAGTAGACAGAGAGACAGAGAAAGGTCTTCCTTTGCCGTTGGTTCATCCCCCAATGGCTGCTGCAGCCGGTGCACCGCACTGATCCGAAGCCAGGAGCCAGGTGCTTCTGGTCTCCCATGCGGGTGCAGGGCCCAAGCACTTGGGCCATCCTCCACTGCACTCCCAGGCCACAGCAGAGAGCTGGACTGGAAGAGGAGCAACAGGGACAGAACCCGGTGTGCTGGCACCACAGGCGGAGGATTAGCCTATTGAGCTGTGGCGCCGGCCGAAGGTTTAATATCTTTAAAAATATCAGTATAATGTAGGTGGTGGGAAAAAGATAGCTTCATTTCAGTAGATTATGAAAGCGCATTTGATTAGGTTGAGCAACCATTCAAGATAAATTCCTAGGAATTAAAGGCTAATTAACTAAATGTGGAGAATACATAGAATAAATTGTAGCAAACAGTTGTGTAATAGTACAGTTAAACCTCACATCCTGTCCTTAGTTGGTAACGAGAGAAGAATGTTTATTAGCAGCCCCCTACAAGTACTGGAGGTTGTAACTAATGCACCAAGAAAAAGATAAACGGAAGAAGGAAGGGCAAGAAAAAAGACATGATTATTTATTCTAATAAATGAGTTGACGATAGAAGATACCAATTTTTAAAAGTACTGATGATATTTCTAAATAATAGAAAAAGTTTTGAAAATGCCACCATTTACAGTGCATTAAGCACCTTATGCCAAAGGCCAAAAAGGAGTAGAACAAAAAACTTGACATAAAAACACAAAGTAAAATGGCACTCAGTAGTCATGTCAAATGGCAGAAACTGTCATTAGAGGGAAAAATAGTAAACAACTGTATGCTGTGTAAAGGAGACAAACTTTAATTTTAAAGATACAATTAAATTACAGTAAAAGGATAAAGATTACAGTGAAAGGATAGAGAAGCTAACATGACTATACTGATACCAGACTTAATAGACTACAGTAAGAAGAAAAATTGTGATGAAAGGCATAAGAGTCCTTCATGAAGGTATTACAGTTATAAATGTGTGCCTAAAAATAGTAGCAGGATATATGAAGCAACAATTGACAAATGAAGAAATACATAATTCAAAAATAACTGGGGACTTCTGTATATCGCTTTCATAATGAATCAACTAGAAAGATCTACAAGAAAACAAGACTTGAGCATTACTATAAGTGAGCTAAAATAAAGAGACATATTTTGAACAATCAAGGCAACAGCAACAGGGTATACATTCTTTTCAGGTATACATAGAACATTGTCCAATGCAGAAATTTGAAAACATTGAAGTAATATATATATAATCTGAAAACAACGAAATTAGAAATAAATACCAAAAAGAAATGTGAGAAAATAACAAATACGTAGAATATAACACTCTTAAATAATGGGTCAAAGAAATCATGAAGGAAATTAGAAAGTACCTCAAGATGAATGAAAATGAAGACACATCATATGTAAACCTTTAAGAGTATAACTAAAGCACTTCTTAGAAAATGATTGTGTTGAGCTGGGGGGATTCTCAAGTGAATAACCTTTCACTGTGAGAAACTAGAAATAGGCAAGCAGATACAACCTAAACTCATCAGAGTGAAAGAAAAATATGAGAACAGAAATTGAGACTAGGAAAATAAGAGAAAACAAAGGAAACAAAGTTGTTTGAAACTACCAACAAAATTGGCATTTAAGAAAACTCAAATTGCTAAAATGAGGAATGCGTGACCTTCTGAAAGTTTAAAAAAAAAAAAATACAGGGGTGTGATGATTAACTTTGGTGTCAAATTCCTTACCCAGTTTTATTTTTGGTTTGTCATAGTGTTTCCAAATGAGATTAGAATGTGAATCTGGATGGATTAGGTGGAGGACTCAAGCATTATCAGTTAAGTATTTGGAGAGTCTGAGTACAGAAGGTGAACTCTTTCTCTGAGAGCTGGGACGTACTTAACTCTTGCCTTGGACATCAGATGCTATTTCAGCCTCAAAAAGATTTATACTCTCAATTTTCCTGCTCTGAAGCCCTTGGACTTAGAATGAGCGTTGCTATAAAGCATCCAAGGATTTGCAGCCTGCAGAACAAGAAAACCTGTTGTGAACTTCTCAACTGCCATAAGCACATGAGCCAATTACCCAAGTAAATCCCCCATTTGTATGTACATACATACCTCCTACTGGTTCTGCAGCTTTAGAGAACTCTAGTAAAAAGGATATACTGTGGAACAATTTTATTCCACTCTATTAAATAGATGAAAGGGATGCCTAAAAAGACTACCAAAACTGACTGACGAAGAAAATCTGAACAAACCTGTAACACAGGCTGAGTAGGATACAAAAGCCCCAAATTACATGGCTTTATTGATAAATTCCACCACACCACACAGATTTAAGATAGCATCTCTTGTGGGCATTGTGGCACAGAGGGTAAAGCCATTGCCTACAGTGGGGGCATTCTGTATGGATGCTTGCCTAGGTTGCTCTACTTCTGATCCAGCTCCCTGCTAATGGCTGGGGAAAAGCAGTGGAAGATGACCTGCAAGTGCTTGGGCCCTTGCCACCCGTATGGGAGACCAGGAAGAAATTCTTGACTTTGGCCTGGCTCTACCCTGGCCATTGTGACCACTTGGGAAGTGAACCAGAAGATGTGAACTTTGTCATCAGCTCTCTCTGTAACTCTGACTTTGGGATAAGTGAATGAATTTTTTTTAAAAAAAAAAGATTCCAGTTTTAAACAAATTTTTCCAAGCTGTAGAAAAAGATGGAATGCTTTCTAAGTCATTCTGCAGGCCAGTTTTCTGATAACAGTAGTAGGTCAGAACATCATAACAAGATGAAACTGCAAAGCAGCATTATGAATATGGATTCAAATTCTCAACAAAGTAGTAGAGATTCAAAATCAACAACATAGAGCAGGGCTGGGGCATGTCTAGCCCATGGACCATATAAGGCCTGAAAAGTCATTTTTTCTGGCCCTGCCAAGGCAGTCCCAGGTGTGACTTGAATTTCAATAAATCTATAACAGTCTAACTTTTAAATTGATAATTTTGTATGGCCTGTGAATGATGTTAAAATACCCAAATCGCCTTTGACAGGAAAAAGGTTCAACACCCCAGACATAGAGAAAGAATTATGGACCATCCTAACAAGAGCTTACCCAATAATGCAAGGCTAGTTTCCCATCTAAGAATCCATGAATATAATATTACTATGTCAATGGAAAGAGAACAAAGCCACATGATAAGCATCTTCTCAAGGGATGCTTAAAGTCATCTTTTGACAAAATTACAAAGATATTTGATTTAGTAGGAAATGTTTGGACTGTCCTTAACCTTACAAGAGGCATCTGGGGACAAACACTAACATACATGATTCTAAAGACAGAAGATTTTACACATGAATCTACCAAGATAACCATTTTGGCCACTTTGATTCAGCATTGTGTTAGAGGATCAAGTTTGGATAGTCAAGAAAATGAAATAGAAGCATCAAGATTGGAACTAGAGGCTGGCACCGCGGCTCAATAGGCCTGCGGCACCGGCACCTCCGGTTCTAGTCCCAGTCTGGGTGCTGGATTCTGTCCCAGTTGCCTCTCTTCCAGTCCAGCTCTCTGCTGTGGCCCGGGAGTGCAGTGGAGGATGGCCCAAGTGCTTGGGCCCTGCACCCACATGAGAGACCAGGAGAAGCACCTGGCTCCTGCCTTCGAATCAGTGCGGTGTGCTGGCCGCAGCGCACTAGCCACAGCGGTCATTGCAGGGTGAACCAATGGAAAAGGAAAACCTTTCTCTCTGTCTCACTGTCCACTCTGCCTGTCAAAAAAAAAAAAAAAAAAAAAAAAAGATTGAAACTAGCATTGTGGTGTAGTGGGTTAAGCTACTGCTTGCAACACTGATGTCATACAACAAAGCCCCAATTCAAGTTCCAGCTGCCCTGCTTCCAGTCAAGTTCCTTTCTGATGCACCTGGGAAAAGTAACAAAGGTGGCCCAAGCTCTTGTACCCCTCTCACCCACATGGGATACCTGGTTCCTGGCTTTTGTCCAGCCTTGGCCATTTTGTTAGTGAACCAGCAGATAGATGTTCTCTTTCTGTGTGTCTCCCTCTCCACAACTGTGGCTTTCAAATAAAAATCTTTTTTAAAAAATTGAGATTGAAAAGGAAGAGGTTAGATATAAATGACATGTACAAAATCCTAAGGAATCTGTGAAAAACTTGATGATAAAGACAAGCTCAACAAAGTTGCAAAATACAAGATGATTGTATAAAAGTCTGTTATTTCCACATGTTGTCAAAGACAGCTTTTCTAATTTATAGTGGGTTTTATTACATATAGCTCCTATATTAGCATGTGGACTTGTGATGTTTCAGCTTTTGATTTAACATCTTGTCTACTGGGTTTGTCAGGGTACTGGATGCTTTTCAGGATGTAACTCCATTGTTAAGGAGCATCTGTACTTGTAATGAACAGTCCAAAAATGAAATTAAGAAAGCTTTGATTTGTAATAGCATCTAAAGAATTTATAAGGTATACATTCTGAAAACTACAAAATATTGAAAGAAACTAAAGACCTAAATTAAACATGAATCAAAGAACTTGGTAATACCAAGATAGCAATACTTCCCTATATATTTTGCATCTTAACCCCTTATCAGATACATGATTTGAAAATATTTTCTCCCATTTTTTAGGTTGTCTCTTTACTTTGCTGTGTTGACACTGCTTGTTTGATATAATTGACAGGTATTCAGTGACTGAAGATATACAGGGTGATCAAGGTTAGTTTACCTGTAATTTATTGACAAAGTTTTACTTTATAGAGGGAGGGCAGTGCCTTAAGCAACGGCATAGGGCAAAGAGAAGGCTATGAAGAAGAGCAAATGTGTAGACAAACAAGAAGCACCAGCTCTAAAAGCCTGGGGAGATGAATTAAGTTTTACTTCCCAGAGGAAAGGCTGTGAAGGGCTATGTCTCAAGAAGCAGCAGCACTGAGAAACTTGAAGGATGTATTTACATAAGTTGGGCTTAAGGCTGCATGAGATGGAGATACCAACAGTGGTATCTGACAAGTCTTGTGGTTGCCTGTAACAAGTAGACAGGAAGCAAACAGAATGATATGTTCTAAGAACAAGGTGTGAAGAGTTCCCATAAAAGATGATTGGGCGGAAAGAAAACTTAAGTGTACATTTTAGTTTGAGCTGAACTGGGTGGGGTAGGGGTTCTTTTACCCTAACACTAATCCCATTTGTTTGTTCTTGGTTTTGTTGCCTGTGCTATATCCTCCCCGCCCAAATCATTACCTAATCTAGTAGTAGTTTTATAGTTTCAAGTCTTAATATCTAAGTATTTAGTATATTTTAAGTTGATTTTCATATATGTTGTACAGTGAAAGCCTAATTTCTTCTGTATGTGGATGTCCAGGTTTCCTAACACCATTTATTGAAAACAGACTGTCCATTTCCCATTGTGTGTTACTGAGATTTTGTAAAAAATCAATTGAAACACAATGTATGGGCTTACTTTGAGTTCCCTTGTGTTCCATTGGTCTGTGTGTGTGTTTCTATGCCAGTACCATGCAGGGTTTTTTGTTTTTGACAGGCGGAGTGGACAGAGAGACAGAGAGAAAGGTCTTCCTTTTGCCGTTGGTTCACCCCCTCAATGGCCACTGCGGCCGGCGCTGCGACCAGTGCACTGCACTGATCTGAAGCCAGGAGCCAGGTGCTTCTCCTGGTCTCCCATGCTGGTGCAGGGCCCAAGCACTTGGGCCATCCTCCACTGCACTCCCAGGCCACAGCAGAGGGCTGGAATGGAAGAGGAGCAACTGGGACAGAATCCGGCGCCCTGACTGGGACTAGAACCCGGGGTGCTGGCGCCACTAGGCGGAGGATTAGCCTGTTGCTGCAGCACCTGCCCATGCAGTTTTGATTACTAAAGCTTTGTAGTATATTCTGAAATTCTCTAATGTGATTCCCGTAGCTTTGTTCTTTTTACTCAAGATTGCTTTAGCTATTCACAGTGTTTTGTGGCTGCACATGAATGATCTATTTTAAGACTTATATGAAAGGTGTCATTAGAATTTTGGTAAGAATTGCATTGAACTTTTAAAAATTTGTATCATAAATATAAGATTAGAAACATAGTAATTCTTCCCACCCTCTTACACATTTCCCCCTTCCTCCTCCCTCTTCTGCTTAGTCTGAGAAAGAAAAAGAAACAGAAAGGAAGGAAAAAAAATAATGGAATTAAAAAAAAAAAAACCTGAGAACTGCTCGTCAACAGTCTAGACAAGGGCTGTTCTATGTACTGCTTCTCAAAGGTGATTTTGCTTTTTTCCCCCCTTTTCCTTTCCTTCCTTCCCCTTTTTTCCTTTTAGAAACTTAATTGTCTTTAAAGAAGAACTCAAGGATGGTATACCTCTTGTGAGCTCTTAGACATAATTTTTTTAAAAAAAGATTTATTTGAAAAGCCGAGTTATAGAGAGGCAGAGGCAGTGAAGTACTCCACAGCACTGGCCCTGACATAACTAACTTATGAGACATAATATGATCCTCTATTTAATAGCCTGAATGGAAGTGATTCTTGGGAACAAGTTTTACTATTGAATCTCATGATGTAACTCTTTAGGGACAGCGGTCCTGCATGGGAAGTTAGTGCACAGTGACTCTCGTTTATTTAACAAATAACACTCTTGTGTATGACAGCAGCAATCACCCAAGGCTCTTGAAATGAGCAGCTTCAGCTGTGGAAGCCTTTGGGATCCACTGGTTCAACAAGGTTATAAGCAAAGTGGAAGTTCTATCCTTTCATCAGAGAAAAGTACATCCTTCTTTGGTGGCCATTTCTTTCCACTAGTGTCTCACTCACAGGGATCCATAATGTAGGACATTTTTTTTCCAGAGTGTCTTGGCTTTCTGTGCCTGAAATGCTCTGTCAGGGCTTTCTAGCCACACTGGAATGCCTTTAGGGCTGATTCTGACATCAGAATGCTACTTAAAGCAATTGTCATTATATGAGTCTGCTGTATGGACTATCCATGTTGGAGCCTTCACTCCTTTTTAATTCTGTCTATTGTTTCTAAACACTTAGTCCTATTCATACGATCACTTTTACCTTAATCCTATCTATACAGTCACTTTACCACTTTTTCCTCTCCTTTTCATCTTTAAAACACTTAAGCTACTCTGTTTTATTTAAGGTTTATTTTTTATTAGAAAGGAAGAGTTACAGAGAGGTAGAGAGAGAAAGGTCTTCATCTGCTTTATTGCTAGCCAAATGGCTGTAACGGTCGGAGCTGAGCCAATCTGGAGCCAGGAGTTTGTTCTGGGTCTCTGATGTTCTGGGTCTCTTGGGTACAGGGGCCCAAGCATTTGGGCCATCTTCTGCTTTCCCAGGCCATAACAGAGAGCTGGATCACAAGCGGAGCAGCCAGGGCTTAAACCGGTGCCCATATGGGATGTTGGCACTTCAGGCGGTGGCTTTACCTGATACGCCATAGTGCCAGCCCCTTAAGGTTCTATTTTTATCAGCCAGCTTAAGGGATTTGGGGGTCCTATGCCTAGTTGTTAAGCCTTACCTTTAGAAGTAAGTCCATAGGAATGTATGTACAACTACACTGCTTTGCAGTTGTGAACTTCATACATTTCATAATTAAAACTTTAAGATCTTGGTAATTCTTCCTACTGTGCGAGCCCTGCCACCCACACTCCCACCCCTTTTCCTCTCCCCTTTCTTATTCTCACCCTTATTCACTAAGATCTGTTTATACTTAACTTTATACATATATGATTAACTCTATTAAAAGTACAGTGTTTAGGCCGGCGCCGCGGCTCACTAGGCTAATCCTCCGCCTGCGACGCCGGCACCCCAGGTTCTAGTCCCGGTGGGGGGCCGGATTCTGTCCCGGTTGCTCCTCTTCCATTCCAGCTCTCTGCTGTGGCCCGGGAGTGCAGTGGAGGATGGCCCAAGTGCTTGGGTCCTGCACCCCATGGGAGACCAGGAAGAAGCACCTGGCTCCTGGCTTTGGATCAGCGCAGTGCATCAGCCGCGGTGCGCCTGCCATAGCGGCCACTTGGGGGGTGAACCAACGGAAAAGGAAGACCTTTCTCTCTGTCTCTCTCTCTCTCTCTAACTCTGCCTTTCAAAAAAAAAAAGTATAGTGTTTAGTGATTCATATGAAAAAGATGAATAAAATATTATAAAGGAAAAAATAGTCAAAAATATAGAATGAGAAGCTGTTCCTCAGCAGTTGAGAGAAGGCCTGTTCCAAATAATTTTCTCAAGAGTGTCCATTTCGTTTCTACATGTTGTCTTTAAGGTGCTATGTTATCACAGGTCAGGGAGTACACATAGAATTTGTCGCTTTGGAACTGGCTTGTTTAACTAAGTATGATGTTTTCCAGTTTCAACCATTTTGTTGCAAATGACCTGACTGCATTTTTTTTTTTTTTACTGCTATGTAGTATTCCAAGGTGTATATACTGCATAATTTCTTTATCCAGCCTTCAGTTATTGGGAATTTAGGTTGATTCCATAACTTTGCTATTGTGAATTGCACTGCAATAAACATGGAGACACAGAGAGCTCTTTCATATGCTGATTTCATTTCCCCTATGTAGATTCCAAAGAGTGGAATGGCTGGGTCATATGGTAGGTCTGTATTCAGACCTCTGAGGTATATCTACACTATCTTCCATATTGGCTTTACCAGTTAGCACTGCCTCTAACAATGGATTAGGGTACCTTTCCCTCCACATCTTCACCAACATTTGTTGATTTCTGTGTGAAAGTCACTCTAACTGGGATGAGGTGAAACTTCATGTGGTTTTGATCTCTTTCTCTGATGGCTAGCGATCCTGAGCATTTTCTCATGTGTCTGCTGGCTATTTGGATTTCCTCTTTTGAAAAATGTCTAAGTCCTTTGCCCATTTCTTAATGGGATTGTTTGTTTTGTTGTTGTTGAATGTCTTGATCTCTTTTATATATTCTGGTTATTAATCCTTAATCAGTTGTATAGTTGGTGAATATTTTCTCGCATTCTGTTGGTTGTCTCGTCACCTCGCTGATTGTTTCTTTTGTAGAGCAGAAGCTTCTCAGTTTGATGTAATCCAATTTGTCGATTTTGGCTTTGATTGCCTGTGCCTTCGGAGCATTTTCCAAGAAGTCTTTGCCTATGCTGATATCTTACAGGGTTTCCCTGATGTTCTCTAATAATTTGATGGTGTTGGGTCATAGATTTAGGTCTTTAGTCCATTGTGAGTGGATTTTGGTGAAAGATGTCAGGTTAAGGTCTTGCTTTATGCTTCTGCATGTGGCGATCTAGTTTTCCCAGCACCATTTGTTGAAGAGATTGTCCTTGCCCTAGGGGTTGATTTTAGAACCTTTGTCAAAAATAAGTTGTTTGTAGATGCTTGGGTTGATTTTGGGTGTTTCTATTCTGTTCCATTGTTCTATCCATCTGTCTTTGTACCAATACCAAGCTTTTTTCATTATAACTGCCCTGTAGTATGATTGAAATCTGCTATTTTGATGCCTCCAGCTTTGTTTTTGTTGTATAAGATTTCTTTAGCTATTTGGGGTCTCTTGTGTTTCAATGTAAATTTCTAATCATTCTTTCTATTTTTTAAAGAGATTTACTTTACTTATTTAAAAGTGAGAGTTAAAGAAAAGGAGAAGCAGAGAGAGAGAGCGAGAGAGAGCGAGAGAGAGCGCTTCCATCTGCTGGATCACTAGCCAAGTGGTTGCAATGGCTGGAGGTGTGCTGATCAGAACCCAGGAGCTCCTGGGTCTCCTACATGGGTGCAGGGACCCAATGATTTGGAACATCTTCTACTGCTTTCCCGGCCATATAGAGCTAAATCAGAAGTGGACCTGCCAGGAATTGAACCGGTGCCCATATGGGATGCTGGCACTGCAGGCAGCAGGTTTACCCATTACACCATCGTGCCAGCCCCCATCATTTTTTCTATATCTGAGAAAAGTGTCTTTGGTATTTTGATTGGTATTGCATTGAATCTGTAAAAGGTTTTTGGTAGTATGGACATTTTGATGCTATTGATTCTCCCAATCCATGAACATGGAAGATTTGTTCCATTTTTTAGTGTCATCTTCTATTTCTTTCTTTAATGTTTTATAATTCTCCTCATAAACATCTTTGGTTAAATTTATTCCAAGGTATTGGATTTTTTGGTAGCTATTGTGGATGGGATTTATCTTAGGAGCTTTTTCTCAGCTGTGGAATTGTCTGCATGTACAAAGGCTGTTGATATTTGGGTCTTAATTTTATATCCTGCTACATTTCCAAACTGTTCTCTGAGTTCCAATAGTTTGTTAGTGGTTTCTTTTGGATCCCCTATGTATAGGATCATGTCATCTGCAAATAGGGATATTTTGGCTTACTCCTTCATTACTTGTATCCTTTTGATTTCTTTTTCTTGTCTAATGGCTCTGGCTAGAACTTCTAGGACTATATTGAAAGGCAGGAATTGAACCATATGGGATGCTGGCACTGCAGGCAGCAGCTTTACCCGTTACACCACAGTGCCAGCCCCCATCAGAAATTACCATAAAGTACTGTATGCCAACAAAACGGGAAACCTAGAAGAAATGGATGGATTCCTGGGCACATATGACCTACCTAAGTTAGGTAGGTT
Organism: Lepus europaeus; assembly: GCF_033115175.1. NCBI lineage: Eukaryota > Metazoa > Chordata > Mammalia > Lagomorpha > Leporidae > Lepus > Lepus europaeus. The sequence goes on from NC_084847.1 coordinate 8,549,328, forward strand.
AGGTAGGTTAACACTGCTTTTGCTGTATCTCATAAGTTTTGATATATTGCATTGTCATCTTCATTTGTTACCAGAAATTTTTTGATTACTCTTATGATTTCTTCTGTGACCCACTGTTCATTCAGGAGCATGTTGTTCAGTCTCCATGTGCTTGTATATGTTTTGGGGATTCCTGAGTTGTTGATTATCAACTTCATTCTGTTGTGGTCAGAGAATATGCATGGTATGATTCCAGTTTTTTTTTTTTTTTTTTTTTAATTTGCTAAGAGTTGCTTTATGGCCTAGCATGTGGTCAATTCTAGAGAAGGTTCCATGCACTGTTAAGAGGAATGTATATTCTGTTCCTGTAGGGTGGAAAGCTGTGTAGATACCCTTAGGTCTCTTTGGTCTATAGTGTCGATTAAGTCTTTTGTCTCCTTGCTGATTTTCCATCTGGTTGATCTGTCCATTGCTGAAAGTGGGTATTAAAGTCCCCCATTGTTATTGTTTGAGTCTGTGTCTCCCTTTAGATCCCTTAACATTTCTTTTACATAGCCAAGTGCCCTGTAATTAGGTGCATATACATTTATAATAGTCACATCTTCCTGTTGAATTGATTCCTGAATCATTACAGAGTGCCCTTTTTGCCTCTTTTAACAATTTTGTGTTAAAGTCTATTTTGTCTGATATTAGGATGGCTACACCAGCTCTTTTTTTGGTTTCTGTTGTCATGGATACCTTTATCCTTTCATTTTCAGTTTGCATGCCTGTTTGTTGGTGAGAGATCCTTCTTGTAGGTACCAAATACATGAGTTTTCTTTTTTATCCCATTCAGGCAATCTGTATCTTTTAACTGGAGAAGTGAGACCTTTTACATTCAGGGTGACTATTGTTAAGTAACTGTTTTGCCCTGCCATATTTCCGTTACTAGTCCTATTTTTTTACTTTGTGTTTCCTTTGTACTTTTACTGGGTGTTTTTCAACCTTCACCTTCTTTCATAGTGATGTTCCTGTTTCTGTGTGTAACATATCCTTGAGCATCTTTTGTAGGTCTGTGCGAGTAGTTGCAAATTCTTTCAATTTCCATTTGATATCAAAAATCTTTATTTCACCTTCATTGATAAATGAGAGCTTTTCAAGGTATAGTATTCTGTGTTTTTTTCTCTAAGGACTTGGAATATATCTCAACATTCTCTCCTAGCCTGTAGGCTTTCTGGTGAGAAGTCTGCTTTGAGTCTAATTGGGATTCCATTGAATATCATCTGGCATTTCTCTTTGTGCACATTTTAGAATCTTTTCTTTATGTTCTATTGTGAAGAGTTTTACTACAATGTGTTGTAATAAAGATCTTTTCTTGTTGTGTCTATTGGGAATTCTGTGTGCTTCTTGTATTTGAAGTTCCCTTTCTTTCTCCAAATTGGTGAAGTTTTCTGTTGTTATTTCATTAAAAAAAGCCTTTTAATCTTTTCTCTCACTCTTTCAGTAACTTGTAGGACCCATATATTAGGTCATTAGATTGTATCTTGTAGATCTCCAACAGTGTTCCTTAGTTTTCTAATTTATTCTATTTTTTGGTCTGAATGTAAAATTTTTAGAACTTTGTCTTCTAGTTTTGATATTCTCTCCTGTCTACTCTGTTGTTAATACTTTTCACTGCATTTTTTATTTTAACTATTTAGTTTTTTGTTTATAGAATTTCATTCTGATTTTTCTTTTACTATTTTAACATCATGAGAAAATTTTTCATTTTAGTTCATGAATTTGCTCTGGTTGCTTCTAAGTAATCTGATGATCAATTTTCAGTACTGCATTTCTGGTGTCTACCCTGTCTTCATCTTCACCTTCTACTATTGAAGTATGGTAAAGTTCCTTTGGAGGGCTCGTAGTGTCTTATTCTTTTATTTATTTATTTGATTTGAAAGGCAAAGCAAGAGAGAGAAAAAGAGAGAAAGAGAAAAAAGAGAGAGAGAGGGAAAGATTGATCTTCCATTTGCTGCTTCACTCCCCAAATGACTGCAGTGACCGGTCCAGGCTGACAACTCAGTCTCTCATGTGAGTGTCAGGAGCGTAAGTATTTGGCCATCTTCTGATGCTTTCCTAGGCATCAGAGCAAGGAGCTGGATTGCAAGTAGAGCAGTCAGGATTTGAACTGATGTTCACCCGTGTTAGAGGCGGCAGCTTAACCTATTGCATCACAACCCCAGCTTCTAATATACTTAATTTATTACTCTGTTGTGCTACTGATTGGTACGTGACTGCTTTCTGCTTTCTGGAGATTGTAGTGTTACCAAAGAACATTTTTGCACTTTGACCAGGTAGATACATTTGCAGACATTATTATCTAGCAGTGACAGAGCCAAGTTACAGAGCACATATATTCAGTTCTAGATTTGTGCTACCACCAGTATTGTATGAAAGCACCAGTTTCTCCACATCTTCACCAAGCCTTATTAGTATTTTTATTTTTAGTTATTCTGGGTAATACATAGAAGAATCTCACATGCTTTTATTTGATAAATGGGGTACCTAATCATCTGCTATTCATCATTTTTATTTCTTTTGTGAAGTGCCTGTTTAAATGTTTTGTTTTGTCTGTGCACAGTGTGTGAGCCTTAGAGCTTTTTACAAGGATCTGACCACTGCAGAGGCATGAAAATGTGCTCCAGTTTTCTTCTTCTTTTTTATTTTTTAAATTTTTTTAATTTTTAAATTTTTGACAGGCAGAGTGGACAGAGAGACAGACAGAGAGAAAGGTCTTCCTTTTTTGCCGTTGATTCACCCTCCAATGGCCGCTGCAGCCGGCGCACTGTGCTGATCCGAAGGCAGGAGCCAGGTGCTTCTCCTGGTCTCCCATGGGGTGCAGGGCCCAAGCACTTGGGCCATATTCCACTGCACTCCCGGGCCATAGCTGAGGGCTGGAATGGAAGAGGAGCAACTGGGACAGAACCCGGTGCCCCGACCGGGACTAGAACCCTGGGGTGCTGGCGCCGCTAGGCGGAGGATTAGCCTGTTGAGCCACGGTGCCGGCCCCGGTTTTCTTCTAAAACCCGTTTTACAGTTCACATTTAAATATGCCATGCTTTTGGAGTTGATTTTGTTCGTGTTCTTTATTATTTTTTAGTTGACTTTGAGATACAGTGTGTGATAAAAGATTAAAATATGTTTATTCAGTTTACTTAATTCAAGACCGTCCTTTCTCCCGTTTTACTGCAATATCACCTTTGTTGGAGGCAGGTAACTATGTGTGAAGCTGTTTTTGGATTCCTGTACTGTTTCATTGGTACCACTCCCTCTATTACTACCACCTATTTAAAAGTGATATCTAATATTTTAGGTCTTCTTATTTTGTAGTTCAAGACTATCTTAATTACTTTGTCCCTTGAATTTCCATATAAATTTTAGAATTGGTTTATAAATATACATAAACAGATACTGGGATTCAAAAGACTACATTTTTAAAATCTGTATATCTTAGTCCATTTTCTGTCGCTAATAACACAATACCACAGACTAAGTAAGAAATTTTTATTTTTTTTCCCCAGAAAGCTTTTATTTAAGGTACACAAAGTTCATGCATTGCAAAAAAAACAACTTTAGGAACATAGTGATTTTTCCCACCTTACCCGTCCTCCAGTTATAGCAAGTAAATAAGTTATAAAGAAAAGAGGTTTTGGCTCAAGGGGCTGCATCTTGTGATGGATGGCCTTATTTTTTGCAGTGTACTGATGTAGTGCAGGTTATCATTTGGTAGGAGATAAGGGGCTTGTGAGAGACCTAGTAGTGGCTTTTATAGCAGACCCACTCTGGAGGTAGCCCATTAAACCATTTATTGAATAAATGGATTACTCATTTTTGAAGGTTGAACCCTAATTACCTCTTAAAGGTCCTACCTGGTTCCACTTCTTAATATCCCATAATGAGGATTAAATTTTAACATGAGTTTTAGAGGGGATAAACCACATTAAGTCCATAACATACATATTACATATATTTTATATGCATCAAATACAGAAATTTTAACCGAAAACTTAAATTTTGGGCCTTACTTTAGGCCATTTCCAAAAGACCTTGAGAAGGATCATAGCAATGTGTTCACATGGTTGGATATTTTTGTAAGATTTACAAAAGTAAAATATTTTACCTAGTAACTTAAAATTTATGATTCTTTTCACCTTGATTTTTCCTTACCTGTGTGTTACCTGAAAATAGAATGGCTTAAGAATTTTGTGATTGTCGGCCGGCGCCGTGGCTTAACAGGCTAATCCTCCGCCTTGTGGCACCGGCACACCAGGTTCTAGTCCCGGTTGGGGCGCCGGATTCTATCCCGGTTGCCCCTCTTCCAGGCCAGCTCTCTGCTATGGCCCGGGAAGGCAGTGGAGGATGGCCCAAGTGCTTGGGCCCTGCACCCGCATGGGAGACCAGGAGACCTGGCTCCTGGCTTCGGATCAGCGCAATGTGCTGGCCGCAGCGGCCATTGGAGGGTGAACCAACGGCAAAAAGGAAGACCTTTCTCTCTGTCTCTCTCTCTCACTATCCACTCTGCCTGTAAAAAAAAAAAAAAAAAAAAGAATTTTGTGATTGGGCTTAACAGGTTATGTTTATGGTTCACTTCTGAGAATAGGTAATTATAGACTTTTGGCATAATTGTAAGGTAAATGTGATATTTGGTGCCTGGCACCTGAAATGTATGAATAGCAGAGATGCCAACATTTGAAATTTATGAAGCTAGGAAGTAGTAGGAAAAATTTCCAGTCATCTGATGTTTGCAATTTCAAGTATAAGGCTTAGTTCTCATGAGTTTCTAGTCAAAACTGAACTTTTGTGAGAAATATTCAGTGACACAGCACATTCAATTATCAGTTCACCATATGTTGATTTTCTTTTTTGCTAGATATTTTGTCTTTGTAATTAAATTTTTTTTGTTTATAGGGCACAAAATATAGCAGTATCAACAGAATTACATCTTAGAGAAAGCTGCTCGTTTTATGCATTCCGATAACTTTTTTTTTTTTTTTTTTTTAGCAAAAAGTATCACACTGAAGGGAAGACTTAGTTGTCTATTTTCTCTATGGGAAATAATGAAAAAATTGTATTCATAAAGAATCAAATAATGTGCAATCCTACCTATAAAACAATCTATAGGCTTATCAGGCTCTTAATGGATTGTATGATGTTTATAAGAGTACATGTCAGGTTTTTAAAACTTACACTGTGTATACATAATTTATTTTCTTGTTTTAAATATTTACCTCAACCTAAGGCCTCACAAAACCTGTAACTGTTCCTTATCAAATAATATTTTCAATTAAAATAATATAGTAAAAGAAAGCTTCAAGTAAGAAACTAGATAATGATAAATGAAAAAGTTATTCTTGCACTTTTGGCTGAGTTATTTGTGCCTTACGCCCTAGACTCTTTGACTTTCAAAAATTTTATTCATTTGAGTGAGAGACAACTCCCCAAATGCCCAAATGGCTTGGACTGGTCTGAGACTGAAGCTGGGAGCTGGGAATTCCACCCAGGTTTCCTACATCGGTGCCAGGGATCCAGTTATTTGAGCCATCACTTTTGCCTCCCATGGTTTGCATTCAACCCCTGGAGTTATGAGCCAGAGCTGAGTATTAAACCCAGGTGAACCACTTTGGAACTTGGATGCCTTAAATAGCCTCTTAACTGCTAGGCTAAATGCCTGCTGCTTGTTCCTGACTTTGAGTTTGTTTAGATAATTAGTCTATTTGTTAGATAACTAGTCTATTGTGCCTCAATATACAATAATTCATTTTGCTTGCTTTTATTATGCCTTTGTAATCTGGCAGTACTTCTTTCTTTTAAACCATGTACTAACCCACATTTCTGATCAAAGATGATGTGAATACTGAGGGATCAACACTGAATTACTTTGCGATGTATCAGATTTTTACTAAAATTATGAAAAATATTATGTAAGCCAAGTTAAATTTGAACTTCCATTTTTATGTTACATATCTTAATGCTTGTATAAGGATTACTGTACCTCTGATTATTGTGGAAATTTGAACATTAGGAAAGCTTAAAGGGTGCTAATAAATATAGAAGATACAATGTTCTATACAAAGCATTGTTTTTCATTTTTATGAAGAGATGCCACCTAATCTTTAGGTTATCTAAATGATGGCCATTTTGGATAATTACATCAACAGTGAATGTTTTATTGCTCATGTGATACAACAAAAAATGATCAGATAAATTATCAGGACTAGTATTAAATAGAAGCTTACTCATAAAATTTGAGTTTATATAGCATAGATTTCTAGAAAAAAAGTGTGTTTCTCAGTGACAAAAGTGTGATTTCTAATAGGAATAATTATCTAAATTTTGAGATCCACAATCTTAACATTATTTAAATATCGTTAAGGAAATAACATTTATTTGAGAAAAGCATTTAATTATGATATTTTAAATTTTAGGTTATGAAAGATGGCGAATCTAGATAAAAGTAAACCGAAGATATTAAAAGCCAAAAAAACAATGCCCACAAGTTGCCGGAAGCAAGTAGAGATCCTGAATAAGTCAAAGAATGTTGAAGCACTGAAAACAGCATCAACTGGGAGTAATGTTCCAACTGATAATCTGAATTTAAGTACTGATTTCATAATAAGCACATCTAGACTGTCTCAAAATGTTGGTTTCTCTTTGGACTCTAACAAAAATACAGTGTCCTCAGAAAAAAACACAATAATCCCTCAGAATTTAATAAAACCAGTGGAAGAAAATGTTGATTCAGAAGCCAGATTGGAATGTGTTAATGAACACGTTACATGTCCTAACCAAAAGCCAAGAAAAGCAATAGATTCTCCCAGCAAACTCTGTATACAAAAAGCAAAAGATTCATGGGATACTTCTGAAAGCCATTTTGAATATCATACAAGTGTAACAAGTTCCTTTTTTGAACATAACAAGAATTCTCATCTGAAATCCATTTGGTGGCCACCCTCTCTATTGAGTAGTATACTTCAAATGCCAAAGGCTACAGAAATGAATACCTTGGATGATAAGAGAATCGACAACATGATTTCCCTTTCAAAAACAAGCTCCAAATCAGTGTCACTTCATAAAAGGCAAAATGACATTTTAAGTTCAGATTCAGATTTTGTGCCTATTGAAAAAACACCTAACTTGAGTTCAGTCAGTTCCAGCAACTGTGCTGCTAAAGTTTTGAAAAGTGAAGAATACAATAAAAACTGTTATTCCAGCATTTCAAATTGTGAAAGTACCGAATCAGAATGGCGATCATCACTTGACACTGATGGAAATAAGAGTAAGTGTATGTTTATGCATCTTTTAGAGAAATTAAGATAGTCACTTTCCTTTGAGGGGTTTTAAAGCCTCAGATACCGACAGAGTACATATGAGTGTAGACAAGGAAACAGTAAAGGATGACTAATTATTTTTAGAGTATCTTGTTTTAAACCATTTTTAAAAAAGATTTATTTATTTGCAAGGCAGAGTTATAGAGAAGAAGAGATCTTTCATCTGCTGGTTTACTCCCCAAATGGCTGCAGTGGCTAGAGCTGAGCCAGGCTGAAGCTGGAAGCTAGAATTCCATCTGTGTCTCTTACGTGGGTGGCAGGGGCCTAAGTACTTGGGTCATGGTCCTCTGCTTTCCCAGCATATTAGCAGGGAGCTGGATCAGAAGTGAAACATAAGGGAAATGCCCTGGCACCTATAGGATATGCTGGTACCACAGGTGGTGGCCTAGCCCACTGTGCCACAACGCCAGCTCTTCTGAGTCATTCTTGATGAGGAGAGCTAAAGGATTGTTAAAAGAGAAAATTAAAACGAATTTAGTTTTGCAGATCTTAATTGGCTTTATTTTAGTTCTTGGAATTGGGCAAGAGTTTGGACCAAAAATGACTCAATTTTTGTTAATAGAGAAAAGGAAGTGAAACTTATCAAAAGGAAACGGCATTAGAAGTAGGGTATTTATGTTATTTAAACAGAAGAAACTTGAGGTTTTTGTTTTGTTTTGTTTTTGTCTCAGCTACAGAATGATCATCATTTAACAAGATGTATTTAAAATTACTTAAAAGTAATAATAGGATAACCTATTAGGAATATGTAGGACTAAGTAACTGTACTCACATAAAAGTAAGCAGAATGATTTGCTTATTGTAAATGATTAAATGCTATAATTTATTCAATTTTCATTGGTAAAGATGTATTTAATAAAGTTAAAGGACAATGTATCTGAGACCAGAACCCTACCTAGGATATAAGGAGTAGTTTGGTTTTTCCATTTGCTTGGAGGGTTCCTAAATTAGGTAGTTCTTCCTTCTCTAGAAGGAAGAATATACATCTCTAATTTTGCATCTCTCTAAGGCCAAAATCAGAAGAAGAGGATGTTTTCAGAAAACAAAGAAAATGCTAAGCGCATGAAAACTTCAGAGCAAATTAATGGAAATAGTCGTGTAACCCCAGAAAGGCAAACAGCATTGCTGGAAAAGGTAAAAATTGAGACTTTAAACATTTGCTTCAGAAACTTTTACTTTTGGTGAGTACAAATGTTAAATTAACTGATCTCCACAATGACATAGTACAGATGACTTTGTTAATAGAAAATAGGTTTTTGAAAACTGAATTAGCAGACAGAGCAATTAGGGACAGATAATTTTTTTAAATATCCAAAACAGCTCTGATTTCTAGAAAATCATCTTGGGCATAGTAACTGAGAATCATCTGTAGGTACAGTCCTGTTGTATTAAGAGAATGTCTTCAGTCAGTTCTACACTCAGATCTCTGTGTGAGTCATGCACTAAATGACCTGGAGCTTTGCTGAACAGTCCAGTCTTTGTATTGGTCTTTGAACTGCAGCTATAGCTGCTTGCAGACCTCATCACAATTGATCACTCCTTCATAGACTCAAAATAACACAGAAGTCCATTGTAAAATCCTATTGCATTCAGGTTTAATTGTCCTAATATCCACATTTACATGGATATACTGCATTATCAGATATTTTGCTTTAAAGCATCATTAAGCACACTCATTTTTCCCCATTCTATATCATGCTACTACAGTCTCCATTAATGTCTGATCATCTGTGAATAGAAGTGTAATGAGCTTCAATTTTAATATATTGACTCTAATCAGGACCTGTTTTGATGATTGTGTTTTGCTATTTCATTACTACTTGACTGGCACCACTAAAGTCATTACTTGATAGATGAATGTCTCTCAGCTGTAATGGACCAAAATTTCCCTATCCAAATAATTCTACAAGCTGTTTCAGAAACCAAAGCACTACTGTTTTCTTTTTTTTCTTTTAATTATTTATTTGAAAGGCAGAGTTAGAGGTACAGAGAGCAAGCATCCTTCTGCTGGTTCACTCCCCAGATAGCTGGGCCAGGCCAGAGCCAGGAACTTCATTCTGGTTTCACACCTGGGTGGTACAAGTCCAAATCCTTGGGTCATCTGATGCTTTCCCAGGTGTATCAGTGGAAGCTGGATGGGAAGTAGAGCAGCTGGGACTTGAACTGGTGCTTATATAGAACGCTGGCATTTCAGGTAGAGGCTTAATCTGTTGCGTCACAACACCAGTCCTAATACTAGTGTTTCTACTTGATTTCACTGGCATAGAAAAATCAATATATTCCTTGTTTCTGTCTACCTCCTAAAATATATGACCCAGGTTGACTCAAAGAAAATAGTTCTTTGTACTGAGTTTAGGGAATATTGTTTGTGTTACCTACCCTCAGAAGTTTCTTGTACATTATCCAAACACAACTTGGGTAGTAGCTAATTCTTTATTCCTATCTAAATAGCTAGCTTTCCCTAACATATTGTAATTCCTGTTCAAACAACTGCCTCTAAAGCATGTCTGTGTGTTTATCATGTTTGTATTTTGTTGATGTGGGGCCCCTGTTTTGATGTTGTTCTCTACTGAGAGTCCCAGCACTGTTATTTCTGATCATAACCTCAAAACTGGCTGAGTTGGTTGCAGTTAAATTAGAAAAGTACAAGAATTTTGTCATGTAATGTACAAGCTGTTCACTTTTCTCACCATCATAGAAAGTTGGGGGCTGGATGTTATGTTGCAGCCAGTTAAGCTGCCACTTGGAATGCTTGCATCCCATATCAGAGTACCTAATATCAAGTCCCACTTCTGCTTCAAGTCCAGTTTCCTGCTAATGCACACCCTGGGAGGCAGTGATGGCTCAAGTACTTACATTCCTGCTGCTCATGGGAGATTGGGAGTGAAGATCTGGCACAGCCCTGGCTGGTACATGAATCCATCCTCCCTCTCCCTCTCCCTCTCTCTCTGCCTTTCAAATAAATAAAAATAAATTTATATTTTAAGAAAGCTTTGGCAGATTTATACTTTCTACAAACTTTAGGCCAACGTGGCTGCCATCTGCAAATTGAAGTTAGGATTTGCATTAGATTCCTTAATGTTAGACATATTACTTTTGGTAAAAGGCATTATGATGTATTTGTTGGAGGTTAGTGTGTCTTCTGTATAATGAATACTATAAATGAGAACAAGTATCAACTCTGACCAAGAGGAATCACTCCTGGGTGGGCATTTAGTCCAAAATAATAAAATTTAAGGCTCTGCCTGTATCTGAATCACCAGGAGTGCTTGTTTAAAGTGTGATTTCTTTTTCCTTTTTTTTTTTTTTTTTGATTGATTGATTGATTGATTTGAAAGGCAATTACAGAGAGAGGGAGAAACAGAGATCTTCTGTCTTCTGGATCACTCCCCAAATGGCCTCAATGGCTGGAGCTGGGCCAGTCCAAAGCCAGGAGCCTCTTCAGGTCTCCCACATGGGTGCAGGGTCCCAAGCACTTGGGGTATCCTCTGCTGCTTTCCTAGGCACATTAGCAAGGAGCTGGATCAGAAGGGGAGCAGTCAGAACAAAAATTGGTACCCATACGGTATGCTGGCTCCACAGGCATCAGCTTTAAACTGTTGAGCCAGAGTGCCAGCCCCAGAATTTGTGACTTTAACAGGTATCTCATGTGATACTTCCTAACTAGAGAAGTTTGAGAAACACTGCAAATGTGTCTCCATCTTGGAAGCATGTAGTTATGTCTCTCCAAGATTTATCTGGGTATAAGCATCACATACTGACCCCCGCAGGTTACCTGGCGAGCATATAGGGATCCATAGAAACCATACATGGGTAACAGGTAATAGCTATAATAAAAACTGTATGAGTCTATGTTTTTACATATAGTAAATATATGTATATTGAACATTTATTCATTTAATCAAACATTTAAAAGTTGTGAAAGTAAGAACGACAATCATGTCTTAATAATGTTGAAAAACCAGGGAAGAAATGTGAGTGAAGCTTATAGATGAAGTCAATAGATGATAATAGTAAGGAGTGGGAGTAATAGGAAACAAGAAGGGAAGATTACAGAATATGATCATTCTGGTGACATCAATATAAGAGTTTAACATAGGAACTGTGTGCTGAAATTTTGAACACCATGAAGCAAGACATTAGGAGAAGATAGAATTATTAATATCTGAAATATATCACAGCAGGTGTCATTATTAAGAGTCTACTTACTCTGATAGGAAAATTGCTTACAGGAAGAAGTTACACACTGAGTGAAAAACTACAATGAATGTTTCTGAATGTGGCTCAGAGCTGCTGTTTTAAGTGTGTATTTAAATAAAATTTTTTTAGAGATTTATTTATTTGAAAAGCAGTTAGAGGGAATGATAGAGAAAGTGGGGTAGAGGGTAAGGTAGAGAGGGAGGTCTTTCATCTGCTGGTTCACTAAAATGGCTGCGATGGCCAGGGCCTGGAACACCATCCTGGTCTTCCACATGAGTGACAGGGACCACAGGATTTGGACCATCTTCTGCTGCTTTCCCAAACACATTAGCAGGGAGCTTGATTGGAAGTGGAGCAGCTGGGACTCACTGGCAGGGAGGGACTTGAACCAGCTACTCATATGGGATGCCTGCATCCTGGGTTGCAGCTTAGCTCTGTACATCACAGTGCAGGACCCAGCCAGTCTAATCTTTGAAAAACAGATAATGAAATGCATTAATTTTTCATTTGATATTTACTAGAATTTGTCAGAATGGCATGTATTGTCCCTGACTACTTTGAATTTTAACATAAAAAAGCTACCCCTTTAAAAAAAAATTGGTATATTAGTAATGGTGATCATTTTACATGTATATTTCCCTCATATCAATTTACTGTTTTCCATTTTATGGAACTGTTACCTATTACTTTACTATGTTCTTATAAATCCTTTGATAATCACTCATTCAGTAAGCATTTATTATATCTACCAATTTGTAGACAGGAAAAATGAAGTCCAGAGCTGCTGTGACTTCCTAAAAGCTATGTAGCTTTTTAATGTCAGGGTCAGGTTTCAAACTTGTGTAATTTGTTCCATGTCTACTATAGACCAACTATTCTCATCAGTCTCTGGTTTTCAGATAAATAGAGTTCCTTTTTATGGAACACATCTGTATATTAAACATTGGGTGAGTTTGATATTCAAGTGCTGCAAAATTATTAGTATAGTATGAAAAATATTAGTATATAAATGTATAAATAAAAGTATTAGTACAGTAAATCTAAGAAAATAGCAAAGCAATTTTTTTAAATGTAGAAAATTAAACTTTAAAAATTGAAACCTCAGATGTCTTGTTTTTTATCTTAAAACTCTAGGTCAAACATTTGATTCAACAGGAAATCTGTAATATAAATTTCAAACAATTTGATAACAAACTGAAAGAATTGAATGAACGCATTGAGAAGATGCAGTGCAAGAACAAACATGAAGCAGTAGCTAATGAGCTCTTTGTAAGTTTCTAACTTCATTTGAGTCCTTTTAAAAAGTAGAATTGGATGATATCTTACTGGGAGAGGAAAACAGTCGTGGGAGACCCAAATCTGATGTCTAGCCACATGCTTAATGTAAGACTGCATCACAGTTGAATTGTATTGCATTTCAGCAACACTGGCCCTTGAAAAGTGCTCTTTTTTTTCATCTTTTTTATTTTTTTCCCTAAGAAACCTTTTATTTAATGAGTACAAATTTCATAAGTCACTTTTAGGAATATAGTGATTCTTCCAGTCATACCCGCCCTCCCACTCCTACCCCCACTCCCACCCTAACTCCTCCTCCCTTTCCACTCCCATTCTCTGTTAAGATTCATTTTCAGTTAACTTTATACACAGACAACCAACTCTGTAACTAATAGACACAGACTGAGAACAAGTTTTACAGTTAATTCTCCTAACTCATTGAGGACAGAAGTCCTGCATGGAATGTAAGTGCACAGTATGACTCCTGTTGTTAATTTAACAGTTAACACTCTTATATATGACCTCAGTGATCACCCGAGGCTCTTACATGAGCTGCCAAGGCTATGGAAGCCTTTTAAATCCACAGTCTCTGTCAGTATTTGGACAACGCCATAAGCAAAGTGAAAGTTCTCTTCCCCCTTTAGAGAAAAGTCATCCTTCTTTGATTGCCACTTCTTTCTACTAGGGTCTCTCTCACAGAGATCCTTCATCTAGGATATTTTTTTGCCACAGTGTCTTGGCTTTTCCATGCCTGAAATGCTTTCATGGGCTTTTCAGCCAGACCAGAATACCTTAAGGGCTAATTCTGAGGACAGAGTGCTATTTAAAGAAAGCTATTGTTGTTCTATGATTCTGCAGTGTGCACTGCTTCCCATGTTGGAACATTCTCTCCTTATTAATTCTTTTATTGTTACTAGGCACTTGATCCTTTTTATATGATCACTTTAACAATTACTCCTATCTATTAACATCACTTTAACACTTAAGATGGTATTTTTACCACCCATCTTAATGGGATTTGGGGACCCATGGCAAGTTTTTTTTTTTTTTTTTAAGTTTTTATTTAGTGAATGGATTTTTTCATAGATATAACTTTAGGAATATAGTGGTTCTTTTCCCCATACCCACCCTCCCATCCCAACTCCCTCTTCCTCTCCCTCTCCCATCTCCTTCTTCACTATGATTCATTTTTAGCTTGATTTTATATACAGAGGACCAACTCCATGTTAAGCATAGTTAAGCATAGATTTCTTTTTTTTTTTTTTTTTTTTTTGACAGGCAGAGTGGATAGAGAGAGACAGAGAGAAAGGTCTTCCTTTGCCATTGGTTCACCCTCCAATGGCCACCGCGGCTGGTGCGCTGCGGCCGGCACACCGTGCTGATCTGATGGCAGGAGCCAGGTGCTTCTCCTGGTCTCCCATGGGGTGCAGGGCCCAAGCACTTGGGCCATCCTCCACTGCACTCCCGGGCCACAGCAGAGAGCTGGCCTGGAAGATTGGCAACTGGCACAGAATCCAGTGCCCCAACCGGGACTAGAACCTGGTGTGCCAGCGCCGCTAGGCAGACAATTAGCCTGTTGAGCCACGGCGCCGGCTTAAGCATAGATTTCAACAGTTTGCACCCATGCACACACACAAACATACAGAGTACAGTTTTAGAACAAGATTTGCAGTCAATTCTCATAGTACAACTCATTAAGGACGGAGGTCCTACATGGGGAGTAAGTGCACAGTGACTTCTGTTGTTCCTTTAACAATTAACACTCTTATTTTTGATGTCTTATTTGTGTTTCTTATTTATGAGCTCTTGCCATGGGCTGCCAAGGCTGTGGAAGCCTTTTGTGACCATAGACCACATAGGTATGTGTACACGACCATGGCAAGTTTTTAAATTGTAACCTTAGAAGTAGGTCTATAGGAATGTATGCAGAACTATACTGCTTTACAGTTAAGAACTCCTCCTCCCTCTCTTATTCCCACTCTTATTTTTTACTGAGATCTACTTTCAGTTGATTTTATACACATGTGATTAACTCTATGTTAAGTAAAGAGTTCAACAAATAGTATGAAGAAGAAGAGAAATGCTCTTAGAACTACTAGGCATTCTACGTGAATTGATAGGTTTATTGCTTAGGCCATTTCTTTTTTTTTTTTTTTTTTTACTTTTTGACAGGCAGAGTGGACAGTGAGAGAGAGAGACAGAGAGAAAGGTCTTCCTTTTGCCATTGGTTCACCCTCCAATGGCCACCGCGGCCAGCGCACTGCGGCCTGCACACCGCACTGATCCGAAGGCAGGAGCCAGGTGCTTCTCCTGGTCTCCTATGGGGTGCAGGGCCTAGGCCATTTCTTTTCATTGTTAATATATCTTTTATTTTTTATTTTTTATTTTTTTTAAGATTTATTTACTTGAAACACAGAGTTACAGAGAAAGGGAGAGCAGAGAGAAAGGTCTTCCATCTCCTGGTTCACTCCCGAAATGGCCGCAACGGCTGGAGCTGAGCCGAACTGAAGCCAGGAGTCAGGCATTTTCTTCCAGGACTCCCACATAGGTTCAGGGGCCCAAGGACTTGGGCCATCCTCTGCTGCTTTCCCAGGTGTATTAGCAAGAAGCTGGATTGGAACAACAACGGCTAGAACTCAAACTAGTGCCCATATGGAATGCTGGTGCTTCAGGCTAGGGCTTTTTTTTTTTTTTTTTTTTTTTTTTTGACAGGCAGAATGGACAGTGAGAGAGAGAGAGAAACAGAGAAAAAGGTCTTCCTTTACCGTTGGTTCACCTTACAGTAGCCGCTGCAGCCGGTGCACTGTGCTGCACCTATCCTAAACCAGGAGCCAGGTGCTTCTCCTGGTCTCCCATGCGGGTGCAGGACCCAAGGACTTGGGCCATCCTCCACTGTACTCCTGGGCCACAGCAGAGAGCTGGATTGGAAGAGGGTTAACCAGGACAGAATCTGGCGCCCCAACCAGGACTAGAACCTGGGGTGCCGGCGCTGCAGGCAGAGGATTAGCCTGTTGAGCCATGGCACCCACAGGCTAAGGCTTTAACCCACTTTGCCACAGCACCGGCCCCTAATATATCTTTTGTTAGAGCTTATACAACCCGTTTCAAACTATCTTGGAATCTTTTTGTCTTGTTTTATTCTTCTGAGGTTACTTGCTTATTGGTATTTTTACCATTGTTCTCTTGCGTACCAGTTAAAAGTTTGATGTTCTTATTTTTCCATTCTTGATCATTACACCAGCATAGAATGTAATTTGAATGTTTTTGCTTATATAGTTAACCTTCTATATTGTTGAATTCTTGTATCTGTGGATTCAGTTGACCACAGAGCAAAAATACTCAGGAAGAAATTGTGTTTATTAAATATGTACAGACGTTTTCTTGTCATTATTCCCTATGACTCTTTACACAGCATTTACTTTGTTTAGGGACTAAATGTAATCTAGAGGTGAATTAAAGTCTACAGGAGAATATGTGTAGGTTCTCTGTAAATATACCATTTTACATAAGAGCCTTGAACATCACTGGAGCCAATCCCCATGGATACAAAGAGACAGTTGTATAAGAATTTCTCATTTATTTAGGTGAATGCCTAAGTTTCACAAGACTACCCTGGCAAATAACTTCTCCTTCTATAAGATATTTAGTATTCTGTTTAGTATTTGTTTTTGTCTTTTTCTTCTAGGCAAAAATAGCAAAACTTCAGAGACGTATTAAAGCAGTATTATCATCTCAGAGTATTCGTATAGAACCAAATGTGTCTACTAATACAGCCTATAAGGTTGGTATATAAACACAAGAGTTTTAATAACCTAATTGATTTACTTTATTAGTAGTTGTGTTATCAGAAATAAATATATTTCCAAGCTGGGACAGAAGGCCTAAATGATAACAAGTTTATATTTAGAATGTTTCCATGAATGTATCTCTGGAGGATATACCCTTAGGTGATAAACGATTTATTTCTTTTTAGGCAGTACAGAGGGATTGACAATTACCTAAACTATTTCCCTACCCCATCATTTTATAATGAAATGTATTCAACATATACAGCAAACTTGGAAGAATTTTACAGTCAAGACACATTCATGGGGCCAGCGCCATGGCTCACATGGCATCCCATGTGAGCACCGGGTTCTAGTCCCGGTTGCTCCTCTTCCAGTCCAGCTCTCTGCTGTGGCCCAGGAGAGCAGTGGAGGGTGGCCCAAGTGCTTGGGCCCCTGCACCCGCATGGGAGACCAGGAGGAAGCACCTGGCTCCTGGCTTCAGATCAGCACAGCATCGGCCGTGGTGGCCATTAGGGGAGTGAACCAATGGAAGAAGACCTTTCTCTCTGTCTGTCTCTCTCACTCTCTGTGACTCTACCTGTCAAATAAAAAAAAAAGACACATTCCTATATTCTATTTTTTTAATATTTGAGTATACTTTTGTCATTTATCTGTCAATCTATGTATTCTTCTAAGCCAGTTTATATTGGTACATTGAAAATGCTGACATTTTATGTCAAAATACACTTGGAAATGTGTACTTTTTTAAGCTTAATTTTTATTACGCATTTTTCAATTTTAATTTTTAATTAGCTTTAAACATTCAATATCGCTCATAGATAGAATTTTTTAAAAATATTTTATTTATATATCTGAGAGGCAGAATTAGACAAAGATCCTCCTTCCAGTGGTTCACTCCCCAAATGGCCACAACAGCTGTAGCTGGGCTGATTTGAAGCCAGGAGCCAGGAGCTTCTTCAGGGTCTCTCACATCGGTGCAGGGGCTCAAGCACTTGGGCCATCTTTGACTGCCTTCCCAGGCCATCAGCAGGGAGCTGAATCAGAAGAGGAGCAGCCATAACATGAACCGGCACCCATATGGGATGCCACTGCCACAGGCAGAGGCTTAACCTTCTATGCTACAGAGCCAGCCCCTCATAGATACAATTCTAAGAATGTAATGATAGTCCCTTCCTCCTTCTCCTTCCTACCTTCCAGCATCCTTCCCTCTCCTTTTTTTCTTTGTTTTTGAGATAATATATTTTGATTTATATTACAGTAAAAAGGCTTTA
This sequence comes from Lepus europaeus, assembly GCF_033115175.1. Taxonomy (NCBI): domain Eukaryota; kingdom Metazoa; phylum Chordata; class Mammalia; order Lagomorpha; family Leporidae; genus Lepus; species Lepus europaeus. The sequence continues at coordinate 8,567,190 of NC_084847.1, forward strand.
ATGCTTCACTAAATAAGTTTAACATGTAAAAAACCAAAAGCCCCTAGTTTAGTGGGAATTAGACAATGGCCATAAACAATAACTGAACAGAAATATGACCAATTTATCCATATACAGTAAACTTTAAAGTAATCATAGATCAATGGTATAATGCTCTTAAACATTGGCTTGACAAAGGTATAAAACAGTTTACTAAACTGTTTGTGTTAGGCATTTCATTTCTTCTTCTTCTTGTTTTTTTTTTTTTTTTTTTTTTAATTTTAGCTCTCCCATATAAGGGAGAACACACAGTATTTGTTTTTTGAGTATGGCTTATTTCTCTCAACATGATGTTCTGCGGTTATGTCGATTTTGCTGAAAATGGTAGAATTTCATTCTTTTAAATAGCTGAATAATTTCCATGGTCTCTATATACCGCGTATTCTTTATTCATCTGATGATAGACACCTGGGTTGATTAGAAATTTTGGCCATTGTGAGCAGTGCTGCAGTAAACATGGGAGTGTAGGTTTCTCTGATACAACATGTTCATGTCTTTTGGGTATATACCCAGTAGTGGGATTGCTGGATCATATGGCAGATCTATTTCTAGTTTTTAAAGAAATCTCCATACTATTGTCCACAGTGGCCATATTAATTTACATTCCCACCAACAGTGTATACGTGTTCCTCTTTCTCTGGAAATGTGTACTTTTAAAACATTACATATACATTGCAGTGATATAGTATGTGTTACAAGTAGACTTTTATGTAAAATTTAAATATTTCCTGTGCGTATTTGGTGAATTTTTTTCTTGTAATGTCTTTATTAGGATTTGATTTCAGATTTATGTTAGCCCCAATAAATGAATCGGGAAACACTTCCTCTGTTTTCTTAGAGTTTGTCTAAGATTTTTATTATTTCTCAAAGGTTTGAGAACCCACCTCTGAAAACTGGCGAGGTGAGCAGCTTTAAGATTTCTGCCTAAAATTTTAATTCTTTTTCATCTTGTCTCAGTTTTGTAAGTTTACTTTTCACAGTCTGTTTCATCTAAATTGTATAATTTGTTGACATACAGTTATTTCTAAAACTCCATTTTCCTTTTAATGGCTGTAGAACTGTTGTGATATAGTCTACTTCATTTCTGGTGTGGTGAATCTATGTTTCTTTTTTTCCTTGATCAGTCTTGATGTTTTTAAAGCTGTTCTCTATATCCTTTACATTGATTTCTAACTCTTTTTCTTTTAAATTCTTTGGATACAGTTTATTCTTTTGTTTCTAGCTTCTTCCAAAGTAAAAGCAGTTTTTAACCTTTTCTTCTACTAGAAAACATTTAAAGCTAAATTTCCATCTATGTACCAATTTTTCTAAGCACCTTGTAAGCATTTGCTTTCTGTTCTGCTTAGGTTATGCATTTCATAGTGCAGACACTTTAGAATAGTCTTCGATATTTTTGTTTTCCATCAGGCTCAAAATAATTTCTAGCCGGCGCCGCGGCTCAATAGGCTAATCCTCCGCCTAGCGGCGCCGGCACACCGGGTTCTAGTCCCGGTCGGGGCACCGATCCTGTCCCGGTTGCCCCTCTTCCAGGCCAGCTCTCTGCTGTGGCCAGGGAGTGCAGTGGAGGATGGCCCAGGCCCTTGGGCCCTGCACCCCATGGGAGACCAGGATAAACACCTGGCTCCTGCCATCGGATCAGCGCGGTGCGCCGGCTGCAGCGCGCTACCGCGGCGGCCATTGGAGGGTGAACCAACGGCAAAAAGGAAGACCTTTCTCTCTGTCTCTGTCTCTCACTGTCCACTCTGCCTGTCAAAAATTAAAAAAAAAAATAATAATAATTTCTAGTTTCCCTTGTGGTATGGGTTGTTTGGAAGTGTGTATGTTTAATTTCCAAGTGTTTGGAACTTTTCTGTGTATATTTTTTTAAAAAAGATTTATTCTGTTTATTTGAAAGACAGTTACAGAGAGAGGTAGAGACTGAGAGAGAGTCTTCTTCCTTCCACTGGTTCTCTTCCTTCCACTGGTTCACTCCCCAAATGGCCGCAATGGTCAGAGCTGAGCTGATCCAAAGGGAGGAGCCAGGAGCTTCTTCTGGGTCTCCCAAGTGGGTACAGGGGCCCGAGGAGTTGGGCCATCCTCCACTGCTTTACTGGGCGAATTAGCAGGGAGCTGGATTGGAAGTGGAACAACCAGGACTCAAACCGGCGCCCATATGGGATGCCGGTGCTGCAGGCCAGGGCCTTACTGTGCCACTATGCTTGCTCCTTTTGTATGTATCTTATTTCTATTCATTTATAATTCATTTTAGTTGTAGAATATCCTGTGTAGCACTTTAAGAGTTGTTGACATTTATTTTATAGGCCAGCATATAATTTTACTTTGGACATTTCACGTACAGAATGTTGGGTACATGTTCTTTTTTTAAGATTTATTTATTTTAAAGACAGCTTTATAGAGATCCATCCATCTTGCATCTGCTGGTTTACTCCCCAGATGGGGCAATGGCCAGGACTGGGCCAAGTTGAAGCCAGAAGCCTGGAACTCCATCTGGTCTCCCACTCGGATGGCAAAGGTCCAGGGACTTGGGACATCTACTACTGCTTTCCCAGACATATTAGCAGGGAGCTAGATTGGAAGAGGAGCAGCCAGGACTCCAGTTCATGTGGGATTCAGGGATCTCAGGCAGCAGGTTAACTTGCTATTGCTAAATGCTGGCTCTGAGTACAATGTTGTGTAAATGTTACTTTTGCATTAATTATACCAAGGAGTTTGATAGTATTGTTTAGACCTTCTATAGTTGTGGTTGAGTGAACAATGGCTTCCACAAGATCCCTATGAGGTAACCTCCAGAATCTGTGGGTATGTACTTTACATGATAAAAGGGGCTCTGGAGGTGTGATTAAATTATTGAATGCTTTCATTGGGGGGATTATCCAGAATTATCCTAGAGTAATCACAAGGGTCCTTACAAAGAAGAAAAAGGTCAAAGGCCAAGATGGGACAGTGGAGGCAGAGGTTAGAATGTCATGCACTGGAGATGAGGAAGAGGTCAGGGAACACCGGCAGCCTTGTACAGCTAGAAGAAAGCCTCCAGAAGGAGTGTCCGCACTTTGGATTTCCGCTCAGAGAGACCGATTTCCAACTCTGGCCGCCACAACCATGTTAGAATAAACTCTTGTTGTTTTGAGCTCTTCATTTTATAATAATTTGTTAAAGTAGTTCAAGAAATTTAATACAGAATTTGGTTCCAGGAAGTATAGGATGTTCCTGTGGAAATGGCTTTTGGAATTGCATAATGGGTAGAGGCTGGAAGAATTTTGCAGAACATGATGTTTAAAGAGCTTATATTGCCTTGAAGAAACTCTGTTAGAAATGTGGATGCTAAAGACTGCTTGTGAGGGCTCGGAAGGAAATTAGGAACACAGTAGAGAAAACTTACGTAATCTTAGAGAATACTTAAATCTTCATAAACAGACTATTGGTAGAAATATGGACATTAAAAGCACTGTTGAGGAGGACTTAAAAAGAAATGAGAACGTTACTGAGTAGTGGAGGAAAGGGGATTCCTCTTATATAGCGCCAGGAACCCTAGCTGAATGGAGCCCTTCAGTTATGTAGGAAACAGAGCTTGGAAGCAGTGAACTTGAGGTTTCATTAGACTGCAGAGATTCTGAGCAAGGTGTTGAGGGAAGATTTGAATACTTTCTTCTTGCTTCTGAAAGTAAAGTGTGAGGGGAAAGAAAAAGGTTGAAGGAGAAACTGTTGAGCAAAAAGGAGTCAGGGCTTGACCTGAAAAATTCTCAGCCTATCCAGATTGCAAAAGATTTTTTTTTTTTTTTTTTTTGACAGGCAGAGTGGACAGTGAGAAAGAGAAAGACAGAGAGAAAGGTCTTCCTTTGCCGTTGGTTCACCCTCCAATGGCCGCTGCGGCCGGCGTACTGCGCTGATCCGATGGCAGGAGCCAGGTGCTTCTTCTCCTGGTCTCCCATGGGGTGCAGGGCCCAAGCACTCCCAGTCCACAGCAGAGAGCTGGCCTGGAAAAGGGGCAACCGGGACAGAATCCGGCGCCCTGACCGGGACTAGAACCGGGTGTGCCAGCGCCGCAAGGTGGAGGATTAGCCTATTTAGCCGCGGCGCCGGCTAGATTGCAAAAGATCCTAAAATTAGAAGGCTCATTGTCAGAAAAGCATGCTCTGAAGACAAAGCCAAGGGTGCAGCTGACCAGCCTCTTGCTTGTGCCTTGGAAGGATCCAATGGTCACAGTATTCAGCCATGCAGAGGCGCTTTGAGGAGATTGGGCATATACCTCTCTCAGGCTAGTTTTAGATACAGCACCTAGGCCCTGGTTTCCTCTTGTGAACTGTAGTCCTAAAGACAGTTTGGAACTTTTCAAAGTTCTTGCAGTGCTATCTTAATTAGTGTCACTCTTCTGGCTATACTAGGTCTCCCGTTTAGTCCTTGCAGATGTCACCTCCATCCCCAGTGTTGTGGGGTGTAAGAGTCAAGGAAACTGCCACTGCAGTGGATTGGACCTACTGCTGTCCCAGGTGTGGAACATGCCCTACCACTGACCCGCATGGTAATGGCTGTACTGCTGTTGCAGTGGATTGGACACTGCTATTGTGGGTGTGGAGTTCTGGAGATTGGTTCCTAGTTGGTCTCTGTGAACACTCTGCTACAACCGATTAGCCTGCTGTTGCCCCAGATATCAAGTGGGGACTGAGCTGACACTACTTTGGTAAAGTGGATTAGCCACTACTACTGTAGGTTTGGGGTGAGAGATAGTTCCTTGGCTTCCTTGGCACCTGGTACAGGATGTATGAAAAATGAAACAAAAACACTCTGTGCACTCAATGTGGTGTTGATCTTCCCTTGATAGATTCCCAGCCAGACTGTCCCTCACACTTTTCATGGTTGTTTCATGGTTATTGGTTGAATTATTTCCAAGGTTATAAATGTGGCCGTGATTGGGAAAAGCAGAGAAGAGGGGGGTCTCTGCCACTTAGTCCTGGAACTGAAAGGATATCAAATATTTTTGCTGTTGCTTTCCAATATTATTTAAAGCTGTTTCTACATATAAAATCTTCTTAATATTTCAGAATTCTTTTTATGTCAACATTTTTATTCATGTTGTCCCTTAGAAAAGTCCATCAATTGGGCAATCCATTGATCCTTTTAGACTGGTTAATATACAGATAGTTTAAATGCCGTGAGTTCTCAACCAAAGTGTCAACTAAATGTTTCACCCTGAGTTTTAAACAGACTCACCAACTGGGAGAGCTATTTGGCAATCTGGTTTCTATTTGTTATGAGAATTATAACAAAAAGTAAAAAATTTTCTTGTTAAAGTCTGAGTGTTTATTAGTTCTCAAAACTTAGTCTAATAAAAATGAAATGTCGAAGTACCTAGATGTTTGTTTTTTTCTTCTTTCTATCCAAACTAGGAAATTATATGTATCATCATTTTTATTTCTTTGGAATTTTTTAAATTCCTTTTGAAAGAGAGATCACTCATGGTCATCAGTCATTGAAATCTGTACAATTTACTATCTGTTTCACTGTATGTAGAAATATTTTGAGAATATTTTCCAAGTAAAATTTTTATCATTAATTTTACCCTCCTCTCAACCACTTTTTCCTCATTTAACATTTTTACTTTTTGCCCATTTAACAGGTTACAAATTTAGAGACCATGAATTTGGGTATGAATTGCGAGTCAGTTAAAAGTCCATGTGAAAGAATGACTTCTGTGAACTCTGAAGCAAGTGAAAAGATAAATTTGTCACCAGATCATGTTGAGTTCGTTTCTGATAGGTAAGCATTTCTGCAAAATGCATGAACTTACTTATCTAAGTATGTGCTCGTAAATATATTTCTTAATTCAGCATCCATCAATTAAAAGCTTCACATTCAGATGAACATTTTTTTTTTTAAATCCATTTAGGAAGAAATAGAATTGGTTCTCCAAAGCTTTTATTGCTGTGGTTTCAACAGTACTGCATTTTGAATTGGTTATGTGATAAAGTTCTTTATTGTGATGTTTCCCGTCATTGTTAAAGTGATTGGAGTGACCCAGTGGATCACTCCAGAGGTTTCTGATTCTACTCAGGAAAAAAAACAATCAAGGTCCTATAAAATAGTAGTTTTAAAAAAATTACACGGAAGAGTAAGAAAGACTAGGGGCAAAAAGTACCTAAAGTTAGTTCCTTGCCTGTTGAAAGTAGTATTATGGTAACTTTGAATTTAGGTGAACATATCAGTTTGTCTATATGTCTCAACTGCTTTATGACTCGATCTATAATTTAGTCTTAAAATTGGGGCTGGTAAGGAAGAGTAAGTTTATTTTAACACAGAAACATGATTGGTGATCCTGGCCTCAATGGTTTGCTGGGTGTATGGAGGAAAAATATTAATGAATTTTTTTCTCATCACTGGTTATTATTAACAGTTTTAGGGCTTTATAATATGTATTCTTCACATTCATTCCTTGAAATGCTCTGCATAGAGTTTTACTTTTATACATCAAATTATAACTTGGGTTTTAAAATGATGAAAATACATAACCAAAAAATACAGATTAAATGATAAATGATACTGCTGTTGGAGGAGCAACACCTTTCCTCCAAATAACTACTTCATACACAAGGATGCTGTGAAAGAAAGGTGAAGCATTACTTACCCCCATTTACAGTAAATTCTTGGTGTTTGGAGGGTTAGCATGCAATTTTGCCTCTTTAGGAGATACCCTAATAATTCCATGATACTGAGGCCTGTACTTTAGCTTTGAGCCAGGAAGCTGCTTAAAAGAAGGCATTTGGTTGTTGAAGTAACAGTCACGTTTCAGTAAGTCTTTGTTGTTACCCCTGTTGATGCATGCACTAGAACTCATGGAGTGACAGAAAAGAAAAGCAGTTATGACAGAAGCGAAATGTTAAAGAAACCGTTAAAATAGCAACCTTATGGACAAACATGTCCAATTTAATAGTGGCTTGCATTTACAGTATAAACAAATCCACTTTATGTTCTGTACTGAAAGAAGAACGTGCCATTTTTGCAACTGTTTCAGGGAGCGCTCTCAGCCCATGGTGAGTGTGCGAATGGGTGTAACAAATGGTGTAACTTGGCCCTGATGGCTTTGATGGTGAGTTTTACAAAACATTTAAGGAAGAAATAATACTAGCTCTAAACAAAATATTTCCTAAGAATAGAAAAAGAAGGAACATTCTTTGGTTCATTTACCCTGATACTAAAGTCAATCTAAAAATTTTGTAGAAATGGAAAATATAGACCACCTAACCCATGAAATAGAGGCAGATATTCTAAACAAGATACTAGTAACCCAAGTCCAACAATCTATGAAAGTTGAGTTTGTCTTAGGAGTGCTTCAATACTGGTTTAACCACAAAAATCAATTGATGTAATTTTTCCAGGAGAAAAATCAGTATCAACTGACAACAGGTGCAAGATTTGGTAAAATACCAACTTATGATTAAAACAGATTCTTGGCAAACTTGGAAAGGAGGCAACTTCCTTAATCTGATTAACTATCTATAAATATTGTAAAGCTAATCTGATGGTAGAACATGAGAACTGTTCCCTTTGAGATTCAAAACAGCCGAAAGATGCTTGCTGTCACCACTTTATATAACATGTTGGATGTACTAGCTAATTCAAGAATGCAAGAACTTGGAAATTAAAGAAAAATGCAAAGAATTAGTAAAGAAAGAGCATTGATGTTTGAAGTGGTATATAGGAAATCCAAAGGAACTATAGATAAATTAATAGAATTAATAAAAAATAACAAGATTGTTGAACTCAGATATAAGAAATCAGTTGTATACCTCCTATATACTATATATAAACAAGTAAAATAAATTTTTTAAAAAATTACAATATCATTACAACATCAAAACATGTAAATACCTAGAATACATTTAATAAGATATGTGATAACTAAAGGAGATTATAAAATATTATTGATAAATAATAAAGGAGAATTAAAGGGAGGCATTTACTTTTTGGACAAAGCAGTATTATAAAATGTTTCCACTTTAATTTTATAGAGTAGAATTTCAGTCAGTATTCTAGTTTATAATTTTATGTAATAAATAAGCTGTCTGGATTTGAAAATGCATTTGAATGCACCGAGTCAAGATGCCAGCATACTTGTTAAGTAGAGCAACAGAGTACAGTTCAAGGAATTTGCCATCAGATGACAGATCAGGACATTACAAAGCTACAATAGAGAAACATAATATTGGCAGGTGTTAGACAAGTAGATTAGTGTAATAGAGTCTAGGATCTCATGCATATATGCACGTGTAATATGTGATGGGGACTATGGCAGATATTTGGGGAAATAATTTTCAGTAAAAGATTGTCTCAATTTGCTATTCATGTTGGGGAAAATATGAAATTGGACCCTCTCTATCAGGCCATACAAAAATATTAATCTGTGGATTGAGGAACTATCTAAAGGAAAACTATAAAGCTCTTAGAGTATTAGAATGTCTTCATGAACTTGGATAAGGAAAGATTTCTCTTTTTAAAAAAATTATGTATTTATTTGAAAGGCATAGAAACAGAGCTTCCATGTACAGGTTCACTCCCTAACTGCTCACAAAAGCTGGGGCTAGATCAGGCCGAAGCCAGGAACACGGTCCAGGTTTCCCACATGTGTGCCACAGACCCAACTACTTGAGCTGCCTCCCAGGGTGCACATTTGCAGGAAGCTAGAATTGGAAGTACAGACAAAACTTGAACCCAAGTACTCTGATAAGGGGACATAGGTGTCAAAACACCTGCTTAACCACTGCACCAAACACCTGGCCCCAGGAAATATTACTGAAGACACAAATGCCCTAAAAGAAAAATTAACTTTGCTGCGTTACAGTTAGAAATTTCTTTCCTCAAAAAGCACTAAAAAGATAGTGAAAAGACAAGCCATCATGTGTGAGAAGATATTCAGAGCACATATAACCTGTGGAGGACTTGTACTCAGAATGTGTGTGTGTGTGTGTGTATGTGTATAATACATATATATGTTTTATATTAAGAATTTCAACAAAGCATTGAGTAAAAGCCAGATAATACAAAAGAGAAATGGGCAAAAGGCTTGTAAGAGCACATTCACAAAAGAGGAATTCCAGATGGGCAATAAACAAGAGAAGGTGTTTATCTTTAAAATAAGAAAAATGCAAACTAAAACCTCGGTGAGAAAATAGGATAACAAATAAGACATTTCAAAACTTAACAATACCAGGCGTTAATGAGGTTGTGAAGTAAAGAGAATGAATTGTTTTTATTTAATATTTTGCTGTTGGGTGAGTAAATTAGTATAGTGTTGTAGGGAATGGTTGACATTATCTAGAAATAATGAAGATCTAAATATCCTTCGATATAGCAGTTTTATCTTTTTACACATGTACAGTAGTATGTATGGAAAGGAAAGTTTATTAGCAGCTTTTTCCATAACAGAAACCAGCTATCCTAAAGATTATGACATGGAAAATATGTCCATCCACAGTTGAAAGAAAAATTGCAGTAAATCCATACAGCAGATGCCATACATGAATGAAGGACCCATAGTCACTGCAGTAGTCTGTTACTCCCACAAAAGCATTACTGGAAAGCAGATTTTAAAAAATAGTATTATTTCTTTTTTTTTTTTTTTTTTTTTGACAGACAGAGTGGATAGTGAGAGAGAGAGACAGAGAGAAAGGTCTTCCTTTTGCCGTTGGTTCACCCTCCAATGGCCGCCGCGGTAGCGCGCTGCAGCCGGCGCACCGCGCTGTTCCGATGGCAGGAGCCAGGTGCTTCTCCTGGTCTCCCATGGGGTGCAGGGCCCAAGCACTTGGGCCATCCTCCACTGCACTCCCTGGCCACAGCAGGGTAGCAACACAAAATATGTTACTTAGGGATCCAAGGTTAGATGGTAAATGTAATGAGTAAAATAATATCAACACATGCTATTTTGGGAGGAAGTTGATTTTAAATATATTTACCTTCATGGTGGTTACATCTAGAGTAACAGCTTTACAATTATTCAATAGAACATGTATTTTTAAATCCAATTTGAAAATGATTGTCTTTTAAACAGAAAAACTATATTTAATGTAATCTTATTGGTGTTATTGTCGGCTCACAAGTCCAGTCTTAATACTTGTTATCTATTTGTGTCATCTCATAAAATTTATTTATTTTCACATTATTTGAAGGCAGAGACAGAGATCTTCTGTCCACTGGTTCAATCCTCAAATGCTCACATAACTGGGACTGGACCAGGCCCAAGCCAGGAGTCCAGAACATCCAGGTCTCCCACGTGGGTATTTGAGCCAACACCTGCTATGCCTCAGGGTGTGCATTAGCAGGAAGCTGGATGGGAAGCAAAGGAACTGGGACTCCACCAGGCACTGCAGTGTGGAATGCAGGTATCCCAAGCAATGACCAACTGCTGTGGCAGTCTCACCCCTTTTTGTATTACCCTTTTATTGTCCTTTCTTTCTATCTATGTTTGCTCATTTATCTGTTCCTGTTCATTTTAGCCTTCTTTTGAATTACTTTTTTTCTATTTCCTGTACCTTAATTATACATCTTTAATTATTTCTTTAAAAGTTATCCTAAAGATCATGGTATGGATTCTTAGCTCTAGAGAATCTATTCTTAAATATTTTGTTGATGTATCATATGAAGTATGCTTTTTGCATTTTGTAGACAATGCTTGACATCAGAACACTTTAACAAAATGGAATATGTCCCCTAACTTTAGTGTTTTTATGTGTTTTAATCTTACTTTAAATCCCACAAGATATTATTGCTATTATATGTAAGTCATTATTTATTTAGAATTACCCACATATTTACCCTTTCTGTTGCTTTTTTTTTTCTTTTTCTTTTTTAGCTTCTTTGAAAAGTGGAGAGGCAGAGGCAGTGTGAGAGAGAGAGCTGTCTTTCATCCACTGGTTCACTTCCCAGATGGCCACAATGGCCAGTGCTGGGCTGGACCGAAACCAGGGGCTTCATCTGTGTCTCACATGGCTGCAGGGGCCCAGTCACTGGGCCATCGTACACTGCTTTTCTCAGGAGCATCAGCAGGGAGCTTGATCAGAAGTGGAGCAGCAGTGGGGACTCAAACCAGCACCCATATGGGATGCTGGTGCTGTAGGCGGCAGCTTAATCTGCTATGCCACAACGCCAGCCTCTGCTCTTCATTTCTCCTCTCCACCTGGGGTCATTTTTATTCTGCATGAAGAACTTTATTTTTTTCTTTTTTAGTTATACACAGGAGAAGTTCTGGAAATTGTCAGTTTTAATCAGGAACAACTTTTTTTGGAAGACATAGATCTCTCATCTGCTGGTCCAGTTCCCAAAAGCCTGTGATGGCTAGGCCTGGGCTGAGACCAAAACCAGGAATTAGGAAATCAGTCCAGTTTCTCACATGGATGGCAGGAACACAATCAGTTGAGCCATCACTGCTGCCTCCGTTGTTCTTGAACCTAGAGTTGGATAGGAACCAGGTACTCTAATACGGGATGTGAGCATCTTGACCAATAGACCAAAGGCGTACCCCATCTTTAGTTTTAGTTTTTGTTTTTTTTAAAGCTTTATTTATTTATTTGAAAGGCAGAGTTACAGAGGCAGAGAGAGAGAGAGAGTAGAGGGAGAGGTAGAGAGAGAGATCTTCCATTCACTCCCTAAATGGCTGCAGTGGCTGGAGCTGGGTCGATCCAAGGCCAGGAACCAGGAGCTTGCTCCAGGTCTCCCACACGGGTGTAGGGGCCCAAGGACTTGGGCCATCTTCTGCTTTCCCAGACCATAGCAGAGAGCCTGACCAGAAGAGCAGCTGCGACTCAAACTGGAGCCCATGTGGGATGCCAGCACTGCAAGCGGTGGCATTAGCCACTACTCCATAGTGCCAGCCCCCTGTCTTTAGTTTCGATGAAAATTTTAACTTCAGTATAGAATTGTAAGATTTATTTATTTATTTGAAAGTCAGAGTTAGAGAGAGGTGGATCTTCCATCCACTAATTCATTCCTCAGATGGCCACAACTGCTTGGACTAGACCAGGAGTCAGTAGCTTCTTCCTGATCTCCCACATGGGTGCAGGGGCCCAAACACTTGGGCCATCCTGTGCTGCTTTCCCAGGTGCATTTGCAGGGAGCTGGGTCGAAAGAGGAGCCAGTTTGGTCTTGAAACAGCACCCACGTGGGATGCTTTTGTCTCGGGCAGCAGCCTGGGCAGTTATTTTCTTCCAGTGGTTTCAAAATGTCAGTATGTTGTCTTCTGACTTTTGTGATTTCTGTTACAGATTTTCAACATCAGTCTTATTGTTGCTTCTTTTAATACAATGGCTCAGCCATTTTGAAGATCCTCATCTTTGGTTTTCATCACTGTACTATGAGATGCTAGATGTGTGTAAGATGAGTATTTCTTTTTTTAATTTATAGGGGCTCGGCCCTTAGGTCTGTTGTCTGAGGTCTTCAGTCAGTTTTAGGAAATTTCTTGATCAGTGTATCTTCAAATGGTGCTTCTGTGCCAATCTGTGTCTTCTCCCTTTCAGGTATTCCAATGGCATGCTTTTCTTTATACTGCTATCTACTAACTTAGTGTTAAACCTTTAATTCTCTCTTCAACTGGCTTCAACTGGCTGCTTAACACTTTTTTTTTAAATTTATTTGAGAGGCAGAGTTATAGATAGAGTGGAAGACACAGAGAATGCTGGTTTATTCCCCCACATGGTCGCAATGGCTGGAGCTGGGCCAATCCAAAGCCAGGAGCTTCTGCTAGGTCACTGCATGGGAGCAGGAGCCTAAGCACTTGAGCCATCTTCCACTGCCCTCCCAGAGCTGGATTGGAAGAGGAGTAGCCAGGCGCCCACATAGGATGCCGGTATTGTTGGTAGAGGCTTTGCCTACTATGCCACAATGCCAACCCTGAAACATATTAAATTCTTTGTTTTTTCAGTTCTCTGATTTCCATTGGGTTTTGTTTTTTTTTTTTTTTTTTATAGATGTAAGTTGCCTGGTGAAATTATTCTTCTTGCCATCCATGTGTTAAACATTTAAGTAACTGTTATTTTCTGATCCATTTCTGATGATACTCCTGAGTAACTTTAAAAAAAAAATTTATTTGAGGGGCTGGCATTGTGGCATAAGAGGTAAAGCTGCCACCTGCAATTCCAGAATGCCATATGGACACCGGTTCACGTCCCAGCTGTTCCACTTCTGATCCAGCTCCATGCTGCTAGCATAGGTAAAGCAATAGAAGATGGGAGTCCTGGAAGAAGCTCCTGGCTTTAGCCTGGCCCAGTTACAGCTGCTGTGGCTATCTGGGGAGTGAACCAGCAGACAGAAAATCTATCTATAACTCTTTCCTTCTCTCTTTCAGACAAATAAATATTTTTAAAAAGTATTTATTTGAAAGGCAGAGGGAGAGACAGACAGACAGAAAGAGACCTTCCATACACTAGTTCACTCCCCAAATGGTCAGTGTCTGAGGCTGAGTCAGGCCAAAGCCAGGAGCCTGGAAGTCATCTAGGCCTCCCACATGGATGACAGGGGCCCAAGTACTTGTGCATCTTCTACTGATTTCTCAGGCGCATTTGCCAGGAGCTGGGTTGGAAGGGAAACGGGGATTCAAAAAGGCCCTCTGATGTGGGATGGCCAGCGTTGTAAGTGGTGGCTTAACCTGCTGCGCCACAATACCAGCCCCTATCTGGGTCACTTTGAGTTCTGTTTTGGTTTGTCCTGTTAGTATACCTGCTAACTCCTTGTTTGAATCCTTGATAGTTTATATTGGACATTGTAAAGGTTCTGAATGATGCTGTGTTCCATCAGATTGGAGTAACCATGTACTCTAGAAGGCTGCAGAGAGGCATGGCACTTGCAGTGAATTTTTTTTTTTTTTTTAAAGATTTATTTTCATTTGAAAGGCAGAGTTAGAGAGGCACTGGTTCACTCCCCAAATACTCTCAAGAGCCATGGCTGGACCAGGCTGAAGCCAGGAGCTCCCATGTGGGTGGCAGAAACCTAAGTACCTGGACCATCATCCACTACCTTTCCAAGCAATTAGCAGGAAGCTGGATTGGAAGCAGAGCAGCTGGGGCTTAGATTGGCATTCTGATATGGGATGTGGGCACCTCAGGCAGCAGCTTAACCTGCTCTGCTGCAGCACCTACCCTGTGGATTTAAAAATGTCTACAACTTCCTTGATACTCCACCCTTTAAAAAGTAGAGCCTAATTTCCATTGTGGGCTATACTTAGTGTCTCACTTGTAATGAATCAAATAACGAAAAAAATGACAGTATATCAAAGTTGACGTGCTGTCTTGTGTGGTTTGCTCTGAAGTTAATTGCCATGCAAGGACATCCAGGAACCTGTGCAGAGTTCTGCATGGTGAAGAATCCTGCCAATTTCTAGGTGAATGAGTGATTTGGGGAACAAATCGTCTGTCCTTGATCAGACTTTCAAGTGACAGCAGCTCCTGCCAACATCCAGACTGCAGCGTCACGAGAGGCTGAACCAGAATCCCACAAAACTCCTTATTGGCCCACAGAAACTGAGGTAACAAATGGTTTTTTAGGCCCTATGTTTTCAGATTATTATATACATAATACAGCATTTCAGTCCAATCAGGAATGTAGCAGAACTGCAGTCCTTGTAAGACCCAGTCCTTTCTTGTCTCAAATCCAGTGGTGTATCCGTCTCAGAGTTCTGCCTGAAACCTTGGGCTGTGTCCTATGGTTCCCCCTTTATTTGGTTTTTTTTTTTTTTTTTGACAGGCAGAGTGGACAGTGAGAGAGAGACAGAGAGAAAGGTCTTCCTTTTGCCGTTGGTTCACCCTCCAATGGCCGCCGCGGTAGCACGCTGCGGCCGGTGCACCGCGCTGTTCCGATCGCAGGAGCCAGGTGCTTATCCTGGTCTCCCATGGGGTGCAGAGCCCAAGCACTTGGGCCATCCTCCACTGCACTCCCTGGCCACAGCAGAGAGCTGGCCTGGAAGAGGGGCAACCGGGACAGGATCGGTGCCCCGACCGGGACTAGAACCCGGTGTGCTGGCGCCGCAAGGCGGAGGATTAGCCTGTTGAGCCACGGCGCCGGCCTATTTGGGGTTTTATATTTCCAGTTTTTGTATCTCCATTACCAGTTGCAGTGTGATTTCATTCACATTCTGCTTGGCTTTTTAGGATTTCTCTACAGCCAAGTGGATAGATTCTTTAAGAGGAGCACCAATTGCAAGTGTCTGGCTCACCTCTCCATACCCTCTTCATCTCTGGGATCTTGTCCTTCAAGCCCTGGCTGCTACCACATCTCTCATGTCTCCAAACAGATAGCTTAATTTTTTCTTATAAAAAGAGTTAGTCAATAAAGTGTGAGGGCTCCATCAAAGCTACTCTACGTATCACATGGACTTTAATATACTACATAGTAAACAGCAGCAGCAGATTTAGATCCAGACAGTCTGTCTCTGGGATCCACGTTCTTAACCACTGCATGATAACACCACTTGGACAAATTAATTACTAATCTTAGACACAGAAAATTTTTCCCAAGATAAAATAGTAGTATAAAATGTATGTTAGGCTCATTGAAACTACCATGGAAATAATCCGTTTTCCTCCTAGATATCATTCATTAATAAAAAGCTGTTACTGGTAGCAGAACAGTTTTCTAAAAAGTTACATACAGGGACTGGCATTGTGGCATAGCAGATAAAGCTGCCGTCTGCTGTGCTGGCATCCCATTTGGCTATTCCACTTCCTGTCCAGCTCCCTGCTAATGTGCCTAAGAAAGCACTGGAAGATGGCCCAAGTGCTTGAGCCCCTGCACACATGTGGGAGACCCACATGAAGCTCTTAGCTTTGCCCTGCTCCAACTCTGGCCATTGCAGGCATCTGGGGAGTGAATCAGCGGATGGTAGATCTCTCTTTGTTTACCCCTCTCTTACTGAGATTTTTAAGTAACAATTTTTTTTAAAGTTACATAGTATTAAATGAATATGAATAAGCTGCTGGAACAAACTTTGGTTTGCAGATTATAGGTGTATATCAAGATAAGCATTAACAGCTTTATTCATACAAACTTAAAATTTTTTTTTTTTTTTTTTTTTTTTTTTTTAATTTGAGAAGCCTAGATAGAGAGCTGCCATTCACTGGGTCTCTCCTAAAATTCCCACAGTAGCTGGGTCTGGACCCGTCTGAAGCTAAGAGCCAGGAACTCCATCGGGTCTCTTCTGTGGAGGGCAGGGACCCAACTACTTGAAGCATCACTTACTCCCTCTCAGGTTGCACGTGAGCAGCCAGCTGGAATCAGGAGCCAAATCAGATCTTTAATCCAGCTGCTCCGATAAGGGATGTGCGCATCTCAGTTGGGCATCAAACTGCTGTACCAAATGACTGCGTCCCTATACACATTGTTAAAATTTTTTTTAAAAGTTGACATAGTACCAAATGACAACCACAGAAACAGTATTTGCATACCTTGGTGAATTCTCACAAAGTAAATGGATCACCAAGATCAGGAAATGCCAGTGGCATTCAACGCACATCATGCCTTCTCTCCCAGTCACCAGTCCCACCCCCACCATTATTGACCTAGGCAGCCACCAGCCCGTGTTCTAATACCATAAGTTGTTATTGCTTGCTTTCCATCTTCATAGAAATAGAATCGTATTCGTGAATCTTCTGTGTCTTGCTGCTTTTCCCTCGTATTATACAGACCTCAAGTTCATTAAAAATAGAATTAAAAAGTAAGTTTATTTTGTTGTAAAAAATTTTGAAATCTATGCATATGAGAGCCTTTAAAACATTGGTGGAAAAATACACATTATGAAAAATGGATGGAATTCAAAACTTGTTTGCACCAACATCTTTCAACTATATTTTCTATGAACATTTTAAAGTTCACTTGTAATGTGTTGTGAGACCAATCCATACTGTCATTTAGCAATAGTAGTTTGTTCATTCTAATGGCTGTATACTATCTATATTATGAATATGGCAGAATCTATTGAGTTTGTGGGCATTTGAGATTTTTTGCAGGTTTGGGACATTATAAATGGTAGCTACTGTGTACATTTTTTAATGTGTTTTTGGTGAATATATGCTCATACATACATAGCTATTTCTATGGAATTGCTAGGTCCTAGGGTATATGTATCTGCAGGTTAAGTATCCAGCAGTTTATCAAAAAGGTTTCATGTTATCCTTCAAGTACATGAGATTTCTGTTATTACATCTCCTGTCAGCACACCCGGTGTTATTTATTTTAGCCATCCTGGTGTATAGCATCATATTGTGGTTTTAATTTGTCTTTCAAATAATGAAGCACATTTTTACAGGTCAGCCATTTTCAGATCATCTTATGTGAGCTGAGTCTGAGTCTTTTGCTCTTTTTTATTTTGTGGTGTTTATCTTTTTTCCAAGTTTTTATCTGAAATAAATCTTTTTACTTCCCTAATAGTATCTTTATATAAATTGACTATATTTTGTTTAAATGTCTTTTTTATAGATTCTAGTTTTCTAGTGAATTCTGCATCTTTTTATAAATCTCTTTTACTCTACATTCTTAAAATTGTTAATCATATTTTAATGCTCTTGTTTCAAAACGTCAGTATTTGGATTACCTCTATGTGTGTTTCTTTTGTTTTCTGTCAGTTTCCAGTCTTTTGAAGTATTATTGAAGCTCTAAACATTTGCTGTAGACACAGTTCATCCTTTTTTCTGCTTGGCAAACAGAGTACACATCTGATTATCTAAACTACAGAGGGAATGGTATAACTTGAGACCTGTAGTAAACTTATTAAGGCTGCTGCTTCCCCTTAGTTCACCCCAGCTCCTAAGAGATTGTGTCTGAACCTTACAGTGTTCACCAAGACTCCTCTACTGTGGTGGGTCCCAAATCTTAATCCTTACCTCCCACGTACAATGAGACTCAAAAGTTCCTTTCTGTTTTTTAAAGTTTCTCTGCTTAATTTCTTATACTCGTAAATAGCATTATATGTCAAATACTGTAGTAGCAACTATAGAGAAATCCAGTGAAGAATTTTGAAAATGGTAAGGGATTTTTGCTGTAGTGTAACGAACATCTAGATAATTAAATACAGCTCTTATGCTTTCATCCAATTTATGATGACTGTTACTAGTAGAAAAATAGATATATAAGAAACTTTGCAAGTTTTGTTAAAGGCTAAATGTGGATGGAAAATAAAACTAACATTTAGATGTGAATATTAGTTTTTTCTCCTAGAATTTCATTGGTAGATTTGATATGAAAAATTTACTGAAGTAAATTTTTTTTAAGATTTACATGGGAAATAGCTGATTTCTCAAAATGAAAATGAATATGTAGAAAACTGCTGTTGCCCATGTGAAATTAGCCTATAGGAATTGATTTTTGTTGTGAACAACTTGAAAATTAGGCTATAAAAAGAATAGTGGATCTCACGATTATGATGCCCAGAGAAGGAAGCAACTGAAGTGTGTCCTACCATTGGTCTAGCTTATTGCCTAGAGGCATTTTTCCTTTCAAGGGAACAAGCGTAGGACTAATGGTGGTGCTGAGTTTATATCTGAGAGAGATTGGAGAGTCTGCATTGGCTAGAAGTTGTGGAGGCAGCACCATTAAGAGAAGAAATGACACAGAGATAGAATTCTGAAAATGAGCAAAGGGGGCTTCTTGAATCATTGGCTAAATACAAATATGTTCCTACAAAGGATGAAACTCCATGAGTCGGATGGAAGAACCTTTGGAAAAAAAGGCCAAATGATTCCTGGAGGTCATAGGTTTTGCTTTCCCATTAACTAGAAGTTGGGCTAGGAACATTGTGTCTTCCTACTGCCTACAGTGAGTTGACCTTATAATGAGCAACAGGTAGAATCCACAGAGGGTATGGCTTTTAGTAAGGCTAAATTAGTCCTGCACTGAAGACTACAAAGGAGCCACACAAAAAGCTAAAAGTAAGCCTCAAAGGAATCAAATTAATCCCAAGTAATTCAACAGTACACGGACAAAAACCAACACTTTAAAATGAAACAATGTCCATTACGCAACAGAATAAGTTTTATAATGTCTGACATCTAATCAACACTTTCCAGGCATGCAGAGTCGCAAAAAATATTACCCATTTAAGAACCACTATATTCTAAAAAGCTGTACCCGTGAAATTTATTTTAAAAATATTACCCATTAACAAGAAGTATGAATAATAGTCTTGAAATAATATATTTGATGGACTTGGCAGACATTAGCAGACTACATAAAAGAGCAGTCAATACACACTCAATGGTATAGAAGAAAACATAAACATGAGAGAAATGGAAGACAAGAAAAACCAACTTGACATTATAGAAATGAAAGACAAAGTTAAAAAGTGGGTAAAATTAGCAAAAAGTAGTTAATTATCAATTTTAAAAATCAATGAAATTAGAATATAAATTGTTCAAACTAAAGCATGAAGAGGAAAAGAATGTAGGCCGGCGCTGTGGCTCAATAGGCTAATCCTCCGCCTTGCGGCACCGGCATACTGGGTTCTAGTCCCGGTCAGGGCGCCGGATTCTGTTCCGGTTGCCCCTCTTCCAAGCCAGCTCTCTGCTGTGGCCCGGGAGTGTGGTGGAGGATGGCTCAAGTCCTTGGGCCCTGCACCCCATGGGAGACCAGGAGAAGCACCTGACTCCTGCCATCGGATCAGCGCGGTACGCCAGCTGCAGTGGCCATTGGAGGGTGAACCAACAGCAAAGGAAGACCTTTCTCTCTGTCTCTCTCTGTGTCCACTCTGCCTGTCAAAAAAAAAAAAAATGTAAAAGAAATAGAAATAAAAGTCAACAGAGTACCAGAAACTTGTAGAACAGTATCAGGCAGTTTAATATGCTCATCACTGGAGTATTTTTACTAAGGCAGGGGAAGACACAATGTGTGAAATTTTTCCATAGGTGATTCAAAATTCTAAACCCATAAACATTTATAAAGTTAACAAATCCCAAGCAGAAGAAACATAAAACCATGCGCAGTCATCATCATGTCAGATTACTGAAAGTCAATAGTGAAGAAGAAAATCTTTTTTTTTTTTTTTTTTTTTTTGACAGGCAGAGTGGACAGTGAGAGAGAGACAGAGAGAAAGGTCTTCCTTTTTTGCCGTTGGTTCACCCTCCAATGGCCGCCACGGTAGGCGCGCTGCGGCCGGCGCACCGCGCTGATCCGATGGCAGGAGCCAGGTGCTTTTCCGGGTCTCCCATGGGGTGCAGGGCCCAAGCACTTGGGCCATCCTCCACTGCACTCCCTGGCCACAGCAGAGAGCTGGCCTGGAAGAGGGGCAACCGGGACAGGATCGGTGCCCCGACCGGGACTAGAACCCGGTGTGCCGGCGCCGCAAGGCGGAGGATTAGCCTAGTGAGCCGCGGCGCCGGCCGAAGAAGAAAATCTTAAGAAGCAACCAGAGATGGGGGCTGGTGCTGTGGCGCAGCAGGTTAAAACCTCAGCCTGCAGTGCCAGCATCCCATATGGGCGGTGGTTCGAGTCCCAGCTGCTCCTTTTCCGATCCGGCTCTCTGCTGTGGCCTGGGAAAGCAGTGGAAGGTGGGCCAAGTGCTTGGGCCCCTGTACCCACATGGGAGACCCAGAGGAAGCTCCTGGTTTCGGATAGGCTCAGCTCTGGCCATTGCCGTCATTTGGGGAGTGAACCAGCGGATGCAAGACCTCCCTCCCCCTCTCTCGCTCTGTCGCTCTACCTCTCTCTCGCTCTCGCTCTCTCTTGCTCTGCCTCTCTCCACCTCTCTCCCTCCCTCTCTTCCTCTCCCTGTAACTCTGTCTTTCAAATAATAGAATCTTAAAAAGAAAAAAGCAGCCAGAGAAGGAAGACATCCCATAGAAAGGGATAAAAAATAAGGATGACAACAGACTTCCTGGTGGAAGCTGGGCAAACCAGAAGACATCTCTATAACATGAAGATGGAGAGCTGTCTCTGAAATATTGAAAGAAATTGTCCCTTCAAAATTTTATTCCAAGAGGCTGGCACTGTGGCATAGCTGGTAAAGCTGCAGCACTGGCATCCTACATGGGCTCCAGTTCAAGACCCAGCTGCTCCACTTCTGATCCAGCTCCCTGCTGGTGCACTTGGGAGAACAGTGGAGGATAGCCCAAGTGCTTGAGTCTCTGTACCCATATGGAAGACCCAGAAGAAGTTCCTGACTCCTGGCTTTGGATGGGCCCAGCTCTGGCCGTTGCAGCATTTAGGGAGTGAACCAGTGGATGAAAGATCTCTGTCTTTGCCTCTCTCTCTGTAACTCTTCCTTTCAAATAAATAAGTCTTTAAAAAGAAAAATTCAATACCAAATGAAAATATATTTCAGAAGTTTTTTTGGGGAAAAAGACTTTGAAAATATTTTAACATACAGTAGTTTACTTATTGTTGAAGTGCCGTAATATAATTGAGTCCATGCAGATGATGTATTGAGTGTATAATTAGCATTTCTGTATCTTCAGGTATTACTATATTTTATACATTGAAAGCCTTTAGTTATTTTGAACTGCATAATTGTTGTAGACCGTGATGTCTCTAGCGTTAGAACTACTCTGCCTCCTAACTGTGACTTGGGACCCGTTATCCTTCCCCACTGTGCTTCTAGCCTTAGTGCTCTCTACTTGCATGTGACAGCAGTCTTTTTAAAGATTTACTTATTTATTTGAAAGAGAGGTCTTCCATCCACTAGCTCACTCCCCAGATGGCTGCAATGGCCAGAGCTGAGCCAGTCTGAAGCCAGGAGCTTCTTCCAGGTCTCCCATGTGGGTACAGGGGCCCAAGGACTTGAGCCATCCTCTCTGCTTTCCCAGGCACACTAGTAGGGAGCTGGATTGGAAGTGGAGCTGCCAGGACTTGGACTGGCACCCATATGGGATCTTGGTGCTGCAGTCTGGGGCTTTGACCCACTGCCCCACAGCATCAGCCCCAGCAATCTTTTTCAACTAAAAACTGTGAGACTCGTGTGTCAAAAGATTTGAGCCACAACAAATTTTCTGTTCTTCAGACAGAAGGAAAATGGTACTAGATAGAAATTTGTGGCTATATAAAGTAATGTGGAATCCTAAAAATTGTAAGTGGGTAAATAGAGAATATCTTTGTATTTCTATATAGTTTGTACTAAAAAGTACTATTTTTCTATAGTACTTTTATGTATAGGCAACATGCAATAGAAATTTGAAATTTAAAGTCACTTATAATATCAAAGGATATGATATACATAGGAATAAACAAAAGTATGTGTAAACCTAGGACTGCAAATTTTGCCAAAGAAATTAAAGGAAATGAGTAATAGTAAAAACTAAGAGGAATTAAAAAAAAATAAGAAAAAAGATGTGCCACATTTGAGGATCAGAAAATTTATTATTGAGCTGTCACTCATCTAAATTGTTTTAAACATTAAATACAGTATAAATAAAAATCCCAGCAGCATTTTTGGTAGAAAGTAACGAACTGTTGAAAATTTTGTATGAAAATGCAAAGACTTTGAAGAGGAAAATGTTCTTATAGAAGAAGTACAGAATTGGAAGTCTTATACTACCTACATTCAAGATTTATAAAAGCTATAGTAATGAAGACAATGATGTTTGCATAAGGGTAGGTATATAGTTCAATGAATAGAGAATATGGACACTAGTAGTCCATAAGTTTATAACTAAGGTAATTTAATAGGGAAATAGTCTCTTTTCAATAAATGTTTCTAGAATAATAACTAGAGGGTAAAAGTGATATTATATCCAAAAATTAACTCAAAATGGGCCATAGATCTAAATGCAAATACTAAAAATATAAGACATATATACAAGAAAATCGTATAACTACACTGTATAGGCAATTCATGTAGCATTTTAATGAGCTTAAATTCGTCTCGAGGTTTTATTAACAAAATTCTGATTTAAAATGTCAGATTTGGATTGGTATGTAGCATAGCAGTTGAGGAGCCGGTTAAGACACTCACATCGCACATAGGAATACTTGGATTCATTTCATTCCAAGCTCCAGCTCCTGACTCCAGCTTTCCTGCAGCACAGAGCCTGGGAGGCAGCAGTGACGAATCGAGTAATTGGGTTCCTGTCTTTTGTGTGGGAGACTTGATCGAGTTCCTGACTCTCAGCTCCAGTTCTATATGGCTGTTGCAGGCATGTAGGGAGGGAGAAAACCAACAGATAGGCTTTTGTGTGTTTAAAAATTCAAATTTGATCAAAATCATGAAAGTAGGGGCAGAAAAGATCAAGAAAATAATCTCCTGGCTCAGAATATTTTCTGACTGTCATCAGTATCATTTACTATCATTGCCTGAGATTAGAAAATTCATGGTAAATATTGCTGTTGTAGTGATATAATATAGAGTAGTAGCAGTTTTTTAAAAATTGCTTTACTGAGGCCAGCACTGTAGCATAGTGGGGTAAAGCCACATGCAGCACCGACATCCCATATGCACTCCGATTTGAGTCCTGGCTGTTCCACTTCCGATGCAGCAACAGAAGATGGCCCAAGTCTTTGGGTCCCTGCACCTGTTTGGGAGACCAGTAAGAAGCTCTAGGCTTCAGGTTCCTGGCTTCGGACTGGCCCAGATTCATCCGTTGGGGCTGTTTGAGGGAAGGATGGAAGACCTCTCTTACGCATCTGCTTCCGTAACTCTGACTTTCCAAATACATAAATAAATCTTTTTTTAAAAAATAGCTTTTTTATTAGGAAACAATGAGTCTTTCTAGGTCTCACTGGGTTTTTTTCAGTTACAGGGCTAGTGTATGTACTTGAGTGATTTTTGTTTATACATTTACATATATTTATATATTCATTATGAATAATTCCCTACTAAGTGTTATGGATCTGTCACTGGATTTCCATGAACTTTTGGCCATATAATTGAATCAGTAATACATAGTGTTTCTTCGGTGCTTGTATTTATTGCCTTCCACAACTGTATAAAACATGTTATGAAATGTTAACATAGAGGAGTTCTAACCACTAATTGCATGTTAAACCTGATTATGCATGTTTAGTTTATTTTTGTTTTCAATTTTTTTTTATCATTTTAGTAACAGTGATGATGTTACGTTGGTTTCTGTGGAAAGTCCTAATTTGACAACTCCAATTACATCAAATCCAACAGGTATCTTAAATTGATTAGAATATGATCTATCAAATTTAAAGTTAAACCAATGTTTAAAATAATATGTTTTAATAAAACAAATTTAGGTCTCTTCTTTAAAATGTTCCAATTTTCATCTGTTTAATATTACCTAAATACATAAATGATTCCTAATATAATTACCATTTGTTCCTGATTTCTTAATTTATGGTCACTTGTTTCTTCACTATGTTTGTTTAAACTTTTACAAGTCATAAAACTGCTTCATTTTTATCATTTTTTAAATTTCTTAACCCTGGCTGCATGCTGGTGTTGGTGGTTTGTTTTTTTATATCTTTTTGTTTTTTATTTGTTAAATTATCTTATAGTTTACATTATGTTTAAAGCTTGTCTCTTTTTTTTTAAACTTTTGTCTTCATTGTAATATGTAGGTTGCTTCTTAAGAGTTTGTGCTTTTTAGACTTACATAAAAAACTTTAACCTTAGATTTCCAGTGATAAATTTCTTTTTTTTTTTTTTTTTTTGGACAGGCAGAGTGGATAGTGAGAGAGAGCGACACAGAGAGAAAGGTCTTCCTTTTGCCGTTGGTTCACCCTCCAATGGCCGCTGTGGCCGGCGGATCGCACTGATCCGAAGCCAGGATCCAGGTGCTTCTCCTGGTCTCCCATGCAGGTGTAGGGCCCAAGCACTTGGGTCATCCTCCACTGCCTTCCCGGGCCATAGCAGAGAGCTGGCCTGGAAGAGGGGCAACCGGGATAGAATCCGGCACCCTAACCGGGACTAGAACCCGGTATGCCGGCGCCACAAGGCGGAGGATTAGCCTGTTAAGCCACGGCGCCGGCCAAGTGATAAATTTCATCTCTTAAAATAGCCATCTTGTTTGGCCCTGAAGTTTTTAATCAAAAAAAAAAATTTTTTTTACCATATTAGAATACTTGCATTTTAATTTCAGGAAGCTTCTACTCCAGTTCTATAGCTACTTAATTGTCCTTTGGTTTGGACTGTCGAGACTGTGAATTAAGGATTACAAAAGATGTCAAGTACTTATCTAAGGCTTTCTACTAGCCATAGGAAGAGTGCTCCTAAGCCATCTCAGGCAGTCTGTCCTGAAGAAAACATTGTGTTCATTTTCAGGTTTATTTTTTCAAATGCTAAAATAATATCCAAGTAGATTTTCCAAAAAAGTGTTAGCAATATGGTTGTAAAGTTACAAAAGGAAAAAAAATCTTTTGATTCATAATTGTTTTCTTTACTAGATTATTCATCTTTGGAACAACAAAGTCAATGGAGTTATTTTTATGAATACATGATTACCAGTTAATGTGTTTTAATGTTTATCTGTTACAAAGTCTGTAAGTATTTAATAGTTTAGTAAATTTGTCAGATGTATTTTCATTTTAATAATTTTCTTTCAGATCTGAGGAAAGTTACATCTGAAAATTCTAGTAGTTCACTTAATGTGGAAACAGAAGTTGTGGTAGGTAATAAATAATGTTTCTAATTATTGTCCATTTAAATATGTCCTAGAAATTTTATAGAGTTGCTATGTGTTGGAGTAACTTAGTTTTGTCATTCTTTGGCTACGTATTTGGATGAGGTGAGGTAGGTTTCCTTCCTCCCCTAATTTGTGTGTGTCAAATACAAATTAATGTCTGACTTTTTCGCATGACCAAGTTCCAGTTAAGTTTAAACACTATACTAGTCTCTGACTAGTTAAGACAACCAGGTTTGCATCCAGCTTACACATTGAAGTCTGATGGGTTAACATAATTGGAAAATTAGTATCTGACTCGTTAGTATAACCAAGTTTTATCCAGCTCATACATTGACTGGTTAGCATAACTGATAAATTAATGTGTGATGAGTTAGCATAACCAGGCTCCCTTCCAACCTATACATTGTATTAATGTCTGACTAGTTACCATAATTGAAAAATTAATGTCAAAGTTTTTAGTTAACGCATCTGAGTTCCAGACTAAGTTAAACGCCGGCTTATTGTCTGACTGGTAAGAGTAACTGATAAACAAATGTGCTAGCATGACCAGGTTCCAGTTTAGCTTATACACTGGAAAGTAGACAGCTAATGGTAAACATAGGTACAGCCATGCTCATAGACCAAGGGTTTTGTTTTTGGACAGGCAGAGTGGACAGTGAGAGAGACAGAAAGGTCTTCCTTTTTCGTTGGTTCACCCCCTAATGGCCACTGCGGCCGGCGCACCGCGCTGATCTGAAGCCAGGAGCCAGGTGCTTCTGGTCTCCCATGCGGGTGCAGGGCCCAAGCACTTGGGCCATCCTCCACTGCACTCTCGGGCCACAGCAAAGAGCTGGATAGGAAGAGGAGTGACCGGGACAGAATCCGGTGCCCCGACTGGGACTAGAACCCGGTGTGCCAGCACCGCAGGCAGAGGATTAGCCTATTGAGCCGCGGCACTGGCCTAGACCAAGTTTTTTGACTGTTAGTCATATTCTCAGAAACCATTCAATATGTGAAAGAGGTTTTCTTTCATAGTAGTTAAACCATAAGAGCTAGAGCTTCTAAATGATAATTTAAAAATCACGTGTTTCACTTTGAAAACATTTTCTGCTCTTAAAGCAAAACTTTTTTTAACAATTTTTCAGGCTGCAGAGATGAGGAAACTTGATTGTGTAATCGATTTGACAAAAGAAGGTCTATCCATCTGCGACACAGGTAAAGGATTTTTTTTTTCTTTAAGAAAGTGGGAAGGCTAACAACTCAAATTACACTAATCCTACTTATGAACTTGCTTTGTTGTGCTTGTGTATTTATAGCTGTTTGTGGTTTTATCACATGTAGACTTGTGTAACTGTCAATACAATCCGAGAGTAGAACTGTTCTGTCACCTCATGGCTCCGTCAGACTTCCCTAACTTGACACACTACCTCCTGCCCCAGTACCTAATCCAGGCAACCACTCTTCAGTCCCTCATCACTGTTCATGGATGTCACATAAATGCAGTGATACAATATGTATCCTTCTGAGATTGGCATCTTTCCTTCAGTGTGATTGTCCAGGGTTATCCACATTGTTGTTATGTATCACTAGTGTGTTCCTTTTTATTACCAAGTAGCAGCAGTAGCCCATGGTATGGATTTACCTTAATTTATCATTTGCCCATTGAAAGACAACCTAGATTGTTTGGTAGTATTATGCACACAGAAGCAGAAACAGGGATAAGATATGAAAATGTAGAGGCAAAGTGGCAACAGTATCCTCTGTCTCAGATGTAAACAAAAAGAAATAAAATATAATTTCCTGGGGGCTTGGAATCAGTTATAAGGTCTCACCCAAATTTAACGAAAAGTATAAATCCATGTATTTAAGAAGTTGAATAAACTCCAACCAAGATAAACACAAACATAGCAACACTTCATAATCAAGTTCCTAAAAAAACAGCAATGGGGCCTGCGCTGTGACGTAGATGGTAAAGCCACCACCTATAGTGGGATGCCGGTTCAAGACCCGACTGTTCCACTTCCAGTCCAGCTCTCTGCTATGGCCTGGGAAAGTAGTAGAAGATGGCCCAAGTCCTTGGGCCCCTGCACTTGGGAGACCCAGAAGAAGCTCCTGGCTTCTGACTTCAGATCAGCGCAGCTCCAGCTGTCATGGCCAGTTAGGGAGTGAACCAGCAGATGGAAGACTTCTCTGCCTCTCCTCCTCTCTCTGTGTAGCTCTGACTTTCAAATAAATAAATAAATCTTAAAAAAAAAAAAAGTGATAAAGAAGAAAATGAAGATAAACTACAGATATTACAAAGAAATCCAAGGTTCCTAGCCAGGAATGTCAAATGTCATCATTTCAAATAACTATGAACCTAAAATTCTATATTTGGCAAATTCATAGGTGTTTTTCAAAACAGAAAGCAAAATTAAGACTTTGCAAATAGTTTATTGCCAGTGAACTTTCACTATCAAAATGAAGAAAGTTCTCCAAGTGAAAGGAAATAATAATAATAATTTCAGATGCAAATTAGATCTACACTGAGTAAAATAACACCAGATTATGGAGTTGATGCTATATACAAATGTTAACATGAGGACAATGGAGCAAAAGAGGGCAAAACAATGGAAGTATGCTTTTATGAGGCTCTTAGGTTATATGAGAATTATTTGAATATAGACTTGGTAAGTTAAAGATACATAATGGTAGTACCTACAGCAACAGTTTTTTCTCTGAAGCAGTAGTAGAGCTTGTAAACCAACAGTGGAGATAAAATGGGACTTTAAAAATACTCAATCCAAGATAAGCCACAGAACAGCAGATAAAGAGCCAATAAGACTTACAGCAAACAGAGGACAAGATGGTAAGTTTAAACCCAACTCTAATGATAAGAAATGTAAATGATCTCAGGACTCCATTAAAAATCAGACATGGTTATACTAGGTAGGAAACCAAGGGTCAACTGTATGGTAACTGTTACCTGTGTACTTTAATATAAATACACAGAAAATACAAATAGGTTCAACGTAAAAGGATAAAAGAAGATAACCATTAGAAAGCTGGAGTAGCTGTGTTATTGGACAAGTAGACCTCAAGGAAAATATTGACATGAAAACATAGTAATCTACTTGTGTATTCACTTAAGTAAATGGCAAAAGCCTTGATGCAAAAACTTATAGGACTGAAACAATAAATAGAAAAATAAAGTTATAATTGGAGATTCCAACACTGCTACTTAGTAGTTGATAAAAGTTGGAGGCAGAAGGTCAGCAAGGCTATAGAAGTTTAAGCCACACTATCAGCCACCTAACCAACCATACGTGAATATACTCTTTTTTTTCTTAAATATTTATTTATTTGACAGGGAGAATGACAGAGAGGGAGAGAGAGTTTCCATCCACTGGTTCACTCCCCCAATGGCTGCAACAGGTCGGTTGATCCAGACCAAAGCCAGGAGCACAGAACTCCATTTCGACTAGGTAGCAGGGGCCCAAGCATTAGGGCCATCTTCCTCGGCTTTCCCAGGCACGTTAGCAGAGAGCTGGATTGGAACAACAGTCTATACTGTAAGCTGCGCCAGTATGGGATGCTGGCGCTCGAATGTGGGCTGCCTGTGTGGCAAGTGGTGGCTTAACTCGCTATGTCAGTCCCAGAATATACAGTATTTTAAGTGCATATGAAACAAGATAGATCAGGTTCTATACTGTAAAACAAGTCTATGTAAAAGGATTATATAATATAGAGCATAGTTTCTGACATAACACCATAATAGGTAACAGAAAGATAGCCAAACAATCCCTTAGTACTTAGAAATTAAACACACTTTAACCCATGAGTGCCACAATGCTGGCCCCTAAAAAGGTTTTTTAGTAGTAAATCAAGTGACTAATAAAGCAGCTGTGAAACAATGCAAAACCTTGGTTATCCTTGTCAGTCCACAGAAAGTACAGGGGCCAACGTTGTGGCAGCAGATTAAGCCATGGCTTGCAACACTGACACCCCGTATCAAGCAGTAGGCTCAAGTCCTGTCTGCTTTGCTTTCAATCCAGCTTCCTGGTAATGTGTCTGAGAAAGCCAGTAGATGATGGACCAAGTGCTTGGGCTGCTGCCTCTCATGATGGAAAACTAGATGGTGTTCCTGGCTCCTGGCTTCAGCCTGGCCTAGCTCTGGCTGTTGTGGCCATGTGGGAAATGAATCAACAGATGGAGGACCTTGATATCTCTGTTTCTCTCTCTCCCTATCACTCCCTTCTTCCCTCTCCCTCCCTCCCTCTCTCTCCTTCTCTCCCTCTATTACTCTTTACTTCTCTTTCCCCCTCTCTTCCCCTCTCTTTCCC
This sequence comes from Lepus europaeus, assembly GCF_033115175.1. Classification (NCBI taxonomy): domain Eukaryota; kingdom Metazoa; phylum Chordata; class Mammalia; order Lagomorpha; family Leporidae; genus Lepus; species Lepus europaeus. The sequence continues at coordinate 8,597,071 of NC_084847.1, forward strand.
TCTTCCCACCACATGCCAGCCTCGCTCCTCACCACTTCCTGCTCCCATCACTCATGTCAAAGAAATCTTTTTTAGAAAAAATTCCATTTGGGAGACTCGTGAAGTGTATTATGTGGTTATATTGTTGGTCACAGGATTTTTACTGTTTATTAGATTTATTCAGATTTCTGTAACTTAGCTGTCCAGGTAGTCCTAATACTTTCCAACATGAACCCATTTCCTTAACCATCCCTGTATATACTCTCCTCCCTTGTTTTCAAATATTCTTGCACCTACTACACTCTTCCTCTCCCCCTCCCCTCTCCCCACTTTCCTTTCTGTCCCTCCTTCCCCCAGTCCACAATTGATACCAAATTTCTTTCAAACTAACACAGATGCCTCATCAGTAGCGAATTCTTTAACCCTCACCTGCATAATTTTTCACTTGAATTTCCAAGACTTGTGTGTGTTATTTGTGAACATGAATGGCCCTGTGTTGCAGGCATCCTGTGTGGTCTAATAGAGAATACACCTCTAGGATCACTGAGCAGGGATCCCTCTCCCATGTGTAAATAGACCGCCTTCCCTGTTGCTAGTGACACATGTGTTTACATTACAGAGAATTTTGTCACCATGAAGGAAAATTGTGTACATTCAGTACCTTTGACATTTGAGCGTTTTTTCAAAAAGGTATTTTACTCTTGTAATTTTAGTTATTAACACCTACAATATAAACTTTCTGCTTAGAGGCTATGGAATGGATTTATTGCAAATACACTTTTACTTTTTCAACCTTGTCTTGTTCACAGAAAGTCCGGTGTCAACCTTGGAGTCAGTGTTGAAAGCTGTTTCAAACACCAAAGAAACAACCCCAGTGGCACGGAAAGCAGCCCAGAATGCAACCCAGGTACTGAGATGAAATGCTCTGTAGAAGTACCTGCTTTACTTTTTTTTTTTTTTTGACAGAGTGGATAGTGAGAGAGAGAGACACAGAGAAAGGTCTTCCTTTTTGCCGTTGGTTCACCCTCCAATGGCCGCTGTGGCCAGCGCATCTTGCTGATCCGAAGCCAGGATCCAGGTGCTTCTCCTGGTCTCCCATGCAGGTGTAGGGCCCAAGGACTTGGGCCATCCTCCACTGCCTTCCCGGGCCATAGCAGAGAGCTGGCCTGGAAGAGGGGCAACCGGGATAGAATCCGGCGCCCCAACAGGGACTAGAACCCGGTGTGCCGGCGCCTGTTTTACTCTTGAAAGAACATTTGGTACACTTTGATTTGCTTTTTTAAATGTCCTATTGTGAATCTGCTTATTAGCATAATTAAAATAATTTTGCTGCATTTCCCAGAAACTAGAAATTTCACCCAACAAATTAGAAATATTTTTGTTTTAAAAGTAACATCTGGGGCAGGCATTTGGCACTGCTTGGGGTGCCTGCATCCCTTGTTGGGGTGCCTGGTTCCACTCCCAGCTCTGGCTCCCCATGTTCAGCAGAAGATGGCCCAAGGACTTGAACCCTGCCATCCAAATAAAAGACCTAGACGGAGTTCCCAGCTCCTGGCTTTAGGCTAGCCTAGATCTAGCCATTGCAGGCATTAGAGGAGGGAACCAGCAGATGAGAGTTGGGTCTCTGTCTTTCTCCTTCTGTCCCTGTTTCTCTGCCTTTCAAATCAAACAGAGTAATAGCTGTTGTTGAAATAAGTAGAGGGAAATAGGTGCTGTCACGCACTGATGGTTTTCATGTAAATTAATATGTTTCAGAACAGAATTTGGAAATGACAGAAATGGTATCCAGAATGTCTGAAATTTAACCCATTCTGGACTGGTGATATTCCAAAGTATAGAAATCTTAACTCCAAAAGAGACTTATGCTAAAAAAAATAAAGTCTGAATCCAGCTCACATATTCTTGAAATATCCTTTTATTATTTTGGTAAAGAATGGAAAATATCAGCCAGCGCCGTGGCTTAACAGGCTAATCCTCCACCTTGCAGCGCCGGCACACCAGGTTCTAGTCCCGGTTGGGGCGCCGGATTCTATCCCGGTTGCCCCTCTTCCAGGCCTGCTCTCTGCTATGGCCCGGGAAGGCAGTGGAGGATGGCCCAAGTGCTTGGGCCCTACACCTGCATGGGAGACCAGGAGAAGCACCTGGCTCCTGGCTTCGGATCAGCACGATGAGCCGGCCGCAGTGGCCATTGGAGGGTGAACCAACAGCAAAAAGGAAGACCTTTCTCTCTGTGTCTCTCTCTCTCACTATCCACTCTGCCTGTCCAAAAAAAAAAAAAAAAAAAGAATGGAAAATATCTGTCTGTACAACTCTACTTGATCCCTTTAAAATAATCAGTGTCTACCAAACTAACTGGCTAAACTTTCTTACTAATGTGCTTCTAGGTTCTTGATTCCTTTGATCACCTGCCACCTCTCCCAGAGCCACCACCACCACTACCTGAGCTAGTAGACAAAATTCGAGATACGCTGCCTCCCCAGAAGCCTGAGCTCAAAGTGAAACGGGTGCTGAGACCCAGGGGCATTGCTCTGACTTGGAACATCTCCAGAATCAACCCCAAGTGTGCACCTGTGGAAAGCTACCACCTCTTCCTGTGCCACGAGGACTCCAACAGTAAGTTGATCTGGAAGAAGATTGGAGAAATTAAAGCTTTACCACTCCCCATGGCCTGTACTTTATCTCAGTTTTTAGCTTCCAACAAATATTATTTTACTGTCCAGTCAAAAGACATTTTTGGGCGATATGGACCATTTTGTGATATAAAATCTATCCCTGGTTTTTCTGAAAATCTTACCTAAAAAAAAGTGTTCAATAATTATATGTTTTGCTTCTGAATTTTTTTTGTATTTGTTTTGTTTACAATGTTTCTGTAACACTATTTGTCATTTTTAAGGGCTGTTTCAGATTGTGAACAGTCTTCTTCTGTATGTTGTAAGTCACCTCTAGTTTCATGAATTTCTGATGAATTTTGCATTCAGTGTGTACTTTTAATGTCTGTATTGTAAAAGATACACTATCATGGACACATGTTGCTAAGGTGTGTTGTGAGCAATACCTTTGGTAACTATGGAGCTGCTGCTGCTGCTATCAGAAGCCCTAGACTACAGGCAACCATGGAATATTCTGTTGATAATGGCTGTTTGTGACCTGCTGTGCTCAGTTATACTGCAAGAAAAAGTGCTCTCTTTACCAAGGCCAGATCATCCCTGGGGTGTGTCTCAACTAACATTTGAAGAAAAGAAATATCCTCCCAGTCTGTTTAAATTCTAAGTGGGTTATTAATTTGTGTACCTCCTTTTTGTTGGGGGAGGGGGTAGAGTTTGTCATTCTTTGGGGAGGGAAATAGTCTGGAGAGTTTTCCTGAATCCGTGTATAGTTACATTTACAAATTAACTTATATTGTGTGCTACATACACAAAAACTTACAGTATCTCTTAGAAAGCATTGTTGGATCCATTATTTCAGCCTCAAATTTAAGGCTTTAATTAGCTGATTCCCTAAATGCTACCATTTGCTCATTTCCTAGTTGCCATCAGTACTCAGGGAACATAACACTAAGGGGCTCTTAGAGCGATCTCTTGTACACCTGTACCTGAGAGAACACTGACTTGAGGTGCCTCTGGTACAGGTAGCCAAGAAATTCTGACGTGTGAACAGCGACTGCAGGGTAATGCGGGGCCCAGAGGAGACCAACTGGAAAACTCAATCTGGCATGTGGTAAAAACAAAAATAGCATTCTTTCCTGATAGGTAAAGTTCTGAGATTTAAAAAATGAATAAAGAGTGGTTTCCTTTGGCGTTGTATGAATGCCTTGACATCTTCAATAAGAAAGTTATTTTTCTTTTCAGACTCTTGTGTCTTTTCCAGAACATGAAAACGGAGAGAGCCAGATTCTGAACCATATCTGAGGGGATGGACTGCCCTCTACGAGGTTTTGTTCAGAATCAGTGACTGGGGGGTGCCCTGCCGCACAGGGCAAGAATTCTCCATGAACATGACTTTTCACCCTTGCATTGATGCAGACTAGACATTCACTTGCTAAATAAAGACCTGGCCCCGTTGGCCGGTGCTGTGGCTCAATAGGCTAATCCTTCGCCTGTAGCACCGGCGCACCGGGTTCTATTCTTGGTTGGGGTACCAGATTCTGTCCCAGTTGCCCCTCTTCCAGGCCAGCTCTCTGCTGTGGCCCGGGAGTGCAGTGGAGGATGGCCCACGTGCTTGGGCCCTTCACCCACATGGGAGACCAGGAGAAGCTCCTGGCTCCTGGCTTCAGATCAGCGCGGTGCACCGGCCATAGCAGCCATTTGGGGAGTGAACCAATGGAAAGAAGACCTTTCTCTCTGCCTTCCTCTCTCTCTCACTGTCCACTCTGCCTGTCAAAAAAAAAAAAAAAGAGAGAGAGAGAGAGACCTGGCCCCGTGAGCAAGGTTTTGGTGCCTAACACTAAAATTGAAGCTACTGAACAAGTCAGCATCTGGCAAGTTGATTGGTGCACAAGTCTCAAGTAAGGAGCTTTCACAGTGATGGCAAGAGGCAGGAAGGCTGATAACAGCAGACATCATAGCGGTGTGGGCTCAGGTACCACAGTAGTTCTTGTCTTTTGTAGAGGCAAGGGCAAGATTCTTTACCTACCTACCAAAGACACCAGAAGAGAGCCAGGCTAAGGATGAGAAAGTCTTGCCCACAGTCACATGGTACTAACACACCCACCCCAACCCAGGAAGTACCTGGCTTGCAGTGGGAAGCCTTTCTGCCTTCATTTAAGCAGTAGAACCAGTCTGATGAGCTAAACATTGACAGTATCAGGAAAAGCCATGGGATCGCATATGGGATCATGTATTGCTCAGATACACATCTGATTGGCTTATCCTGAGGCGCGTGTCTAAGCTGCAAGGTAGACCAGGAAAGCAAACCTTTGGTCTTCAATGCGAAGTGCCCTCTGCTACCCTTTGAGACTTACAAGATGGATGTGGGGGTTCTGGGCTGTGTCCCTGCTAGTTAAGCTGGAGCTACCTGTCCCTGGATTGCAGTTCCCAGCTGGTTCAAGGTTACTATTGGTCACAAATATTGCCTCAAAGCTGGGCAGCACAAATAGAGCCAGTGTCATGATTGACATTCTGAAGGTTGGTACTAGCGTCAGTGTGACAGGTAGCGTGCTTGGTCCCAGCACTGCAGTGGCTGGTTTGCTGGCTCACAGGCCTACTGCTGCCATCAAGAGCCACCTTCAGCTGTCCTGAGTACAAGGCGTGTCCATGTGCCACACCATGATTTTCCTAGAGCCCAGGATTCCCGGGGTGCCAGGGTATGAAGGTTGGAGTGGTGACAGACATAGATTCAGATTATACTTGCTTTTCCCACACCCAACCTACTTCCCTGCCTGTCTGACCGAACCATGTTGACTCCAGGATCAACAATAGACACAGGATAGTTTGCATGGCCTTTTCCACCAGCTGTCACCCTTTGCCAAGTCTAGCATCAGTGGCTCTCAGACCAGAAGAATCCCCAGGCAAAGCAGCACACTTGCCCCGGAACGTTGGGTAGTGTGGCAGCTTTCCCCGACTACCCTGGAAGGCAGCATGGGTGCTGGCATGTGAACCTCACATTCAGATGTGGAGTCTGTGACTTCGGCAATGCATTCTACCCTGAGCCTCCCTTCTCAGTGTACGAAATGAAGGCAGTACTGCCCTCCTATATTCTGTCATTGCCTGCCTGCCTTTTTCTCCTCCTCTCTCCTCACCCTTTTCTCCTTATTTAACCAGTTCTATTATGTGAGAATAAGAACTCTGATACAGGACCTCTGTAAAGAATGAGTTTAGTAAATTCTTTACAGTCTTAGGTTGCTTCAACATCATTTTGAATGCAGGTTGCATTTTCTCATACCAGAAGCAAGGCTCTGCCTTCTCCCAGTTCCTCGGTGTACTCCCTCCAGTTAACTGCCTTAAACAGCCGCCTCAGGCTGCCTATCTCCCAGTGGGACAGCTAGATACAGCCTATTTGCCTCACCCCCACTGACCCCACACCTGGCACAGACTGCACAGATAGGCCCCAGTGACTGTTACTTGGTCCCAACATGCTGTTTACTCCAAACACTCAAATTAGAACACCCTGAGGGAAGTTAAATTGAGTGTCACACATGGGCCAACATGAAGACTTTAGTCCCATAGGTCCCTCACACTCACTTTTTTGTTGTAAGATTGATTTATTGGAAATGCAATGTTAAAGAGATCATCAATCCACTATTTTCTCCTCAAATGGCCACAGTGATCAGAGCTGGGTCAGGCCAAAGTTAGGAGTCTAGAATTTCATCTGGGGCTTCCACATGGATATAAGAACTTAAGGACTTGAGTCATCTCCTTCCCAGGCACATTTAGCAAGGATCTGGATTGGAAGCGGAGCAGTAGGGGCATGGACCAGCACCCATGGGAGATGCTGGTGTTGCAGGCTGCAGCTCATCCTGCTGTGCCACCAAGCCAGCCCCATACTCAAATTCCTGCTGATTGAGCTCCTTGCTGTCTCCAGACTTCCCATCTGCCCTTATAGCCACAACTTTTTTTTTCTTTTTTGTTATGGCCACAACTCTTCTTCAGAGCTCTGTAATAAAATACTTTTGTTACTTCCTGTATTTTTCAAATTGTTTCTTCTGTGTCTCACATCCTAACTCTCCTCCCAGTCAAGAGTCTCTCCTAGACAGGGGCTTTCTTGGTGGGAGTATACCGACACATGTCAGACAGGAGCCACAGGGTGCTGCCAGTATAAACAAGCTTCCTTTGAGAGGGGCACTGGTTATTGGGTCATCAGACCACCCACTGGGATAAAGAAGTGCACGTGGGGATTATAAATTGGGAGGATTCCGAAATGGCAGAACAGGGGGAAAAGTTACAGAAACATTGTAGGGGCTGGTGCTGTAGCATAGACAGCTAAGCCTCCACTGTCACACCAGCAGCCCATATGGGTGCTGGTTCATGTCCTAGCTGCTGCTCTTCAGATCCAGCTCTCTGCTATGGCCAGGGAAAGCAGTGGAAGATGGCCCAAGTCCTTGGGCCCCTGCACCCATGTGGGAGACCCAGAAGAAGATGCTGGTCCTGGCTTCAGATCAGCCCAACTCCAGCTATTGCAGCCATTTGTGGAGTGAAATAGTAGATGGAAGAGTTTTCTGTCTCTTCCTCTCTCACTCTACTTCTCAAATAAATACAATATATTTTTTAAAAAGATGGAGAGAGTGGAATCCTGGGAAAGAGGGTGAAAACTGCAGGGGAAATGCCACGCAAATTAGAAGGGCACAGTGGATCTATATGGAGGGTATGGACACACACTGCTCAGGACCTCAGCAGGCAAGAGCCTCAGTAGCAGCTTTGGAAAGTGACGTAGGGCCAGACTGCAGCAGGCCAAACTATGGGCGATAAAGCTGCAGGAAGAGCCTGGTATGAACCTTGGAGCCCAGTGGGAGGTGGTGCACCTTGCCATCCTAAAGAGAAAAACAAAAGGGGAGGAGAGGGCACGTTTCCCTCTCCCCAACCACCGAGCACTGGCATCCTCTAGCTGAGAGAAGGCGGGCACCATTTTGGACATCCATAACAGCTGCACTAGCTTGCGACCATGTACCCAGCAACCAGCTGAGAGGAGACTCCTGAGTCTGGTAGGGAAAATTGACGGGACTGGGTGCTAGAACTGTGAAAGCACTGGCTGTGTGGGAGGGCTGTGGCTGGGTCTCTGAGCAGTCACTGTGGGCGACTCCACAGCTCGGGGTTCCCTGATTGCCTGGTGAGGGTCATTGCTACAGGACTCGTGTTCACAGAGGACTGCACAGACCCTTTGTGTGGCTCTTGCAGAAGCATACATGAAAATTACACCCACTGAGGCTAGCACACGGGCTCTGAACTCCTTGGAGGAAAGGAGGTGAGCATGAGACTATGCCAAAAGAACTGATCAACCCCCACCCCCCAAACTCCGATTAAAAGAGATTTACCACAATCAGCTTTGGTGTCACCTTAGACACTCCCCTTACCCTAGAGCACTGAACAGAGCTCCGTGGCCACACCCAGCACACACCTCTGGGTATTCACTCAAAGAGCAGATACTCCACTAAGCCACAGAGGCTTCGTCCAAAGATAAAAGACATCACAGGGAAAAAGAAAGAAATAAACCAACAAGTATCTCCACAAATGTCCAAAAATAAATGCAGAAGTTCAAGAAACAAGAATAAAGAAGACAACATTATGCCACCAAAGGATATAACATTTCAATACTAGAATGTGAAGATGAAGAGATTGAAGAAATGCCAGAAATAGAATTAAAACTAACCGATTGTAGGATTAATTAGAAGTAATTATAAGCAAATCCACAAATTAAAGAAATCCATACCCAATATAAATAAAAATTTTCCCATGAAATTGAGATTTTAAAAAGAAATTGAAATATTGGAAATGAGGAATTTAATAGATCAAATAAAAATGTGGTGGGTGGGAAGTCTTAACAGACTCACTGAGGCAGAAGAAAGAATATCTGAGTTCGAAGAAAAATGGCTAGAAATTTACAGTTAGACAAAAAAAAAAAAAGAAGAAATCATAAAACTAAAAAATAGTGTTGGAGATTTTTGGGATACTATCAAAGGACCCAGGATATATGGGTCTTAGGAGCTCTTGAAGGTGTGGGAAGAGAGAATGGATTAGAAGACCTTTTTAGTGAAATAATTACAGAAAACTTCCCTTATAGAAATAATGGGACATCCAAGTACAAGAAGCACATAGAACTCTAATAGACGCATTGTAGTCAGACTCTCCAGAGTATAACATAAAGAAAAGATTCCAAAATGTGCATGAGAGAAACCCAGATTACTCTGTTTCTGCCAGATTATTTTCAGATGATCTCCAATTAGACTCACAGCTGACTTCTCATCAGAAACCCTAAAAGGCTAGGAGAGAATGGCGAGATATATTCCAAGTCTTAAGAGAAAAAAAAAAATGTCAACCCAGAATATTATACCTTGCAAAGTTCTCATTTATGAATGAAGGTGAAATAAAGACCTTCCATAACAAATAGCAATTGAAAGAGTTTGTCACCACTCATCCAGCTTTCCAAAAGATGCTTAAGGATGTGCTACACACAGAAACACAGAAACATGGGCATCATTATGAAAGAAGGGTAAAGCAGACAATCTCCCAGTAAAAGTACAAAGGAATACTTATGGAAAAATGGCAGGGCCAAGTCATTCCTTATCAGTTATCACCTTGAATATAAATGGTCTCAGCTCTCCAGTTAAAAGATGCAGACTGGCTGAATGGATTTAAAAAATAAAACCCATCTACTTGCTGCCTACAAGAAACACATCTCACCAACACAGGTACACACCGATTGAAAGTGAAAGGGTAGAAAAAGATATTCTCTGCTAGCAGGAACCAAAAAAGAGCTGGTGTAACCACCCTAATATCAGACAAAATAGACTAACACAGAAACTGTTAAAAGAGACAAGGGCACTCTATAATGATTAAGGGATCAATTCAACAGGAAGATTTAACTATTATAAATATATATGCACCTAATTACAGGGCACCTGGCTATTTAAAAGAAATGTAAAGGGATCTGGGGCTGGCACTGTGGTGTAGTGGGTAAAAGCTGCTGCCTGCAGTGCCAGCATCCCATATGGGCGCCAGATTGAGTCCCAGTTACTCCACCTCTGATCCAGCTCCCTGCTGATGGCCTGGGAAAGCAGTAGAAGATGGCCTCAGTCCTTGGGCCCCTGCACCCATGTGGGAGATCTGGAAGAAGCTCTTGGCTCCTGGCTTCAGATCGGTGCAGCGCCAGCCATTGCAGCCATCTGAGGAGTGAACCAGAGATGGAAGACCTCCCTCCCTCCCTCCCTCCTTCTCTCCCCGCCCCCTGCCTCTGCCTCTCTGTAACTCTGCCTTTAAAGTAAATCCTTAAAAAAAAAAAAAAAGAAATGTTAAGGGATCTAAAGGGAGACATAGACTCAAACAGTAATAATGGGGGACTTCAATACCCCCACTTTAAGCCAGGGGCAGATCAACCAGACAAAACCAGCAAGGAGACAAAAGACTTAACACTATAGACCTAAGAGACCTAATAGGTATCTACAGAGCTTTCTACCCTACAGGCACAGAATATACATTCTTCTCACCAGTGCATGGAACTTACTCTAGGATTGACCACACACTAGGCCATACAGCAACTCTCAGTAAATACAAAAAAAAAAAAAAAAAAATTGAAATCATGCTATGCATGTTCTCTGACCACAATGGAATGAAGCTGCTAATCAACAACTCAGGAATCCCGAGTCATATGCAAACACATGGAGACTGAACATGTTCCTAAATGAACAGTGAGTCACTGAAGAAATTTAAAAATTTTTCTGGAAACAAATGAAGATGACAATACAACATATCAAAACTTATGGGATACAGCTAAAGCAGTGTTAAGAGGAAAGTGTATAGCAATTGGAGCCTACATCAAGAAATTGGAAAGACACCAAATTAACCAGCTGTCAATGCATCTCAAGGACCTAGCAAGACTGCAGCAAACCAAACCCAAAACAGGTAGGAGAAAGGAAATAATTAAAATCAGAGAAGAAATCAACAAAATAAAAACCAACAAAACAATACAAACGATCAGCAAAATTAGGGCCTGCGGGTGCTGTGGCTCACTTGGTTAGTCCTCTGCCTGCAGCGCCGGCATCCCATAAGGGCACTGGTTCTAGTCCCAGCTGCTCCTCTTCCCGTCCAGCTCTCTGCTGTGGCCTGAGAAGGCAGTGGAGGATGGCCCAAGTCCTTGGTCCCTGCACCCGCATGGGAGACCAGGAGGAAGCACCTGGCTCCTAGCTTTGGATCGGTGCAGCAACAGCCATAGTGGCCATTTGGAGTGAACCAGTGGGAGGAAAACCTTTGTCTGTCTCTGTCTCTGTCTCTGTCTCTCTCTGTCTCTCTCTCTCTCTCTCACTGTCTATAACTCTACCTGTCAAATAAATACAAAAAAAAAAAAATCAGAATGAAGAGCTGGTTTTTTGAAAAAAATAAAATTGACACACCAAGTAACCAAAAAAAGAAGAGAGAAGACTCAAATTAGTAAGATCAAAAATGAAAAGGAAATTTAACAACAGACACCACAGAATTAAAAAGAATCATCATCAAAAATTACTACAGGGGCCAGTGCTGTGGCATAGTGGGTTAAAGCACTGGACTGCAGTGCTGGCATCCCATATGGGTTCTAGTTCTAGTCCTGGCTGCTCCTATTCCAATCCAGCTCTCTGCTATGGCCTGGGATAGCAGTGGAAGATGGCCCAAGTCCTTGGACCCCTGCACCCGCGAGGGAGGCCCAGACGAAGCTCCTGGCTCCTGGCTTCGGATTGGCACAGCTCCAGCCATTGCGGCTAACTAGGGAGTGAACCAGCGGATGGAAGACCTCTCTCTCTCTCTCTCTGTCTCTACTTCATCTGTAACTCTGTCTTTCAAATAAATAATATAAATCTTTTAAAAAAATTACTACAAAGAATGTATAGAATAAATGGGTAGATTCCTGGACACATACAACCTACCTAAATTGAATCATGAAGACATAGAAATTCTAAAAACAAACAAACAAACAAACAAAAACCATAACCAAGACAGAAATTGAATCAGTAAAAAAGACCCTTCCAACAAAGCAAAGCCCAGGACTTCATGGCTTCACAGCTAAATTCTACCAGACATTTAAAAAAGGACTAATTCCAATTCTTCTCAAGCTATTCAAAACAACTGAAAGGGAGGGAATCCTCCCAAATTCTTTCTATGAAGCCAGCATCACCTTAATTCCTAAACCTGAAAAAGAAGCAACTATTAAAGAGAACTACAGACCAATTTCTCTGTTGAACATAGATGCAGAAATCCTCAACAAAATTCTAGCCAATTGAATCCATCAACACATCAGAGGTTATTCACCTGGACCAAGTGGGATTTATCCCTGATATGCAGGGATGGTTCAACATTTGCAAATCAATCAATGTGATACATCACATTAGCATACTGCAGAACAAAAACCATGTGGTAAAGTGGCAGGATACAAAATCAACACACAAAATCAATAGCCTTTTTTTTTTTTATTTGACAGTGAGAAAGAGAGACAGAGAGAAAGGTCCTCCTTCCATTGGTTCACCCCCAAAGTGGCTGCTACGTCTGGAACTGCGCCTATCCGAAGCCAGGAGCTAGGTGCTTCCTCCTGGTCTCCCATGCAGATGCAGGGGCCCAACCACCCGGGCCATCCTCCACTGCCCTCCTGGGCTGCAGCAGAAAGCTGGACTGGAAGAGGAATAACTGGAACTAGAACCCAGCGCCCATATGTGATGCTGGCACCACAAGTGGAGGATTAACCAAGTGAGCCACGGTGCCAGTCCCAAAATCAATAGCCTGTCTATACACATACAATGCAGTGGCTGAGATGGAGCTTCTAAGATCAATCCCATTCACAATAGCTGCCCAAAAAAATTAAATATCTTGGAATAAATTTAACCAAGGACATCAAAAATCTCTATGATGACAATTATAAAACATTAAAGAAAGAAATAGAATACACAAAAAATGGAAAAACCTTCCATGTTCATGGGTTGGAAGAATCAACATCACCAAAATGTCCATACCACCAAAAGCAATCTACTGATTCAATGTGGTACCAATCAAAATACCAAGGACATTTCTTCTCAGATCTAGAAAAAAACGGTTCTGAAATTCATATGGAGACACAAGAGACCCTGAATAGCTAAAGCAATCTTATACAACAAAAACAAAGCCAAAGGCATCACAATACCAGATTTCAAGACATACTACGGGCCAGTTATAATCAAAACAGCCTGTCTACTGGCACAAAAACAGATGGATAGACTAATGGAACAGAATACAAACTCCAGAAATCAACCCATGTCTCTATAACCAACTTATCTTTAAGAAATGAGCTAAAATCAATCCCTGGAGCAAGGGAAGTCTCCTCTACAAATTGTGCTGGGAAAACTGGGTCTTCTCATGCAGAAGTATGAAATAATACTCCTACCTTACACAAAAATCCACTCAAAATGGATCAAAGACCTAAATCTATGACCTAATAACATTAATTTATTAGAGAACACTGGGGAAACCCTACAAGACATATAAGCAAAGAGCTCTTGGAAAAGACCCCAGAAGCACAGGCAATCACAAAAAAAAAATTGGGGCCCAGTGCTGTGGCACAATGGGTTAAAGCCCTGACCAGAAGTGCTGGCATCCCATATGGGCACTGGTTCTAGTCCTGGCTGCTCCTCTTCTGATCCAGCTCTCTGCTATGGTCTTAGAAAGTAGTAGAAGATGGCCCAAGTCCTTGGGCCCCTGTACCCACATGGGAGACCTGGAAGAAGCTCCTGGCTCCTGGCTTTGGATTGGCACAGCTCTGGCTGTTGTGGCCATCTGGGGAGTAAACCAGAAGATGGAAGACCTCTCTCTGTCTCTGCTTCTCTGTAATTATGTCTTTCAAATAAATAAAATAAATCTTTAAAAAAACAAAAAAGAAACCAAAATCAAATTGAGAAGCTTCTGCACTGCAAAAGAAACACTCAGTGAAGTGAAGAGACAACTGGCAGAATGAGAGAAATGATTTGCAAACTACGCAAATAGAGTATTAATATCCAGTATTAATTAAGAAATGGGCAAAGGGTTTAAACGGACATTTTTCAAAGAAGAAATCCACATGGCCAACAGACCCATGAAAAAATGCTCAGGATCACTAGCCAACAGGCAAATGCAAATCAAAACCACAATCAAGTTTCACCTCACTCCCATCAGAATGGCTTTCATACAGAAATCAACAAACAACAAATGCTGGTGAGGATGTGAGGAAAAAGGTACCCTAATCCACTGTTGGTGGGTAAACAATACTCTGTAGTGCTAAAGCCAGTATGGAGGAAAGTATAGAGATACATCAGAGGTCTGAATATAGACTTACCATGTGACCCATCCATCCCACTCCTAGAATTTTACCCAAGGGAAATGAAATCAGCCTGTGAAAGAGGTATCTGTACTCCCATGTTTACTGCAGCTCAAATCACAATAGCTAAGATATGAAATCAATCCAAATGTCCATCAACTGAAGACTGGATAAAGAAATTATGGGATATGTACACCATGGAATAATACTACACAGTAGTTTAAAAATGAAATCCTGTCTTTTGCAATAAAATGGATGAAACTGGAAAACATCACACTTAGTGAAATAAGCCAGTCCCAAAAAGAGAAATGTCATATGTTCTCCATGATCTGTGGTAACTAATAGAGCACCTAAAAGGCAACCTACAGAAGTGAAATTGACACTTGGAGATCCAATGACTTTCAACAGTCCTTGTCTCGACTGTTGAGGAACACTTTTTCTTTTTCATACAATTTGTTGAACTCTTTACTTAGTATGGAGTTAATCTTATGTGTATAAAGTTAACTTGAAATTGATATTAATAAAAAATAAAAATAGGAATAGGAGATAGAAGAGGAAGAAGAGTGAGAGTTCACGTGGGAGGGTGGGTAGGGAGGGAGGAGTCACTAAATTTGTATTTGTGAAATGCATGAAGTTTGTATACCTTAAGTAAATGATTTCTGGAGTAAAAACTAAAAAAGTATAAATCATAATTTGAGAAAAATAATTACCCATGGAAGGCAGACTTGAACACTGCTCCTGTAGTCCTCAATACAAGGCTAGATTTTATAGTCACTTTTTAAAGGATCAGCGGAATGATCCATGAACACAGTTCAAAGCAGACTTTTCTACCAAACAAGGGTCCTAGAAATGTCCTCACAGTGAAGGGATTCTCAGTGCTGTGGAAGCCATTGGTGATCTCAGCACTAGCTCTGACATTCACCCAGCATTTTTTTAATTTTATTTTAAAGATTTTATTTATTTATTTGAAAGTCAGGGAGTTACACAGAAAGAGAAGGAGAAGCAAAGAGAGAGAGAGAGAGAGAGAGAGAGAGGTCTTCCATCCACTGGTTCACTCCCCAATTGGCCACAATGGCCGGAGCTGCACCAATCCAAAGCCAGGAGCCAAGAACTTCTTCCAGGTCTCTCATGCAGGTGCAGGGACCCAAGGACTTGGGCCATCTTCTACTGCTTTCCAAGGCCATAGCAGAGAGCTGGATCAGAAATGGAGAAGCCAGGTCTTCAACCAGCACCCATATGGGATGCCAGCACTTCAGGCTTTAACCCGCTACACCACAGCATCGGCCCCTCACCCAGCATTTGAAAAGAAGCTCTGGACACAACTTGGGTCAACCAGGGTCCTGGGAACTGAGTTCCTTGCAGGTTCCTTTTTGGCCGTCCAGTTGATCTACCCCTGTTTGATTGTCACTTGATAGCCAAGAAAAGATACCCACATTCCACATTCGAATGCCTGTATTCCATACTGATCTCTAGCTCCTGACTCCAGCTTCCTGCCAGTGTAGACCTTGGGAGGCAGCAGTGGCAGCTCAAGCAGCTGGGTTCTTATCACCCATGTGAGAGACCTGTGTTGAGTTCCTGGCTCCCGGCTTGGGGGGACCTGACCCAACTTCTGCCAATGTGGGCATTTGGGAAGTAAACCAGCAGATGGGAACACACCCTCTCTCTTCTCCTCTCTCTGCCTAGAAAATACATAACTGTTTAAAGATTTATTTTATTTGAAAGGCAGAGAGAGAGAGAGCGAGCGAGCACACGCTCTTCCATCTGCTGGTTCACCAAGCAAATGCCTTCAAAGCCTGGGACTGGGCCAAGCCAAAGCCAGGAGCCAGGAGCTTCTTCTGTGCCTCCCATGTAGGCCATTCTCTCTGCTTTCCCAGATGCATTAGGGAGCTGGATGGGAAGTGGAGCAGTCAGGACTTGAACCCTCACCCACATGGGATGCCAGTGCTGCAGGTGCCAGCTTAACCCACTATGCCACAACACCAGGCCCTAAAATACATAAAATTTTAAAATACAGGTTTTTTTTTGTTTTGTTTTTTGTTTTTTTTTGACAGGCAGAGTGGACAGTGAAAGACAGAGAGAAAGGTCTTCCTTTTGCCGTTGGTTCATCCCCCAATGGCTGCTGCGGCCAGCTCATCGCGCTGATCCGAAGCCAGGAGCCAGGTGCTTCTCCTGGTCTCCCATGGGGTGCAGGGCCCAAGGACTTGGGCCATCCTCCACTGTACTCCCGGGCCATAGCAGAGAGCTGGCCTGGAAGAGGGACAACCGGGACAGAATCCGGCACCCTGACCAGGACTAGAACCCAGTGTGCCGGCGCCGCAAGGCAGAGGATTAGCCTATTGAGCCGCGGCGCCAGCCCTAAAATACAGTTATTTTTTAAAAAAGGTCGAATTAGAGGAAAACCACAATAATATAAAGTACCCAGGACAAAGCAAGTCCTCTTTATAAATGGTAGAGAACAGTAAGAAAAAACTGACGGGGCCAGACCTGTGGCACAGTGGGTTAAGCCACCGATAGCCCCAGCATTCCATATGGACACTGGTTCCCATCCTGGCTGCTCCACGTCTGATCCAGTTCCCTGCTAGTGGCCTGGCCACAAGCAGCGGAAGATGGCCCCAGTGTTGGGGCATGAGAGACCTGGATGAAGCTCCTGGCTTTTATCTAGCCGAGCACTGGCCATTGCAGCCATCTGGGGAATAAACTTGTAGATGGGAGATATGTCTCTCTCTCTCTCTCTCTCTATATATATATATAAAATAAACTGATACTTTTTTAAAAATATTTATTTGAAAGGCAGAGTTACAGAGAGCTTCCATCTGCTGGATCACTCCCTCAACAGCTTTATGAACAGGGCTGAGCCAGGAGCTTCTTTTGGGTCTCCCATGTGGGTGTAGGGGCTCAAATACTTGGGCCATCTTCTGCTACTTTTGACAGGGACCTGGGTCAAAAGTGGAGCAGCTGACACTCAAGCTGGCACCCATATGGGATGCTGGTGCTGTAGGTCATGGCTTTAACCCACTGTGCCACAGCATCAGCCCCTAAATAGATCTTTTAAAGAGAAGAGGGGGATAGAACCACAGTAAGACACTACTTCATACTCATTAAGGTGGCCATTACTTAAAAAAAAAAAAAAGGAATAGGGGTGGCTGTTGTGGCATGGTGCATTAAGTCACTGCTTGGGACATTCCCATCCTATTTCAGAAGTCCCAGCTTTTCTACTTCCAATCCAGCTTGCTGCTAACGTGCCTGGGAGGCAGCAAATGACGGCTCAAGTGCTTCAGTCCCTGCCACATGGGAGACCCAGGTGGAGTTCTTGGCTCCTGACTTCCACCTTCAGCCCCAGCTATTGCGAACATGTGCAGGGTAAACCAGTGCATGGAAGACCTCTCCCTCCCCCTCCGCCCTCCCCCCCTCACCATCCCTATCACTCTGCCTTTGAAATCAATCAATAAATCTTTTGTAAGAAAACAGCCCTAGGGCCGGTGCCGTGGCTCATGAGGCTAATCCTCCGCCTGTGGCACCGGCACCCTGGGTTCTAGTCCTGGTCGGGGTGCTGGATTCTGTCCCGGTTGCTCCGCTTCCAGGCCAGCTCTCTGCTGTGGCCCGGGAAGGCAGTGGAGGATAGCACAAGTGGTTGGGCCCTTGAACCCGCATGGGAGACCAAGAGGAAGCACCTGGCTCCTGGCTTCAGATCAGTGCAGCACGCCAGCCGTAGAGGCCATTTGGGGGGTGAACCAAGGATAGGAAGACCTTTCTTTCTAACTCTGCCTGTCAAAAACAAAAACAAAAAACCACAGCCCTAAATGATACAGATGCTGTGGGAGGATTGGGTCATCCTTCAATAAACTCAGCAGAGGCACCGTGTGGTCTAGCAATTCCCAAAGATCTGAGAACAGAGAACAAGTACGTGCATAGCCATGGTCACAGCAGTGCCAGTCCCAATGGCCAGCAGAAGCAACCCAAGTGTCCCCTGGGATAAACAAAATGGCTGCCAGGGCCCAGGAGGGCAGGGTCAGCACTGGTGCTCCTGGGCACACAGCTTGCAAAGATGACCAGGGCCCAGGAGGGCAGGGTCAGCACTGGTGCTCCTTGGGCACAGAGCTTGCAAAGATGACCAGGGCCCAGGAGGGCAGGGTCAGCACTGGTGCTCCTTGGGCACACAGCTTGCAAAGATGAAAAGTCTCTCAAGATGAGTGGTGGTGGTCATTGTACAGCCATGTCATTTACTTAATGCCACTAAACTGTACACTCAAAATGGTTAAGGTGGGGTGGGTGTTGTGGCTTGGCGTGTTAAGCCACCACCTGGAACACCCACAGGCCATATCAGGGTTCTAGCTCCTCTGCTTCTGATCCAACTTCCAGTCCATGTACCTTGGAGACAAGATGAAGGCACAAGTACTTGGATCCCTGCCATCTACACAGGAAACCATGATGGAGTTCCAAGCTCCTGGCTTCAGCCTGGTCCAGCAGCCCTGGTTGTTGTGAACATTTGGGGGGTAAACCAGTGAATAGAACATCTCTCTTTCTCTGTCTCTCCTTCTTTGTCACTCTGCCTTTCAAATCAAACTTTTTCCCAAAAAATGGTGAATACAGTACATTTTATGTTTATTTTACTGTAATTTCTAAATTTTTACAATTTATTTGAAAGGCAGAGTTAGAGAGAGAGAGCTAGAGCAAAAGACCTTCCATTAGCTGGTTCACTCCCCAAATGGCCACAATGGCCGGGGCTGTGCCATACTCAAGCCAGGAGTCTGCACCTCCATCCAGGTCTCCCATGTGGGTGCAGGGGCCCAAGCACTTGGGCCATCTTCTGCTGCTTTCCAAGGAACATTAGCAGGGAGCTGGATCAGAAGTAGAACAGCCAGGTCTACAACCAGCACCCATATGGGATGCTGGCATGGCAGGTAGTGGCTTAACCTACTTTGCCACAATGCTGGCTCCTACCATAATTGAGAGAGAGAGGGAGGGAGGGAGGGAGGGAAAGCATAAAGCAAAAATTAATGAGAAGTGACCCAGCACCATACAAAGGCTTGGCTTGGAATTGGTGTACTTTGCAGCCACTGGAAGCCACTGAATGAGCCAATACAGAATGCAGTGTGGAAAGATGAATTCTCTTCCCCCGCACCCAAGAGAGAAGGAAGAACCCCTGCAGTTATTGGCGTTCGATGGCATAACCTTGGGATTTGATGCTTTTTCTGTTTTAAAGATTTATTTTATTTTTTTGAAAGGCAGAGTTACAGTGAGAGGGGAGAGACACAAAGATTTTTCTTCTGCTTATTCACTCCATCCATGGCCACAATAGCCAGGGCTGGGCCAGGCTGAAGCCAGGAGCCAGGAGCTTCATTTGTGTCTCCCACATGGGTGGCAGGAGCCCAACACTTGGGCCATCTTCTGCTGCTTTCCCAGGCACATTGGCAGGGAGCTGGACTGGAGGCAGAGCAGCCAGGCCTGGAACCAGCACTCTGATATGGGATGCAGGCATTACAGGTCCCGGCTTAACCCAGGGCGCCACAAGCCAGCCCCCCATTTCTCCTTTTGATCGCTAACACGCCGTCATCGGGCTGTGTGTCAGCAGTCACAGGTGACAGGCATGGTTCAGAACACATCAGACACACAACTGCTGTTACTGAGCCACCTGTAAAATTCAAGTTTGGTCTTCAAGTGTTCAACAGCCTTGGGCACCAAGAAGCCCCGCCTTCCCTGCTTCCTGTAGCACCGCGTGGCTGCTGCTCCTGGGCATACCATCTCTACACTCTGACATCGCTCACCCTTGGTTCTGTTACTGACTCATGTCTGCCTGCTCACACGGCTCGGGCTTCCCGGTGCCCCTCCTCTCTCTGCGCCCTGCAGCTCTCTCTGCACCAGACTCGCCGAAGTCTCCAGAGCTGAATGGCTGTCACCGCCCACGTTCAAGGCTGTGTGCCTTGCTTACTGAACCGCTCGGTCCCTCAGCTCCATCGCTGGGCTGGCCCGTGGGCTTCGTCCCTCCCCTCTGTTCCCAAGCTCCTCCCACACTAGGCACCGAGTTTGCCCAGCCGGCCCCTGGTCCCGCCCGCCTCCCCCATGTTTAGCAAGTGCTCGCCCAGGTTGTGTCTCTCGGTCTTTAATCTTGATCAGCTCGCACCTGCTCTGCACTGTAGAGGAGAGAGGTCTTATGGAAGGACCACGCTCGGGCCAGCCTTGTGGCTGTGGCGTGGCAGGTCAAGCCACCACCTGAGACACCGGCATCCCATGTGGACGCTGGCTCGTGTCCTGGCTGCTCCACTTCCGATCCAGCTCCCTGCACGTGCCCTTGGGAAAGCAGCAGAAGATGTCCCGAGTACTCAGGACCCTGCACCCACATGGGAGACCTGGATGAGGCTCTTGGCTTCAACCTGGCCCAGCCCTGGCCATTGCAGCCATTGGGGAGTGAATGAGCAAATGGAAGATTCTCTCTCTGCCTCTGCCTCTATGTAACTCTGACTTTCAAAGAAATAAATAAATCTTTAAAAAAGAAAGAAAGAAATAAAGAAAAGAAAAAACAAAGGCAAATACTAAAGGGAGGGAAAATCAGAACTCCCGCACTTCCTCACTGCAAACGTCCCAGAGCCGTCAGCCATGGAGACGGTGGATCACTCAGAGGTAGGCATGGAGCTAGACAAGATCCCTGGCGAAGCCGCAATGTGAACACATTCCCAAGGGCAAAGTACAAACAGGGAGCTAAGAAATCAGAGCGCTCTCTCCATCACCTCCCATCCCCGACCCGCTCCCCGGAGGAGGAGGAGGAGAGCTTGCCTGCCAGTCTGGGGCGTGTCCTCCGGATTTGTCTTCGTGCATTTACACTATCCTGTCCTCCAGAGAGTGTGTGGGACGCCCTCCTCCACGCTGGGTTGTTTACCTGTCACTAATTATCAATCTGATGAACTCCTGTGTCTCCTCTAGACGGATTTATTTCCTGCTGCTAAGTTGGGAATCACGGGTAGAGGAGAGTGTGTATTGGGGCTTGAAGGAGTTCCTGTTCCCTTTTCTCATTCACTATGTAGCCCTGGGGGCCGGCATGGTGGGCAGCAGGTCAATTTGCTGCCTGTGACCCTGGCGTCCCCTGTGAGCGCCAGTTTGAATCCTGGCTGCTCCATTTCCTATCCAGCTTCTTGCTAATGCGCCTGGAAAGCAGTGAAGAATGACCGAGCTCTCGGTCCCTGCCACCCACGTGCGAGACCCGGATGGAGATCCAGGCTCGGGGCTTGGGCCTGGCCCAGCCTTGGCAACTGCAGCCATTTGGGGAAGAGAAGCAGCAGATGGAAGGTTTTCTCCTTCTCTCTGGGTCTCTCCCTCTCTGTCATTTTGCCTGTCAAATAAAGCTTTTTAAAACATATAAATGTAGGCCTGGATAGGTAGCTTCACCTGAGAATGTTTCTTCAGGCCGGCGCCGCAGCTCACTAGGCTAATCCCCCGCCTGCGGCGCCGGCACCCCCGGTTCTAGTCCCAGGACTCATTAAGCTCTCCGAGGTCCCTCTAAGTCAGCCCTTCCAGAACTCCAACGTACACACGTGTTACGTCAGGGTCGGCAGAATCTGCGAGTTGCTTGGGAGATCTTTGTGAGGTTCTGCCGATCAACCAAACTCAGAAACCGCAGAAGCAGAAAGGACTTTCATCGTGGGGTCTTAGAGACTGTACTTCGGGAGACACAGGTCCAGATAGCTGCGAGTCAGCGTTCCCCAGCAGGGCAGGGAAAGTGAGTCTGAACAGGTCAGTAGCAGCTCCTTTGCAGGGCCCCCTATCCAACTAGACAAAGGACAGGGCCTGTGTACTGACACAAGGGCAAGAAAAAATGCACATGATTCATAAAGCAAGACTCCCGGAAGCTCCCTGTCTGGAGTCTGGCCGCAGGGTGACCGGCTGGGTGTCCGCAGAGGTCGCCGAAGGGCACGCTCCCAGGCTGCAGCCAGCCGGGTCTCCTGCATGGCCTCCCGGCTCCACCTCAAGAACCTCTTAATGCTGTCTTCAGCCTAACTTGCCTCCCATCGCCACGGTTCTTACGGTTTATTCCAGTTCAGTATCTGTATTATTAGAGGGTATATTTCAGAATCCGTATAAATAGAGGTTCCTGAAATGTGCATTGATACTTATTTACGTCCTGGTGTTTTGTGGGTGTTTTTCTTCGCTCTAGGTGGTTTTGTGTTTGCGATTTTTTCCTTTCGTTCTTCTGTTGAAATGCAGCTCGGCTGACAGCGACGCTGCTCAGATGTCAACATGCATTACTTTGAAACTGTTATGGAAAATTGCAAACATACACAAGTAGAAAAAATAATATAATAAGACCTTATGTATCTGTGAAAAATAAAAACAAATTTGGCCTTAGGTAAACAGGGGTCTTGTTCAAAAAGACCAATCGTAACAGGACAAACGCTCCCACCACGTGATCTGCATCAGCGTCAAGGCTGTGGAGGTTGCTTTCACAGGGAGAAAGCCATGAGGGAAGTGGGGTGACAGAGCCATTAAACACCCAAGATTTCCGCCCACAAATCCTTGGGAGGGGCTGCGGGGAGAGGTCGGAGGGTTCCACATTCCACTGAGGTCCCAGTGTTCACCCGAGTTCAAGGACAGGCCAAC
This sequence comes from Lepus europaeus, assembly GCF_033115175.1. Taxonomy (NCBI): domain Eukaryota; kingdom Metazoa; phylum Chordata; class Mammalia; order Lagomorpha; family Leporidae; genus Lepus; species Lepus europaeus. Next base: position 8,619,574 of record NC_084847.1, read on the forward strand.
AGTGAAAGGCCAGGGAGAAAATTGTCTAAGATGTGGTCAGGTTAGCAGCATTCTGTGTAGACCCATCAGTGAGGACAGATGGCTCACTTAAGCATTTGTCAGATGAATCAACAGGTGTTTGGTGTCTGACCTTGTCCCAGCAAGATCGACAAGGGGCCCAGGACTCTTAGAACGTTGTGTGGGGAAAGGCTGTGTTTCCTGAGAAAACTAAGGCTGGAGGGGTTTCTTAACCGGAAACACAGGTCCCAGGTAAAGCTCAATACTGTAATAGTCACTCCTACTCACCTTAACACTTGTGTTTCTTTTTACCTGTTTAAGAAATTTATTTATTTAAATTTTTTTTTGACAGGCTGAGTTAGACAGTGAGAGAGAGACAGAGAGAAAGGTCTTCCTTCCATTGGTTCACTCCCCAAATGGCCGCTACAGCCCGCACTGCGCCGATCCGAAGCCAGGAGCCAGGTTCTCCCTCCTGGTCTCCCATGGGGTGCAGGGCCCAAGCACTTGGGCCATCCTCCACTGAACTCCCGGGCCACAGCAGAGAGCTGGACAGGAAGAGGAGCAACCGGGACAGAATCCGGCGCCCTGACTAGGGCTCGAACCTGGGGTGCCGGTGCCGCAGGCAGAGGATTAGCTTAGTGAGCCGCAGCGCCAGCCTGCAACATTGTCTTTACCATATGCTTTTGTTCCAAACTGCTATGACTCATGGAGGTGTCAATATATTTACACGCACTTGCTCCATGATTTCACAGTCCTCTTGCTCTCTGTCCTTGGATGCCACATTGAGATTTTGAAGCCTGGTCTGTTCTTCCCCATCAATATACAGACTTTATTTTCAAATGGGTGACAGGGGCAGGAGTCTGACAGACCAGTCTGGACTATGGGACACCCGCAGTCATACTGGACTTCTTGGACTCAAGTCCTGATTCCAGCGTCCTACTAATGCGCACCCTGGGAGACAGCAGGGGATGGCTCACGTAGTTGGGTCTCTGCCACCCAGATGGAAGACCTGGACTGAGTTCCCAGCACCTGGCAAACTTCGGCCTGGCTCATCCTTGGTCCCTGCAGGCACTGCAACAGTGGATGGGTCTGTCCTTCTGCCTTTCAAACAAACAGATGCACAGAAATTCGCTAGCACTTTTTAGAACGTCATAGGATGGGGTGACGTAAAGGCAACATAGAAGGGAAGTGAGAGGGATACAGTTTTGCATGAAATAGAGACAAGTAAAGCTTACATAAGAATTTTAGAAAATACAGCGGAGTAATAATTGGCTTAGTCACCAAGGGCTTTGTCTCTGCCCCCTCCAGTGAAGGAGAACCAGATCTCCTGAGAGTCCTTGGCTTCAAATAGGAGCATTCCAGCCACAGCAGTGCCCGGATGGCTCCTCCCCGGGGGCCTCAGCCAGCAGGAAGTTGCGAGTGGAAGAAGAAGGAGGGAACAGTGGAACTGAACCTCCTGTGCTCAAATCAACACCCGGCCTAGCTCTAGAAGAGAAATGTTGGTGCTCAACCCTGGCCCCACATCCGAATCTCCTGGGAAACTTACAACACACCCATGTCCTGGAGCCACGGAGTAAGAAACCTGTCGCCATAGGAATTCGAGGTTCACTTCTTCCTTGTGCCCTTGTTATAAAAATGTTCAGCTTTAGAAACAATGCAGGAATGTATGTTGGCTGAATAGGGCCATTCTAAAAGTTCAGAAAATTGGCCGGCGCCGTGGTTCAACAGGCTAATCCTCCGCCTTGCGGCACCGGCACACCGGGTTCTAGTCCCGGTCGGGGCACCGATCCTGTCCCGGTTGCCCCTCTTCCAGGCCAGCTCTCTGCTGTGGCCAGGGAGTGCAGTGGAGGATGGCCCAAGTGCTTGGGCCCTGCACCCCATGGGAGACCAGGAGAAGCACCTGGCTCCTGCCATCGGATCAGCGCGGTGCGCCGGCCGCAGCGCGCTACCGCGGCGGCCATTGGAGGGTGAACCAACGGCCAAAGGAAGACCTTTCTCTCTGTCTCTCTCACTGTCCACTCTGCCTGTCAAAAAAAAAAAAAAATTCAGAAAATCGGTCTAAGGACAGCTGAATGAAGTAAGTTCCTTTCACAGTTCACGAAAATGAAGCCCCGACCCCTAGTGCCTCGACGTGGTCTTTGTCAGGCTCCAGTCTCCCACCCTCAGCCTTAGCTCCTCAGTCTTCACGTTGATGGGTACACGTCACCTCCTACAGTTAACTCAGTAAATCAAGGGAGCGGCACAGGACTAAGTCCAGACCCCCCAGACCCCAAATCACAGAGAAGTCAGTGATCACGTCCTCTATACTTCCCAGCCCAATGCTCAGCTCTGTTTTAAAATCGTCACAGGCCCCAATCCACACAATTGTTAACATCCATTCGACCCATAGACCCCAGACAGACCAGAGCCTACTCCACCATCACAAAATATGCCAGTCTCCCATCGCTGACCAATCAAAGGAGGGCTACGAGCACTGTGAACCAACCAGAGACTCTTACATGAGCTGATCTCACACTGCACAAACTCAGATTGGATCTACGAGATACAATGCCCTTAACCTTCAGGAAGTTCAGGAATTTAACCACAGCTACCTGACTCCTTGCTCTGCACTTTGCAGAATAAACTACTTCCTTGTGCCCTCCTGGTATCAGTGACCGGCTTGCTGCCTGTTGAGTGAGTGGATCCAGGTTTGGGGCTCCTACAACACATCTAGGATATTCAGGATCACGAACTCTTGAGTTTTGGCCTGGCCTAGAGTTGACCATTGTAAACTGTTTTAAAAATGCACATCGCATTGATGAGAGTCCTTTGGGTTGTAAGCAATAGAAATCAACTTGGGCTAAATTGAAAATAACGTACAGGAAAGCCACTGGCTGACCCACAGAAAGACTATGGGCAGAATTTGAGACGCTCCCATTGGAACGGTGCAGCAACGTTCTGTGGAACTTTCTTAAAGTTTAGGTAACCTAGGGCTGGTGCTGTGGCACAGCAGGTAAAGCCACCACGCAGTGCTGGCATCCCATGTGCGTGCTGGTTCAAGTCCCGACTGCTCTACTCCCGATCCAGCTCTCTGCTGTGGCCTGGATGGCCCAAGTCCTTGGGCCCCTGCACCCACATGGGAGATCCGGAAAAAGCTCCTGGCTCCTGGCTTCAGATCAGTGCAGCTCTGGCCGTTGAGGCCAACTGGGGAGTGAGCCAGCAGAGTAAAGACCTCTCTCTCTGTCTAACTCTGACTTTCAAATAAATAAATAAATCTTTAAAAAAAAAAAAAAAACCTATAGATAATCTGCAGAGAAATTCTTGAACCAGACACTGCACTAGGGGGTGGGGTGATGCTAGTGACATTCCCATAAGGATTGCGTGAAACGTGGGAGAGACACTTCCCCAGGTAAGTGCAGGGTCCTGCTCTCCCTAGGTGGGGAAAGAGATGAGCGGTTTGTACCACATAGATGCTTAAATGGGTAGGAGATACTGCTACGCTAGACTAGCTGGTGGATTGACCTATCTGACAATTCCCTGTTAAGCAACATACCACAGCAAAAGCTAGAGCCAAGCTCAACAGGCTACTAATTTGGGAACTAAGATCTCAGTTCAGGAGCTAACACCATGAGCTTGTGCCTCCAATCAGGTAGCAAGGATGACCTGTGCTGACTCGGGGCTCTTGGCTGCCACCTAGTGGTAGCAACGATGGGACCCAGTGCCCAGGCTACCAGGTTAATGTGGTTAGGAATCTATCTAAAACGACCTGTTGGCTGAGTCAGGAGCTGGACATGTAAGTAGAGGCTATAAAGACACATTGTTCGATCAAGGTGTGCTCCCTTGCCAGGGAAGGAGGAGAAAGTGTACCCCACGGGCAGTAAGTTTTCCAATTCAGCATTTATCTGCATCCCAGGTAGTAGTTGGCCACTCCCCAAAAGGTAGGTCCACAGCCTAGAACCTGTGCGTGTGCCTCTTTGGAAGTAGGATCTCTGCAGGAAGGCTCTCAAGGTGACGTCACCTTGGATTATCCACCTGGACGCCAGCCCAAGGATAAGACACACACAGAGACAAGGAGAGAGGTGGCAGCTGAATAGAAGTGGAGACTGGAGTGACCCAGCCACAGGCCAAACAATGTCTGGGGCCATTGGGACCTGGAAGAGGCAAAGAAGGACCCTCCTCGGGGCTTCCAGACGGAGTGTGGGCCTGACGACGCCTTGCTGTTGGCCTCAAGAATCTAATTCTATAATTTTAAATTTTTATATGTTTAAATGGCAGAGATACAGAGACAGAGAGAGTGATCTCATCCCCTGGTTCACTTCCCAAATGCCTACAACAGCTGGAGCTTGGCCAGGCTGAAGCCAGGAACAAGAACTCGAGCCCGGAATCCCATCCAGGTCTCCCCCATGACTGACAGGATCCTGACTACTTGAGCCATCACCTGCTCCCTCCCAGGGCACACATTAGCAAGAGGCTGTACTCAGAGGCAGAGCCAGGACTCGAACCCAGGAACCCCAATATGGGACGTGTGGGTTCCAGGCAGCGTCTTACCTACTACACCAAATGTCTGCCCTGACTTCTGTTGTTTGAAGCCATCAACATTGTGAGAATTTGATTCAGCAGCCCTAGGAAGATAATGCCATTGATATCGCTGGGAACCAAGACTTGTTCCAAACAGTGGCGTTGGGCCCCCAACCCGCGTACCACCTAGGTGGCACCTGCTGTATACTCCTAGCCTCTCAGATTGCTGGGGGCACTGAGCCCATTGATATGGGAGGTGCAGAGCCTTCCGTCAGTCAGCTCAAGGGTCTTCCCTCAGTGAGTTTTGCCCAACACCAGGAATTCAGACAAAGGCCCTATATTTAAGTGACAGATGGCAATCGGAGTGACAAGAGCTTAGAGACAGACAATTGCTATATTACCCATTACTGCACACCCAGGAGGATAAAAAGAAACTGAATAAGGAGATCCCTGCAGTGGAGACAAACACAGTCCAGCCAGCTCCCAGCTTGCTCCCCTGAGGCATTGTTGAGGGGATACGCAGTGACCTTGAGCTTCTATCCAGGTTGGAGGAGGTCAGAACATGGCGCCTCAACATGCACCACCCTGGCGTAAGGGTTATCTTGGGCTGAAGGTAACGGAGAGAGAGCAGGCACAGGGAGAACTCTCTGCCTCCCCCTTCCTACCTACAGGCAGGCACACGATGTCTTTGTGAAGGTGACAGCGACTTCCCTTTGTACAGGTGTCCCCTCTCCCATACCAGGACAACCAGAGACAGCTCTGAGGTCAGTCAGCAAACACACCGCCCACTTCCTAGTTACTGTCCCGCAATCTATCCCCCTAGGAGCCAAACCCCCTTTCCCCCAATGTGTCGCCCTTTGTTAAGATGTTATAGAAGCCAATCATTTCTCTGGATTTCTCTTCTTTTTGCAAAGTCCCTGCACACATAGGCTATTAACATGCATACTTTGGCCGGCGCTGTGGCTTAACAGGCTAATCCTCCGCCTAGCAGCACCGGCACACTGGGTTCTAGTCCCAGTCGGGGTGCTGGATTCTATCCCAGTTGCCCCTCTTCCAGGCCAGCTCTCTGCTATGGCCCGGGAAGGCAGTGGAGGATGGCCCAAGTGCTTGGGCCCTGCACCCGCATGGGAGACCAGGAGAAGCACTTGGCTCCTGGCTTCAGATCAGCGAGATGCGCTGGCCGCAGTGGCCACTGGAGGGTGAACCAACGGCAAAGAAGACCTTTCTCTCTCTCTCTCTCTCTATCCACTCCGCCTGTCAAAAAAAAAAAATGCATACTTTTTCTTTTCTGTGAGTCTATCTTTGGAAAGCTTAATTCACAAGCCCCAGTCACAGAATCCTTAAGAGAGCGTGGAAGGAGAGGTCTTTCTTCCCTACAGTGTGAACTAGGGATGGAAAAACCACCTCAGGGTGAGAGGCTTTGCCCATGGGGTTCCAAGCATCAAAACACACAGGTAAAGTAAAAAAGACAGTGACCATGGGAATGACAATGTTATTAGGACATATTGACAGGAGAGCTATTTGTAACATCTGTCTCACATCTCTTTGAAAGGAACGATTCCCATCACTTCAAAATTAGAGCAGAGGGTTTGTGGGATGGACAACCATTCCCCAGTACCAATAAAATGGAATTCTCTGAAGATCGCAGTAAGTTCGATTGATACGGCTAATACCACGGAGGAGACACAGGGACAGGCTCTGGCACCATGGCGACTCCCACATCCCACTTCAGCTCTACCTGTGTTTCCAGCTTCCCACTCATGTGTGCCTTGCAGGCACCAGGAGAGAAGTCAGTTACTTGGGTCTCTGCCGCCTGGACCTGGACTGAGATCCTGGCTCCTGCCTTCGCTTGGCCCGGCTCTGGGTGCTGTGAGCATTTGGGGAGTCATCTAGTGGTCAGAAGATTCGCTCTCTCTGCTTTTCAAATAAACATTTTGTAATGAAGGCAACAGGTATGGATGCTGTTACTGGTGACTGTGGTGAGCACACACAGAGGTTCTTTTGCTTACCAACAGGGGTAACTTGTCTGACCCATGAAGATGATGTTTCTGTGCCCGGGACTTACTTGCAACTATTTCTAATCAAGTTCTGCTTCCCTGGAGTCGGCAATCGGACAGCCTGGGGCGGAATGGACATAGCCAAGATAACACCACTGATCTATGACATCTGATTTTTTGCGACACATTTTTTTTTTTGACAGGCAGAGTTAGACAATGAGAGAGAGAGAGAGATACAGAGAGAAAGGTCTTCCTTTTGTTGGTTCACTGCCCTAATGGCCGCTAAGGCTGATGCTGTGCTGATCCGAAGTCAGGAGCTGGGTGCTTCCTCCCGGTCTCCCATGCGGGTGCAGGGACCCAAGCACTTGGGCCATCCTCCACTGCCCTCCCGGGTCACAGCAGAGAGCTGGACTGGAAGAGGAGCAACCGGGACTAGTACCCAGCGCCCCAACAGGACTAGAACCCGGGGTGCTGGCGCCGCAGGCAGAGGATTAGCCAAGTGAGCCACGGCACCAGCTGCGACACCGAGTTTTAACCATTCATATTCAAGCAAGTATTGGGGTTGGGGTTGGGGGAGGGGGAGTTGCTAATGACACAAGCAAGTTGTGGGGTTGGTGTTCAGAGTGCCTGTGAGGGGCAGACATAGCTACGACGGCACAGGTGACTCCATGATCAACACAGACCCCTCCTGCCACCACGGGGACCTCATGGCATGATTATTTGGGATCAGGGGCATTTTCTGGGCTGCCTACAAGTCACCGTGGTCACCACACACCTTGACACCTGTTCCTTTTGGTCTAATTGCACTTACCTACTGCTTAACTCCTCATGCGCAAAAACTGTCCCAAGAGCCAGAGACACTCCCCATCGCCCGCTCGCAGGCTGGGATACAGAACAGGAGCAGACGGGAGACTTGCTGCAGGCCAGTGGCCCCTGTACAAACCTCAGCTGATGAAGGTGTGGGCACGGCTCTCTCCTGTGAGCAGCCCAGAGCCCGAGCCTGGGTAGGTGCAGTTGAAGTCCACCACACAAGACAAAGTAGCAGCAGCAGTGCTAAGAGGTTTGTGTCGTGAGAAACGCTTGGACACACAGCCCAGGCTACTTCACCCATCTGCAGAGTTTTCTTCGTGCAATACACATGGATTCATTCCTCCAGGAATAATTGAGCATCAACTGTCTGCCAGACACTCCCAGGCACTGCCATGAAGACTAGACAGAGCCCCTGGACTCCCAGAGCTGCCTTCCTGTAGGGACACGGCAGATAAAACACGGCAAATAAAAACACACATGGAAGGTTTGTTCCTTCGGGACAGTAAACAGGGACACAGGAACTGTTAACTGGCCAAACCACACTGCCTCGGTCTCTAATTGAAATTGGACACATGCACCAGGCCGAGGCCAGGAAACAAGATCTGGAACCTTGGTGTCTTGACCTTGAACTCAAGGTCACCAATTTCACCTGCCAAAGACCTGACCAAACAGTTTGGGTCCATGGCCATTAGGTGGCAGTCCTGTGCCGTTTCTCATTTCTATAACTGAACTTAAACACACTCCATACATGTGATGGTGCACACCTTTCAGCTCCCCCTCCCCCCAATTTTTTTTTTTTTTTTAACAGGCAGAGTGGACAGTGAGCGAGTGAAAGGTCTTCCTTTTACCGTTGAATCACCCTCCAATGGCCGCTGCAGGGACTAGAACCCGGGGTGCCAGCGCCGCAGGCAGAGGATTAGCCTAGTAAGCTGCGGCGCCTGCCTGCTTTCCACTCTTAACTGGGACTGCCTTGCCGGTCAGCCCGCCTCCCCGCACCTGAGCTTCCGGAGCTCTGCCCTGACCACGCTCTCCGATTACAGAGCATCGGTTCTACTTCAATGCCAAGGTCCCGGCTGTGGACTTCATTATAGACAATACGTTCACCATCCTTTCCGCACATTAAAGCTGAGGGCTGAGCCGCAGCCTAGGACTCCAGCAACCCGGGAGCTGCTTTGAGTCTCTGCTGCTCCACTTCCCATCCAGCGCTCTGTTAACGCTCCTGGGAAGGCCGTGGAAGATGACGGCCCAAGTGCTTGGGTCCCTGCCTCCCACTGGGGAGTGAACCAGCAGATGGAAGACCCCCCCCCCTTCTCTCTCCTCTCTCTCTCTGCCTTTCAAATAGATAAATAAAATGTTTTTTTTTTTTTTTTTTTTTTGACAGGCAGAGTGGACAGTGAGAGAGAGACAGAGAGAAAGGTCTTCCTTTTGCCGTTGGTTCACCCTCCAATGGCCGCCGCGGTAGCGCGCTGCGGCTGGCGCACCACGCTGATCCGATGGCAGGAGCCAGGTGCTTCTTCTGGTCTCCCATGGGGTGCAGGGCCCAAGCACTTGGGCCATCCTCCACTGCACTCCCTGGCCACAGCAGAGAGCTGGCCTGGAAGAGGGGCAACCGGGACAGGATCGGTGCCCCGACCGGGACTAGAACCCGGTGTGCCGGCGCCACAAGGCAGAGGATTAGCCTAATGAGCCACGGCGCCGGCAATAAAACGTTTTAAAAAAGATCATCTTGGCTTGTAAACATTTTTAAAAAACCAGAATTGAATAATGTAGAATAAATCTACTTAGCCTCGGGTGGGCATCTGGACTAGCAGTTGAGACACCTGCATCCCATATTGTAGGGCTTGGGTTCGAGTTCCCGCTCTGCTCTCCACTTCCGCTTAGCACATATACCCTGAGAAGCGGCTGGTGGTGGCTCGAGTACTTGGGGTTCCGTCACCCACGTGCAAAAACAGAATTCAGTTCCCAGCTCCAGCTGCAGCCTGGCCCAGCCCTGGCCGCTGCAGGCATTTGGGGAATGAACCACGGGATGGAAACTCTCTCCCTCTCTTTCTCAAGCAAAGAAATAAATTGATTACAACAATTAGCTTAAGCTGCGCATCCAACACTATTGGAAAAAGACTCAAGTCCTAGGGAGACAACAGAAGCGATGTGGTTGATGCTGGCTGAGATGAGTGTGCCAAGCCTTCCAGTGCACCAAGCTGTGGCAAACCACACAGGTGTGTGAGTCACGTTAGCATCCCTGCCTCCCCTCCGCCCCACTCTCAGGAGAAACAGAGGAGGGACCAAGGTTCCGAAAGACCACAGCAGGAAGCAGACAGGGGAAGAGGGAGTCTTCAGGGCTGTCCAGCGGCCCCGAGCTGACACAGGAGAGCATGCTGCAAGAACAGCTCGCGGAGCCCAAGGGTGGGCTGCAGACGGCTAGGGACACAACGGAGGGCGGAGGGGGGAGGGGAGAGGAGGGAGGCGGGAGGTGGAAGGGCCACCTGGGTTTTCCACCAGCTGCCTTCCATTTCAGAGCCAGGGAGGGAGAAATTGGCTGGCCTGGCTGAGTCAGGTGTCATTCGACCTCCAGATGGGTGCTCTACCCCTCTGACCGCCCTAGGGAGGGAGCGAGAACTCTCCAGAAGGAATCTGGGGTGTTGTTAGCACAGCCAGGCGACTGCATGTTAGGTGGCCAAAAATACAACCTCTAGCCGAGCCAACGGGATTGACTTTCATTTGGAAGGCTCCCTCCACCGCAGGGGACGCTCCCTGTCTTTTTGCCACTCATGGCTTTTGTTGGGATCTTTCTGAAGTCAAATGGCTGCATTATCCAACCACGTCTGAGGGCTGGGGGCTGCTGTGCTCAGTGAGATAAAGAGGAGGAGACCCACAGAGAAGGAAGTTTGGGGCGCCGGGGTGGGGGTGTAACCACCTCCTAATTTGGGCCTCCTGGCCTGGTTTCCATCCCACAAAGCACTGGCCCTCGCCATCTGCCAGCAGCCTTTGGTCCCAATCCCTGGAGCGCTCGCTCACAACAAATCCCAAGGCCCAAACCTTCCCAAGACCTTTTAAAGCACAAGACAGAGAGGCCGGCAGGAGCCGGTCCAGTGCTGGCCAAGTCGGGCATTGGCCACTCGCCCGTCTCTCTGGCAGGCTCCCTGCCTCCCTGCCCCAGAATGGCTGCACGAGGGCTGCAGTCAGCGTCCCCAACGTCCTCCTCCTCTACGGGAACTCTGGTGGCTTTGTCAACTCACCCATGAGGCAGGGAGGTGGCTGCTGGAGGCCACGGGCCAGGAGCGAGGGGAGAGCACTCCCGCGTCTGCACTCTGAAGGCGCCCGGTCCTGCTTGAAACGCCCTCATTAATGTCAGAACCGGCAGCTGCTCCCGCGCTTGTCCACGCTTCCTGCGCCATCAGCCGCCCCGCCTCCGGGATTGAATCCTGATCCAATCCTGCTGTTCGGGGCCCCTCCCCCATGCCGGAGCCCTTTGCACTCCGTGACCCCTGTGTTTTGACACTAACTGTGGTTTTCAAAAAACATGAGACATGAGATCTACCCTCTTATAAAGAAAGTCTAAGTGTGTGATGTTCTTACTTACCTCAGGTGGCCCCTTGGGATGCACGGGGGCAGGCTGTTGGTTCTAGGACCCCCAAGTCCGAGGGTACTCGAGTCTTTTATGTGCAATGATGCAATGATTGCATAGAACCTGCACATATCCTCCTGTGTACAGCGAGCCATCTCCAGGGCACAGTAAGCAGCACAATGTATGCTTGTGGCTTTTTAAAATTATTTATTTGACAGGCAGAGATGAGAGAGAGAGAGAGAGAGAGAGAGATCGCCCCCATCCACTGACCCACTCTCCAAGGGCCCACAGTCCTAGCTGAAGCCAGGAACACAGTCTGGGTCTTCCACATAGGTGGTAGAGACCCAGGCACCTGCAGCCTCCGGCGAGGCACAGGAGCAGGAAACTGGAGCCGGGAGCAGAGTGGAGCCAGGATGCAAGCCGGCGCACTCGGACACAGGATGTGGGCGCCGCCGAGGCAGGTTAACCACTGGTCCCCAGTGCAGCCTAGCTGCTGCGCAAGGAGTGGCCGGGCCTCCGTGCAGGGCAGAACGGCAAGGAGAGAATGTACGTGCTGGCTACTGACGCAGTTTTCTTCCCCATCCGTGGACTCAGAGGTGGAAACCACTACGTGTGCATCGACCAGCGCACGCCCAAGAAAATGTGGGTGCGGCATGCGTGCACGCACGCACGCACAGTGTTGTTCACCGTGGAAACAGTAAATCCAGTCCTGTGCCTGCAGGAGGCGGTGCTGAGCGAGATCAGCCACTCACAGAAGGACGCACGCTGCGTGACCATGGCCCTGAATCACGACGCAGGGACAGGTCCCCCCACCCCCTCAACACACACACCGGCTGCACCCTGCAGTCACTGGGAACTTCACAGCTCGGATGCCCACTCTGTTCTGCGGCTCCTCAAGTGGTTCCAGCCGGGGGCCCAGCTGGAGACCCTAGGATTAGGAGTCAGAAAATCCAGGTCTGAACTTTGACTCAGGTGAATAACCCTCACTGAGCACAGCCGGGATGCCCCTGCAGTGGCTGCTGTCAGGCACAGAGACACCAAGTGGTTTGTCCAAGGTCACACAGTAGGGAGATGAGGGGACTCAACTGGAATGCCGGCTGCCTGTTGGGTGGGTAGAGCTGACCGCAGAGCAAGAGGTCTCATTGTTCCCCAAGGTCCAGACCCCACAGCCTGTTCTGAGAAAGTCTGCAGGGGGAGGCATTCGCGGTCCATCCCAGGGGGCCGTAAGATGGGAGAGGGGGCAGGCATTTGGTGCAGCAGGTCCATCACCGCCGGCGACACTGCGTCCCGTTTCGGAGTGACCCAGCTTCTGCTGACGCGCTGGGGAAGCCGCTCGCGATGACTCAAGTGCTTGGGTCCCTGCTGCTGATGTGGGGAGGGGGTCCCGGTGGGAGTTCTGGGATGCTGGCTTCAGCCTGGCTAAACCCAAGCTGCAGCAGGCATTTGGGGAGTGAACCAGCAGGTGGAAGACCACTGTCTGTCTGTCTGTCTGTCTCTTTCTGCCTTATAGCAAAGAGGAAGAGTGGGCACAGGGGGAGGCAAGCCTCGCACAGCTGGGGGGGCAGAGGCCACCTCGTGGCCACCTTGCTAACATCCTCTCCTCCCTGTCCCAGACCCACAGTCACACGGGCAGTCCCGAGCAGGCTCGGACCTCTCCAGCAGTGCCCTGACTTTGGGAAGAGTCAGCAGCAGCGGCCATTTGCCCCTCCTGGCCACCAAACAAAAACAAAACAAAACCTGTCCTGTTGTTGGCGCTAGCGTTGTGGCACAGTGGGTTAAGCCACTGCCTGCACTGCCGGCTTCCCATGTGAGCACTGGTTCGAATCCCAGCTGCTCCACTTCTGATCCAGCTTCCTGGTGATGGGCCTGGGAAAGCAATGGAAGATGACCTGGGCCCTTGCTACCCATGCGGGAGACCTGGATGTAGTTCCTGGCTTCCAGCTTCAGCCCCGGCCATTGTGGTCATTTGGGGAGTGAATCAGCAGATGGAAGATCAGTGTGTGTGTGTGTGTGTGTAACTGCCTTTCAAATTAAGCGGTTTTTTTCTCAAGCCCCCATCATTAAAGGAGCCCTAAGCAAGGGTGAGCCAGCCTCTTTTCTGGCCTGTGCCCAAGCCCCTGGTGAAGGTCCACTGTTGCGGCAGCCTCTTCCCTACCGCCCTGCCTCTGTTCAGCTGAGGACAAGCTGGCTTCGCTGGTGACAGGGGACACCTGTGTTGTTCTCCTGCGTTCAGAGAGTGGCTGAGGGCTGCGGCGGGGTTGATGGTCACTGGCGCTGCCCGGCTCTCTGTCCTGCTGGCGTGGGTGGGCTGCTCCAGGTGGACTGCCTTGGCTGGCGATGTCCAGCGACCTCCACGTGGCCACAGTCACCGTGCATGGATGAGAGCTCTTCAAAAACTCATGGCAATGGAATTGAAACATCAGTGTATTTTAATGCAGAATCAATGTTCTGAAATCCACGTAGACGACAGATCTTCAAAAAGTTTGTGGATTGGCCAGCACCGTGGCTCAATAGGCTAATCCTCCGCCTGCAGCGCCAGCACCCCGGGTTCTAGTCCTGGTCGGGGCGCCGGATTCTGTCCCAGTTGCTCCTCTTCCAGTCTATCTCTCTGCTGTGGCCCAGGAGTGCAGTGGAGGATGGCCCAAGTGCTTGGGCCCTGCACCCACATGGGAGACCAGGAGGAAGCACCTGGCTCCTGGCTTCGGATCAGCACAGTGTGCTGGCCGCAGGGGCCATTGGAGAGTGAACTAACGGTAAAGGAAGACCTTTCTCCCTGTCTCTCTCTCACTGTTCACTCTGCCTGTCAAAAAAAAAAAAAAAAAAGTTCGTGGAAAAATGCATATTATGAAAACATGGCTTCAAGATTTTTTTTTACACCAAAATATTTGTTTTTTGTTTTTGTTTTTGTTTTTCTTTTCTTTTCTTTCTTTCTTCTTCTTCTTCTTTTTTTTTTTTTTTTTTGAGAGACAGAGAGAGAGAGAGCACGCACCTGCTGGTTCACTCCCCAGATACCTCTAACAGCCAGGACTAGGCTAGGCCAACACTGCAGGCTGGAAACTCCATCTGGGTCTCCCACGTGGGTGACAGGGAGCCAATCACTTGAGCCATCACCTGTTGCCTCCCAGGGTCTGCAATTAGCAGGAAACTGGAATTGGTAGCAGAACTGGGACTTAAACCCAGGTATCCCAGTATGAGATGTGGGCATCTTAACTACCAGACCTACCCCTAAACTTACCTATTAATTCCTTTTTTCCTTGAATTTTTTTGAAGTACCCTCATAGAAACCCCTACAGCAATGGCTCTCAACTGGGGACGCGTTTTCTCCGCCTCACCCCCATGGAGACAGCAGGCGACGTGCAGAGTGTTTGCTGTTGTCACGGCAGTGGTGATGGGCGGGCGCCCGCTGCCTTCTCCTGGGTAGAGGCCAGGGCGGCTGCTGAGCACCCGAGCCGCCCCAGGCAGCCCCGCGCGACACGGCCCCATGCCACACGGCCCCACACCACATGGCCCCACGCCATGCAGCCCCGCGCAACAAGGCCCCGCGCAACATGGCCCCCGCGACACGGCCCCATGCAACGTGGCCCCACGCCACACAGAAGTGTGTAGCCCCAGTGCCCAGTGTGCCTGCTGAGCAGCCTCACCCTGGGAAACCCTACCCTCCAAGTAACAAAGACACCTGACAAAGAAAACTGTCAGAATATTCACCAGCCATTTTCATAATACATCTGTTAAAAAATGACTCCCAAGTGTGTGTGTATGGAAAATAACTCCTCTGGGAACGGGTTCCAGGACCCCTCCAGATACCCAAATCCCCGGACAGCTTCCTGTTTGCACAGAACCTACGGGCACCCTCCCACACGTTCAGTCTTCTCTAGGTGCCTTACAGCACCCACCACAACGCGAACACCACGTAACCAGGGGTACATGCTGTTGTTGAGCCGAGTGACAAGAATAGTCTGTACATGTTCAGGACGGGTGCGATTACCTTCCCCAAACTTTCAGTTCAAGGTTGGTTGAATCCACGGACACAAAGGCCACGAGCACAGCGGGTGGTTTGGTGAATTCTACGCTGACATCCAATCGCAAACGCTACCTCAGTGTAGTAATGCCCTGCTGAAGGAAACAAAGTACAAGATGGGGCCGGCGCCGTGGCCTAGCAGGTAAAGCTGCTGCCTGCAGCACCCGCATCCTCACGGGCACTGGTTCTAGTCCTGGCTGCTCCACTTCCAATCCAGCTCTCTACTATGGCCTGGAAAAGCAGTAGAAGATGGCCCACATGCTCGGGCCCCTGCACTCATGTGGGAGACCCAGAAGGAGCTCCTGGCTCCTGGCTTCGGATCGGCCCAGCTCCAGCCATTGCGGCCTCCTGGGGAGTGAACCAGCAGCTGGAAGATCTCTCTCTCTCTCTCTCTCTCTCTCTCTCTCTCTCTCTCTCTGCCTCTCTGTTAACTCTGCCTTTCAAATAAATAAATCTTTAAAAAAAATCACATGGATAAAACTTAAGAAACTAAGATCAATGAAAATCATTATATAGACAAGTTCGGGTGGTAGCATATGCAACTCTATATTAATAAGGACCAACACCTACTGGGTAGCATCCCAGCTTTGCAGACCCTGGCTGAGGTGGATATGGAGTTGGCTTCTTCCCTGCCATGCTGTTACTACATGGCACCACTAGGGGGAGCAGCATTACCTGCTCTTCCACTTCTTGGATACTTAGTCTACTTAGTCTCTGACATCCACAGAGCAGACGCGTTGGAAGCAGGATAATTTTTGGACAGGATATTTTTTGGGGGGAAAGAGTAAAAATTCATGTAACTCTTCTGCATGTAAAATGCTCTCTGGGGCCCAGTACTGTGGTACGAGTTAAGCAGCTGCTTGTGACCCCAGCATCCCATGTCAGAGGCTCCCGTTTAAGTTCCAGCTGCTCTGCTCCTGGAGAAAGTAGCAGATGGCCCACGTGCTTGGCCTCAGCCACCACATGGGAGACCAGGTGGCGTTCCTGACCCTGGCTTCAGCCTGGCTCAGTCCTGGCCATTGTAGCCACGTGAGGAGTGAACCAGCGGCTGGAAGATTCTCTCTCTCTCTCCCTCTCTCTCTCCTCCACCCTTGTCACTCTGCCTTTGCAATAAATAAATCTTTTCTTAAAGATTTATTTATTAGAAAGTCAGATTTACACACAGAGAGAAGGAGAGGCAGAGAGAGAGAGAGAGAGAGAGAGAGAGAGAGAGAGAGAGAGGTCTTCAATCCACTGGCTCTCTCCCCAGTTGGCTGCAATGGCCGGAGCTGTGCCGATCTGAAGCCAGGGGCCAGGAGCTTCCTCTGGGTCTCCTGTGTGGGTGCAGAGGCCCAAGCACTTGAGCCATCTTCCACTGCTTTCCCAGACCATAGCAGAGAGCTGGATTGGAAGTGGAGCAGCCAGGACTCCAACCAGCACCCATAAGGGATGCCGGCACTGAAGGTGCTGGCTTTAACCACTACGCCACAGTGCCGGCCCCCAGTAAAATGTTTAAAGAATATTTCCTGTGGCTGGCATTGTGGCATAGTGGGTTAAGCCTCTGTGTATGATGCTGACATCCTATATGGTTCAAGACCCGGCTGCTCCTCTTCCAATCCAGCTCTCTGCTATGGCCTGGGAAAGCAGTGGAAGATGGCCCAAGTCCTTGGGCCCCTGCACCTGCGTGGGAGACCCAGAAGAATCTCCTGGCTCCTAGCTTTGGACTGCTCCAGCTCCAGCCATTGCAACTATTTGGGGAGTGAACCAGTGGATGGAAGATCGAGACCTCTCCATCTCTCTCTCTAACTCTGCATTTGAAATAAACAAAGAAATAAAAATATTTTTAAAAATTTCTTGTTCCAGTGTTCACCACCAAATGTAAAATGAAAAGAGCCAACCTGACTTAAATACATGTTAAGCCACATCCCTTCCTTTTTTTTTTAATTTTAAGAATACATATTCATTTTGAAAGTCAGAGTTACAGAGAGAGGAAGAGACAGAGAGAGATCTTCCATCTGCTGGCTTACTCTCCAGGTGACCCCAACAGGGAGGGAGCACTCAGCCAAATCGTAGCCAGGAGCTTCATCCAGGTCTCCCATGAGGATGGCAGGGGCCCAAACATTTGGCCCATCTTCCACTGCTTTCCAAGGCCATTAGCAGGGAATTGGATCAGAAGTGGAGCAGCCAGGACACAAAGTGGCAGGCATATGGGGTGTTGGCATCGTAGGCAGCAGCTTTAGCCACTATGCTACAACACTGGCCCCAAGTCTCATCCCTTAAAATGATGCCTTGCAAAATTCTGTGATCATCAGAATCACGGGAAAGGCTCAAACAATTTTGATTCTGGGTTATGTGCTTGGAGATCTAATAGTTCTGGAATCTGCATGTTCACATGTAAATTGTATGACTGCTTCTCTCTCTCTCTCTCTCTCTCTCTCTCTCATATACACACACACACCCCATTCCCTGGTTAGCACCCCTAAATGGGAGCCTGCTATAACGGATTACTAGAGATGCCCAAGTCTTTGCTCCCACAGCCTCCCCGCTCTGTGAAGTGGCTTTTCCATTCCTCCATGAAGGATGGTTCTGTTTCCCTGGACGCGGGTACGGTGCAGCCTGTCTGGCCGATAGAGGCACCGGAGCCCAGTCTGCAGAGGCCAGGTGCGTTCCCGCTTGTTCTGCATCTCTGGCACCACCAAGAGTCCCCGGCGGCCACTCGGAGGAAAGCCGAGACAGGCGGGCAGGGGAGAGTTGTCCCAGTCGGCCAAGGCCAATCTCTCAGCCAACACCTGCGCTTGCGTGCGTGTCCAGTCCATAGCAGCAGAGCTGCCCAGCCCACTTCCGCTGATCCGAGACATGGGAACAGCAAACACGCATTGTTGGGGGCCACTGGGGCGCGAAGGCCACTGCCTGAGGCACCCACTGCCACCTTGTGCATGTCCACCGCCACCTTGCACATGTCCACCACCAGGGGAGGTGGCTTCCTGGACGAGAGAGCCCAAGGAAGCAGCTGTGCCACCTCAGGGTCCTCACCTGCTCCTCCTGCCACTTGCCCACTGCCAAACAGGCACACGAGCGTCTGCTCTCTGCTCGGCAGGACAGACCCGAGGATCCGGCCGGACGATGCGATTCCCAGGCAGGTGCTTTGTGAGCTGGGGTTCCCGGCGCCTATGGAAGCACTTAGTGACCCCACACAAGACCATGTGCTGTGTGTGCACAGAGTCCACACTGACTGGCAATGCAGCCCAGTGCCTTCAGCCCCCCGACGCAGGCCGGGGCTCAAATGTCATCCGGCCGAGGAGTCCTCCCCCTCCCCAGGCCCCCTCTGCCCACCAGGCCATTTCCCGCAATGCGTCCGTCCCAGCAGGTGATTTTACTCCCGTGCTTTTCTTGCTGGTTCTCTCTCACACCCTTCCTGGATGCAGGCTCCATGGCTGCACACCCCTTGGCGTCTCCCGTGTGTGGCACACACATAGTAGGTGCTTGCTGTGGGCACAGTTGGATCTGTCTCCCCAGACCCACATAGGGCTGAATGTCTGAACGCTAGTGCCCGCTGGACTGAGGGCTGCAGACTTGACCTAATGGTGGCGTCTGGCAGGTGGGTCTGCTGGCAGGTGTCGGGGGGGGGGGGCGTGCCCTTGGAGGGTGGGTCTTGAGAGAGGGCTAGCTTTTTGAGTTCAAGTTCAGCCTAGGTCCCGTCTCTGCTTCCTCACCCACCACGAGCAGCCTCCACAGACGCCAGCCTAGAGGGCCACAGATCCTGAACTGAAACCTCCAAACCGTACGCTGAAATGCTTTTCTTCCCCGTAGGAGCGCCCCTCTGTGTTTCAACTATGGTAACACGAAAGCAGGCTAAGACAGCGCTGGGCAAACACCGGGCAGCTGGGAGACCGCATGGACAGCCCCCGGAGCTAGGCAGCACCCCCATCCCTCACCCTGCTTTGCAGATCAGGACGTGAGGGTTACAAACCAGAGGCTTACTCCACCTGTTGGCTTCCGGTTGCCAAGTCTGGGTCTCAGGCCCTTGAGCTTTTCCTTATGGGCCCTGCTTCCCAGGAAGGGCTTTTTCCGGTCATGGAAGCGCTGGGCCACGGCGCGGCGCAGAGTGAGAGCAAGACAAACAGAAGAGAGAAAAGCGAATCAAAGCCGGCGCCCCTGCAGCAAGGAGGCTCAGGGACCCCAGCCCCCCGGGGCTGGACGCGCTCTGCCTCCAGACCCCCGGTAGAGGCGCTGCTCCTGTGGCCCCTCCGCCTCCATCGTGGTCACTGCAGACAGGCTTCCCGGGGGCACCGCCTGCCAGCTCTAAGCCAGGTGCCAAGAACTCAATGCAGGGCTCCGACGTGGGGTGGCAGAGCCATCACCTGCTGCCTCCCAGGGTGTGCGTGAGCAGGAAGCTGGAATCAGGAGCGGAGCCGGGACCCGAACCCAGGCCCTCCAACAGGGGATGCGGGAATCCTAAGCTGTATACCACACATCTGAGTCTGATTTTAAATATTAACTCCCCAAATGGACCCGTGGAAGGGAGATGAGATTGGCAAGGGGGTTGTGAGAAGTCGAATAGCAGTCTCACAAGTGTCCACATTCGAATCCCCGGGACCTGTGGGTGCGTTGCCACGCATGTGGCAGGGCCTTGTGGATGTGATTAGATTAAGGATCTCGAGAAGGGACCGTTACCCCGGGTTACCAGAGTGGCCCAGTATCAGCACGCAGGAGCCTGTCACAGGGAGGCAGAAGGGATGGAGGCGTCTATGCTGCTGCTCTCGACAATGCAGGAAGGGGCCAGGGAACCTCTAGAAGCTGGGAAGAGCAAGGGAACGGATTCTGCCCCAGAGCCTCCCGAGGGAGCCAGCCTTGCCGACGCCCAGTGAGAGGGACGTGAGACGCCCTGGAGAAATGTGCGACAGGCCACCGGACTTGGGGCGATAGAGCAGCAACCAGAAGCTAAGACGAAGCTGAAAGTGGGCTCCGGGGCACCCCAGCAGCAGCGCCCGGCCGAGGGGCTCCCGGGGTCACAGCACAGCACAGGGATGAAGGCAGCCGCGTAAGGTGCGGGTGGAGTTCTTAAACTTATACACCTGAAGCTCATCTCCTAATTAGGAAACAGTACAGATCCCTGCTCGGCCTTTTGGCCAAGATCAAGTGCAGGACACAGTACAGGCCTCAGGCACCAAATCCCCTTCAGACAACTGCTTGAAATATGAATTTAATAGTGTTTGGTTTTTTTTTAAGCATCTGGTGTTTGAGTCATACCCCTTACAGCAAGTGAAGCTGGGTGGGTTCTCTTGTTTTTGTTTTTCAGGATTATTTTTCAGAGTTATTTCTCCACGCCTTCTGTTTACTACATGATGTAGTTTCCTTTTGAATAAATGTATTTAGAAAGAGTTGTGTTGAAGGAAAATGTTCAGTGGATAAAGAGAATGACACAGGCAAAGCAAGAACAGGCAGGCGGCATGTGGATGGGTAGGTTGTTGGAGGACTTACCCAGCTGTCGGTCAGCAGGAACTGGGCTGCGGATGGGACTCAGGGGGGTGTCTGGCCTCCTGTTTGCCCAGTATCCAGACTTCCTTCCTAGGGTTGGGAATTCCTTTCCTTCCAAGTCTTCATGGGTTTCAGAACCTGCCTCCCATTATATAAACTGGAGATGCCTGCCAATCATTTCCCAGCCTCCCTTGCAACTCAAATGTGGTCATGTGACTCAGCCTCCATCAATCAGATGCACCAGGCTTTGACCCAATTGCTCGGGCCCCTGCACCCACGTGGGAGATCCGGAAGCAGCTCCTGGCTCCTGGTTTTGCATTTGCTCAGCTCTGGCTGTTGTGGCCATTTGGGGAGTGAACCAGCAGAGGCAAGACCTCTCTCTCTGCCTCTGCCTCTTTCCGTAACTCTACCTCTCAAATAAATAAATAAAATACTTAAAAGTAAATAAATAAATCATTTGCAGACCATGTAACATTATCAACTTAATTATCTACTATCAACTTAAAATTATCAACTGAAATCAACTGCTATCGACACATTGGATTTCGTGTCCCGCCTGCTGTTCCTTTGGCAGGGCTGGACCAAATGATTCCGTGAGCCCTGTGCAGCCCACAGACTGTACATTCCCCAGCCCTGTGGCCAACAAGACATCAAAAAAGAGTTTGCTGAATGCCTTCTGGGGAAACTCTTCTTGTTCCTAAGAGAAAAAAAAAAAAAGAAAGAAAGAAAGAAAAGAAAAACACCCAGTTCCCTTCTTGCTGGATCACACCAGGGAAAAACCAATGTCTTCTGCACAGAGCCAGCGATGCGTCCCTGGTTAGGCTGGGCAGGCCCCGTGCTTGCCACCGCGGCGGGAAGGCAGCCACACCCGAGGTGCAAACAAACCCGCATGGCCGTGCCAGTCTGACTGTATGGACGCTGAAACCTGAATTGCCCACCTTTCCCACGTCTCCCAGCCTCTCTCTTCCTTCCACTCCCCGCCCCCCTCAACCATTTAAAACACAGACGCCATCTTTAGTTCAGGGGCCAAATGAAAACCAGCAGCAAGACAGAACTGGCCCTGGACGGCAACCAAGACAAGACCCCCGCCTGACAAGTCTTCCAGACCCTCTTCCTGGCCGGCAGGTCGATGTAACTAGACCTCACTCCCTACTGCAGCCACGCAGGGGAGCAGCGACCCAGGAGCACCTGACGCCCGACGGACCCTGGAGACAACACCGGGCACAAGGCTCTTGCCACAGCAGACACAAAAATACTGGTGAGTGAATGAATGAATGAATGAATGATAGGCTGGTTTCCTGAATGGCGGAAGCAGACACCTGAGTGCTGGGGAACCACCACAGCCACCTGCCGCGTGGAAAATCCGCACACCCCAAAACCACCCGGAATGGCAGAGGGTACAAACGGCACCCCCTGGAGCTTTGAGCCTGGGAGAGCTCCCTGGGTAGTTCAGGCTCCCTCTGAAACTCCTTAGATGAACACCAAAGGCGTCGAGAGAGTCTGATGTTCATCGTGAGCCCCCTGTTTCAAGCAGAGGACCCTAAAGGATGGGCCAGCTCCGTGATTGGCAGGGGGCTCTGTAAAAAGGACACGGGGGCCGCTCGCTCCAAGTTCACCAAGCACCTTAACCAGCACCCCCAGCGGATCCCCCGTCAGGCTCAGGGCCCTCGCAGCTGCACCGGCTACCCGGCCACGAGGCTGGCCCCGTGGAGCCGGCCTCCTGCAGAGCTGTCCAGCGCCAGGGGCTCACTGTGGCACCCATACAGTCCCCGCTGAGG
Organism: Lepus europaeus; assembly: GCF_033115175.1. Taxonomy (NCBI): domain Eukaryota; kingdom Metazoa; phylum Chordata; class Mammalia; order Lagomorpha; family Leporidae; genus Lepus; species Lepus europaeus. Next base: position 8,641,693 of record NC_084847.1, read on the forward strand.
AGACACAAGAGCACCCTCACCTCCCCCAACAGCGGCATCTGGGCCCTGGACGTCAGCCCTGCGGGGAACATCACAGTCTCTTGCTCTGGGCCGTTGGATTTGAAACTTTATTTCTCATGTACAGTTTCAGATGATACAAAACACAGAACACGGGCGATTTTAAAGGTACATTAAGTACAAAGTCTCTAACGACCCTAAAATCCCGTTTTCTCCCCAACCCAAGACCTCTTGGCCTCTCCCCGGCATTTCCCATCACCTCTGCCTTCCAGCACACAGCTGTCCAGCTGGCTGTGTGCAACCTGTAAGCTATTAGCAAGCTCAGCCCTTACCCACCCCGGGCTTCCCACTACAACACAACTGCCACCCAGGTTAGGGTGTTCACATATTGGGGGGGGGGTCCTCCCAGTTAGGTAACACAGGGCACCCTGGGATGTCAGTCTGTTATGAGCGCCAGGCACTCACGGCAGACCGCGTGGGAGAGGGGGAGGTCCCCGTTTTCCTGAATTCCCGCCCATGCGTGCACACTCACCCCAGCAACACCCAGCAGCGAGACAAGCCGTCTCCCAACTCAGTCCAACAGAGACCCAAGACAATTTTAATGCAAATAACAAAACAAGTTAGTCCATCTCCCTCACACAGCCCCTCGAAGAAAGAATTACAGTACTTGACGAAAATGGCATAGGATGCGCAAACTACGGTTCCTTCAAATAACGTCGGCGTCACAGGTTTGGTCCTGATCGTTGCTTCTGGGATGCGTTGGCTAACTCTGTGGTGCTTGTGGAAGCAGCGCTGACACTAAGCACCAAGTGAGGGCTGATTCGACCCACAGGTGGGGAGGGTGGGTGTTTTCTCCCCAATACCGTCACCTCTTTGCAAATCCACCAGTGACATCGCATGGCGGGAAACCCCAGAGGACGCGGGCACCGAGGCTGGACCACAGCAGCCCTGCTTTCTGTGGGTGACACTGCCCAGTCTGTTCAATCTAAGGTCTTTTCATTGCGAGGACATGCCGGGGCCCGGCGTCTTCCATGAGGCTTGCACAACATCTTGTAAACCCCAGAGGCGAGGCCCCCAGCAAAGCCGAAGGAGGTGGCCTTGGCCCGTGCCACCCTGTCCCGGGCTGGTGGCCTCGCCGTGGGGGGGGGGGGGGGGGCGGTGACCGGACGGAGCAGCTGCAAATGCCGTGGGGGCAGGCCGGCAGCGCGTGGATCGGCAGAGCGGAACATGCAACAGTGCACTGCTATTTGCTGAAAGCCGATGAACAAACCCTGCACTGAAGAGGTGTCTGCGGTGGCCCAGAAACTGCTCAAACCTGACGTCTCCCCGACCTGCTGGAGCTGGGCACGGGCAAACCAGCACTCCACTCAGCACACGGTCAAGTGCACAAACACTTACACAGCAGGATGCCTGCGCCTGCCCCCCTCCACAGCTTCCCGGCACCTGCTCACACTCAACCCCAAGGTTCCCTGTGTGTCCGCTCCCACAAACGGGCTCCAGGAAGGCTGGTTTCTCTCTGTGGTCAGCAGCACCCAGAGCCCCGCTGAGCACACAGAGCCGTGGCCCCATTTGCTCTCGAGACCAGGGGACCCCCTGGGAGCAACACAGATGGGCACCGCCAATCAATGCCACCTTCCACGGGCCAAATGCCCCCGGGGAGCAGTCAGAGCCAGGGCCCGCGGGAGGCGGCTCCCACTCCAGCTCCACGGGCCTCTGTGTGGAACCCTGGGGGTGGGCTGCGCAGCCTCCCTTGAGGTTTGCCATTCGTTTTCCTAACTGGTTTCCTGTTCTAGACTAAGAGCCCCCTGCAGGGAGAGACTGGCTCAAGAGGGTGTCCCCTGCGCCCGTCACACACAGCGATGTATGCCGATGAATGAGAACGCCGGGTGGCTCTGGACACAGGGCAGCGGGAAGGGAAGGGAAGCCAGCCTTGCGAGTGGTGCACCCCGCCTCCCGGGACGCATGGCCTGGGGCTGCGGCTGGGGCCGCCCCCGTGGAAACAGCCCTGGAAAAGGCAGTGGAAATCAAGAGCGGACGCAGGCCAAGGTTGGCCCCGCACAGGCGCGAAGGCTGCTCGCTCAGCCCCCGGGCCGTGTTCCCCCTCTTCAACACCCACTAACCCACACCCAAGGGGCTCGCCCGGCACGCCCATCCCTCAAACGCTGACTCTGCAGGTGTGGGATCCTCGGCGTCTCACACGTGCACTAAGGCTCACAGGTGCAGAGCGCTATACCCGAAACGGGGTGAGCAGGTGAGGTGAGCAGGTGCCGGGGGTGGAGGAGGGGGTTCTGCAGCTCAGCCGCGGCAGGGTCGGGACTACAGGGCTGTCATCCTGGCCTGTCACTCCCCACCGATCAGGTGAGGAGGCACTGGGCCAGAACCCACAGGAAGCACGGCCCCGAGACCCTGCCTTCTCGTCTCCGGCCATGCCCACCGCGGCCTCTTGGGGAAGGAATCCCGGGGCGGGAGCTGGGCTTCAGCATCGCTCACTCCTGCCCTGTTGCGTGGTGGTTTTCGGGTTCACGGGAGTTCTGATTATCAACCTCACAGTCTATTTTTGGATCCTCAAGAATGCAAAAAACTCTTCTCCGGAATTTTTTTTTTTTTTTTTTTTGGCTTTTAAAGGAAACAATATGTTTGCTAGAAAAACCACAAAAAAATACGATTATATACAAAACGGTTATCTGCGCGTGGCTTCGGAGGGCGGGTGGGGGCTCTACTTGCGCTTCCTCAGTATCAGGTACATGAGGCCACTGAGGAAGGTGAAGGCGAAGGCCACCCAGGCCAGGATGTAGGCGTAGCCGTATCTGCCGTCCGCGGTCACGTTGTAGAACTCCGGGTTGCCGCTGTGAACGTCCTGGCGCCGGTCCGTGTAGATGGAGGCCGCGATCATGACGCACAGACCTGCCGGGGACAGAGCCGGGGTTCGAGCAAACCATACCCAGTGGGGCAGCTGAGGACCAGCGGACGCGGGCGGCACCCGTCGGCGATCGTTCGCGTCCAAGCGACAGTGGACGTCTGGTGGCCCAATACTGCCGTCTACCCTGTTGCTTCTCCGGTTCCCCGTCTTGCTGGCTGAACCCAGCCTGGTTCGGGCAGCCAGAGCACGAGGCACAGTTTGTCTGTGCCAGGCATCGCAAGCTTGGTGCCAAAAGGGCCAGATGGTAAATAATTTAGGCTTTATGGGCCACAGTCGCAACAGCAGCAGATGGGAGTGGCTTTGTTCCAGTAACAGCGTGTTTACGAAAACATCCGGCAGGCCGGACGCGGCTCACCGGCCACAGTTTGCCAACCCTATCTACTTGTTAGAGTTTATGAATCGACCGGTGTCCCCAACTCCGTCCCCACAGAATCTTTCCATGAAAAACATTACTCCCTGAAAAGACAAGGAGGAAAGGAAGAAAAAGCACTGCTTTATGGCTGGGCTTTCCCTTGCTTGTGGAGGCTGTCAGGTCAGGATGGGATGTCCGGAGCTGCAGCAGCCTATTTGGAGCCACGAGGGGGGCGTCACAGGCTCTCCGAAGACGACAGAATAGGCGGATGTGAAGAGTGGCAGTGCCTGATGCTGAGGAGCTGCCAAACCAGCTCTGGCACCTTCCCCCTCCAGGCTACGTTTATGTAAAAAGTGGAACATCCTTAACCGGAATCTCTCTTCCTGGCAGCCAGGAGCACCCAGTGAAACACCTGCTACGCCAGGGTGATGGGGCTCAGCCCCCCAACTCTCCTCTGGGGACCCATCCCTCTCAGCCACACAGTTTGGGCGGACGACCCGAGGCTCTCTGTGCATCGTCCTCTCTGTCCGACACCAGCCTGGGGACCGGGGGTCGTCCACCTGTGTATTCCCAGCAGCCTGCCCAGGCCCCGCCCAGGTGGGCACTGCTGTCACCAACCAGCCTAAGACCCACTGACAACTTCCTACCAGCTCAGGACAGAGATCTCAGAGCCTCTGCCATGGCTACAAGCCCGCCGCGGGCTCCCTGGCCCACCTCCCACACAGCCCTCACACACACCTGCCCCACTGGCCGGCTCTCGGTCCCCCCGCCCCAGACCCGGGGCCAGGCGGTTCCCCTGCCGGGCGCACTGTGGCCTCTCTGCATTGCAGGCAGCAACTCCTCCTCCAGTCGCAGACCCCAGCGCAGGCTCATGCCCTCGGGGTGTCCTTCCTGTCCCCCTACCGAAACGCAAACTCCCCAAAATAAACCTTGCCTCCCCCTCTCCCTCCCACCGACCGCCCTCCTCCTGGCTCCCCGGCCGGGGTGGCGGGGAGGGGGTGCTTGCCCGGGACGCCCCCCACTTCACTCACACGACATGAGCTGGATGATGGAGGTCAAGACAAACCTCTCCCCTTGCCGGAGGCGGAAGAGCTGGAGCAGGAAGACGAGGAAGGAGACGCAGCAGAGGGTGGTGGACAGGATCATGCTGGCCTGCACGGCCTGCAGCGTGGAGAACTCTGCGGGCAGAGGGCGGGCGCGGGGCTGAGGACGGCACCGGGGCCAGCAGGGCCTCCTGCGCACCCGACAGCCCTGAGCAGGGACAGCAGGAGGCGACCGGGCTGTCGTCTGCGCAGTCCGAGCCGGAGGGTGGCCTGGGGCCCTCCCCCCCCGCCCCGTCCCCCTAGCACCCACCTGTGCACTCGCCCCATCCTCCTCAATGCCCTTATCTGGGAGAGGCAGCAGGAAGAGGCTGCTCCCGCTCTGGGTCACGGGCCCACATGGGTGGTCAGGGACAGGGGGGCTCCCAAGGACAAACGCCCGGGTTCCCACCTGGCTGATTCGGAATCAAGAGGTCTGGAGGCACCCTTGGGGCCTGGCGCGCCTGCAGCCCAGGCACTTTCTGAGGGTACTCTGCCAGCTCCATAGTCCCCGGGGAGTGGCAGAGGGGGCCTGGGTGGTGGCCACGCAGGAAGAGAAGGGGGGGGGGGTGCCTTGCTTTTCAGACCGGCCCTAAGAGGGGGGCTGTGAGGGGCTGGGGAGATTCCAGTGGAGAAGGGACAAGGTTGCAGGCGGGGGCACCAGCGTGGGAAAGGGCACGGCTGAAGCTCCGTGCTGGCTGTGTAGACACGGACGCGTGCACACAGACGGGAGCCCGCTGTGTGGGTGGGTACGGTCTCTAACCTGTCCTAGGCGCCGCTAAGACTCCCGCCTCATTGGCTGGGATGGGGGAGTGGACTCACCTGTGTTTCGGGGGTGTGAGCAGGGAGGGGTCCCCGTGTGAGACTTGGATATTCCCTCCAGGACGCAGCTGAGACAGGGGCTGGGGGCTGTGCCCAGGTTGCCCAGGAAATCTAAGAACTTTTTTTTTTTTTTTTTAATTTTTGCAATCTTGTAGGTTTGTGTGAAACTGGCTGGCAAGAGCCTAACTGGTAGGTACTCAAAGAAATGTAGAGAGCAGCGGATCCCAGATCCCGGAGAGATCCCAGAACCCGGAGAGCATCTCGCGGTGGGAGGGAGAGGCCAGGCCGCGCCCCTCCCCCGGCACACTGTTTCTCCCAGAACAGGCGGAAGCAAACGGCAGGCCGGAGTCAGAAGTGGCGAGAACCGCGGGAAAAGGGGCCCGAGGCCCATGGCCGGGGTGCTGCGGGCGGTCTCTGTCTCGCTGTGGTTGGGGTTCCCCGGGAGGGGGTACGTGCAGTGGTCAGATGCACTGTACGTGAGCCTTAAGAAGGGTGCATGTCCTTGTCTGTGAATCATCGTGCCCCCCCGCCCCCGAGATCGCAAAGCCCAGGGACTCCCCCAGGCTGTAACCTCTGCTCGGAGCGGTCCTCCCCCTCTTCAGCCAGCACGCAAAAATGCAGATTCCTGAGCCCCGGCCCCCGAGAATCTGCTACCCCTGCTGTGTGGTGGGCACTGGGAATATGGACCTTTACCAAGGACCCCAGTAACCCGTGTGATGGGGCCCACGTGGAAAACATGGCTTTTGGGGGGGAGGAAGAGCATGGGTTTTTACAATGGGGTTTCCCAAAGTTGGAGGTGGGTGCAGAAGGAGCCCTTGGCGGCCCAGGAAGCGCATACATGGAAACCCGGGAGACGTGGAAGAGGAGACGCTCGCCCCCTGCTCTCTTCCCAGGGCTCAGGGACCCCGCGCTGGAGGCCTCCACACTCGCACTTTGAACCACCTGCTAGGGTCAGGGTACAGGGCGGCTCCCTGGCCTTGGTGGATGTGGACAGCAGCTTACGTGGGCCTGGGGACTTCAGGGGGGCTGTGCACGTGGCCAGACCAAGATAACATCACCGCGTTTCAGTCTAGGATTTTTTTTTTAAAGTGTCGTCCCATGGTGAGGGGTGCCAGTTTGTCACGGATGGGAGAGCAAAGGTGCCCTTTGAAAGAGCGTGAAGCGAGGCAAAGGTGAGCTGTGTCACCGCGGGAGCCGGACAACATGAGCGGGAAAAGCCCAGGCCACAGTGTCCCCAGCTTTGGGGACCACGGGGTCCCTTGTCAGAGTCCTCTTTGTTGCTGGGTCTTGGGTTTTGATTTTTCTTTTGCTAACAGCTCTTTAACAGCTCTATTGGCTGAACTGAGCCAATAGAAGGCCGGCCCCTGTTTTAAAGAGAAATACAAGTAAATAAACCCCACACTGGGGGTACGAAATCCGGGGCGCGGTGAGCCCTCCCACGGGCCACATTGCAGGGACTGGCGGGGCGTGGGGCAGGGTGGCCCTGGGGTCAGCTCGACAGACAAACAGCCCCGGGGAGGCAGCGCTCCCTGTGTTTCTGTGTTTACAAAGTCCAGAGGCGGCACGGCAGGGGCACGGTCACCACCCCCACCCCACAGCCAAGGACCCCGAGGCTCCCAGGGTGTCAGTGACCCGCCCCAGGTGAGGCCACACAGTTCCGAGGAGCAGAAGCCAGCTCTGGGCTTTCAGCCACCATCGGCTGCTGAGACCGGGAACATAAATGGCCGTCTCTGAGCCTAGCAGAGGCCCGGCGTGGATACAAGAGGAGGAGACCGTGCTGGACGGGTACGGAAGCTGGAGACAGGCTCAGTAACACAAGGGACGAGAGCCGACCCAGCCGAAGCCGGCGGCTCCGCCCAGCGCTGCACCTGCCCCGGGAGGCGTGGCACACACTCAGCCTGGGTACCCGGAGACAGGGAGGTGTGTGTGGGCCCAAGAACCCCAGCGCCTCCCTCTGGCTCCTCCTCTCCCACTCCACGTTCTTCCCCCTGCCTTCATTCCTTCACACTCACCCTGGAAGGTGTCACCGATTTCTGTACAATTTGTGTTGTTGAGGCAAATTCTCCAGACGTCTGCAACAAACTCCTCTCCGACCCACCAGGCCTGTAGCAGGAGATGAAACAGGGGTGGGCGACAGGTTGATGACGCCAACACCGGCAGTGAGCACGGACGGGGCTCCGGCTTCTCAAACGGCAGGGGCCCCCTGGGGATCACTTGGGGAGGGGGACCTGGCAGGGGCTCCCTGGGGATCACTTGGGGAGGGGGACCCAAGGCAGGGTCTGACACAGAAAGCGGGGCGGTGGCGCTGTCCTCGGAGAGCCTGGGAGACGGGAGACTCGAGCCACAGGAGCTACAGGGGCGACGTAACGGGTCTACAAAGGATGCTGGATGATACCCTCCTGCCCTCAGACACTGGAGAACCACATTCCGCCACAGGGGAATACGGAGGCTGTGGAGAGTCGCAAGCGTGGGTTCTCTGGGTCCCCCGAGATGGGTCACCCGAGGGATGCAGGATGGTGAGGCTGCTCCCCACAGGGCACTGGGCGATGTCCTAACACAGTCTTGGCTGTGCTCACAATAGGAATGACCAGGGGCGTCGCTACGTGAACACCCTGCAATGCCCAGGGCAGCAAGGGGTGACGCAGGCCGCAGTGACAGCAGCCAGAGGCCGGGAAGGAGAAGTGGATCCCACAGCATCCTCCCGGCATTCCCTACGCCAGGCTCTGCAGGAGGAGCGGAAATGGAGGCCAAGGTCCCTGCCCTCCACACCTGACGGGGGCTGCTCCAGGAGCCCCGCCCTGAAGCCGGGGTGGGGGATGCCGTGGGAGGGAGGATGCCCCCAAACTGCGGTCACCCAGGCGGCATTCTCCATCCCGCTTCCACAGACTTTGGGGCCCAGGGGCTGGGAGACGGCGCCTGGGAAAAGGGACTCACATTGTCAATGGTGGCGATGAACAGCAAGGCCGCGGAGACGATGTGGAAGAAAATGATGAAGACGAGAAGCACCAGCATGTTGGCGAGGCAGGGTGGGCCAAGGGGTCACCGGCAAAGCCCAGGGACAGATGTGCTGCTGCCGCAGAGGGTCAGAGCGAGGCATCCAGACGTGGCCATGAAAGCACAAAACGAAAATGGAAGATCAGCCGCGCTGAACGAGGTCCTGGAACCTCAAAACCAACGCCCATCGTCCCTTGCCTGGAGACACGTGTGGCCCGGGGACCACTCCTTGATGGATCCAGACGCCACACACTCCTTGTGGAGGAGGAGGGTGCGGGCCAGCCGGAACCCCTAATTCACAGAAGCACCAGGCCAGGAGGGAGCGGCGTGTGTGTGCCAGCAGCTGCTCCGGACCCCCACGCCCAGGAGCCCACTGTCAGGGCTTCTGATCAGAGGCCCTGTTTTGTAACAAAGCAAAAGTACCCATGATTCAAAAATATTTCCCAATGACCTGACCATTCACCAAATTAACTCCCAACACCCCTTCTCTCTCTCTCTCTCTCTCTCTCTCTCTCTGATTTATGGATTTATTTGAAAGTCAGAGTTACAGAGGATAAGGGACAGAGAGATCTTCCATCCATCCATCTATGGTTCACTCCCCCAGTGGCCACAAAGGCCAGGGCTGAGCCAGGCTGAAGCTAGGAGCCAGGAGCTGCATCCAGGTCTCCCACATGGGTGGCAGGGGCCCAGGGACTCAGGCCATCCTCTGCTGCTTTTCCCAGGCCGTTAGCAGGAGCTGGATCAGAAGTGGAGCAGCTGAGACACGAACCAGCACCCACATGGGACCTCAGCATCTAGGGCAGCAGCCTTTCCCACTCCGCCACAACGCTGGCCCCCAAACAACCCTCCTCTTAACGTCTACTCTGTCCTCTGTCGAGTACCCAACCTCAAGTATTTCACAATGGTAACGGAAATGGGTCAACACAGCTGTCATTTCATTTTCTTCTCTGAGATCACACAGCAAGACTACATTTCCCAGACTCCCTTGCAGCTAGGTTGGGCCTTGTGACTAATTCTGGCCAATGGGCCGCGACCCCATGGGCATGTGTCATTCCTGGGCTGAAGCAGAGGAGCAAGTGTGGAGTCTCTATGCTCCCCCTCCCTAATGAAGAAGCTGAGGATGGCGCAGCCCCTGTTTGCGGACACTTCACACCTTTGACAGATACTGCGATTGAGGAATGCGCCTTGGGATGTTAAACTTCTAAGATTTCAGCATAGCTCCTCCCTTCCCCCTCCCCATAAGGCGATATGAATAATCTACAACAGGAAGTGACTGCCACTGAAATGGAAAATTTTGCAAAAGAACCACAGTTGTATCAAGCTGATGAAAGAGACACTGGAAAACCACTCAAACTACCCCAAATGCACGGACACATGAGGACTTGTCTGCGATGGGGGACTTCACCATAAAATAGGCAAAAAATAAACACAGGTGAGGGGAAAAGGAATAAAAAAGTCACACTTGGGAAAGTGGGTGACGTCTCTGAACATGTTTACGAACATGACCTCATCTTGCTCAACCAAAAATTGTCACCAATGATGTCACATCAAACTCTCTGGTTGGAAGAAGTACAACCCCCTAAAATCAACACCTGGTTCATTCTTCTCTCACTCCAATAACCCACGACCAGGCACTACAACATTTTGTAGAAAATAAAATTGGCTGGCGCCACGGCTCAATAGGCTAGTCCTCCACCTGCGGCACCGGCACACCAGGTTCTAGTCCCGGTTGGGGCGCCGGATTCTATCCCGGTTGCCCCTCTTCCAGGCCAGCTCTCTGCTGTGGCCAGGGAGTGCAGTGGAGGATGGCCCAAGTCCTTGGGCCCTGCACCCCATGGGAGACCAGGAGAAGCACCTGGCTCCTGGCTTTGGATCAGCGCAGTGCGCCGGCCGCAGTGCACCAGCCACAGCGGGCATTGGAGGGTGAACCAACGGCAAAGGAAGACCTTTCTCTCTGTCTCTTTCTCTCTCTCTCACTGTCCTCTCTGCCTGTCAAAAAAAAAAAAAAAAAGGAAATTAAAAAGTGAAGCTAACACTTTTTAAAATGCAGCCCAAATCAGAACCTATTTTGACTTTGATGAAATGTTAGCTCATTTTACAAGATACACACTCACACACACACATGCATAATCTTCTGAACCACTTGAAAATAAGTTGCCTTTTTACGTCTGAATATTTTCGTGTTTATTTCTGAGACACAAGGACATTTCCCTCCATAGCTGCAGTGTGACGATCAGGATTAAGGAAGCTAACGGGGGGGGGGGGGGGGGGGGGCGGCGCTGCTGCCGCATCCCCAGTACGGACTCACTTCCCTGTTGGCCCAGCAACGCCCCCTGCTGCTCTTTCTGTGACCCAGGGTCCCACCCGAGATGCTGCTTGGCACTTGTCGTCATTTCTCCTCAGTCTCCTCTCATCCGAGATGGTTCTGCAGCCTTTATTTTGCTTTTCACGACACTGATATTATAAGAGTATTAAGCATTTATTTTATGGACCATCCCCCAAGCTTGTTCTTGATGGCCCCTAATGACTGTTCCGGTTATGGTTTGTTGCCGGGGAGCGGGGGCAGGAGGCTTGCACACACATGTCCTCAGCGCACCCCACCAGGAGGCGCAGGGTGGCAGACTGTCCCACTACTGGTGGTGCCAGCTTTGACCATCTCGGTATGTCTGCCAGATTCTGTCAGTGTACATTTTCCCTTTGCAATTAAAAAGTAATTTGTGGGAGAGCTTTTTTTAAAAAAATTATTTATCTGAAAATCAGAGTTAGAGGGAAATAGAGACCTTCTAATTACAAATGAATCTTAATAAAGAATGGGATGGGAGAGGGAGCAGGAGATGGGATGGTTTGTGGGTGGGAGGGTGGTTATGGGGGAAGAACCGCTATAATCCAAAAGTTGTACTTTTGAAATTTATATTTATTAAATAAAAGTTTTCTATTAAAAAAAAAAGAGAGAAAGAGGGATCTTCCATCTGCTGTTTCACTCCTGAGATGGGCATAACGGCCAGAGGCTAGGCCAGGCTGAAGCCAGGAGACAGGAGCTTCATCCAAGTCTCCCCCATGGGTGCAGGGGCCCAAGAACGTGGGCCATCTTCTGCTGCTCTCCCAGGCACATTAACAGGGAGCTGGATCAGAAGTGGAGCAGCTGGGACTTGAACCGGCACTCATATGTGATGCCGGAGTCATAGGTGGTGATTTTACCCACTAAGCCATGGTGCTGGCCTTGGAAGAGTTTTTAAATTAGGGTGAAATGCACTTAACATAAGATTTATATGGGGCCGGCGCTGTGGCGTAGCAGGTCAAGTCATCACCTACAGTGCCAGTATCCCATATGGCCGCCAGTTTAAGTTTTGGCTGCGCCACTTCCAATCCAGCTCTTGGCTACAGCCTGGGGAAGCAGTGGAAGATAGCCCAGGTCCTTGGGCCCCTGCACCCAAATGGGAGACCCATAAGAAGCTCCTGGTTCCTGGCTTCGGATCAGCACAGCTTCGGCTGTTGTTGCCAATTGGGGAGTGAAGCAGCAGATGGAAAACCTCTCTCTCTTTTTCTCTCTCTGGCTCTGCCTCTCTTTAACTCTGCCTTTCAAATAAAAATAAAAAATAAAAAAACCTCAATGCCCACAAAGCAATCACTCCCTGTGCTCTCCTCCCCCAGTCCCTGGATCCGCTAACCTGTTTCTGCCTGTGTGCACCTGCCTACCGCAGACCTAGCTCAGAAACGGAAGCACACAACATACTTTCGTGTCTGCCTAACCCCCGGTGGCATCATGTTGTCGGTTGGCCCGTGTTGTGCAGCCTGCATGAGGAGAGATTCCATGCTCACTGACATTTCTGAAACAGAATCACGTGGACTAGGCCTGTTGGGCACCAGCTCTCCTTTCTTCTAGCAGGCACGCACCGTGCAGACACAGCCCCTGTCTCCCTCAGTCCTACTCTCCAACCACACTCCCTGTCCCTCCATTAACCTCTCAGGAGACTGAAGCTCACGGCTGCACACGGGAGCCCTCCTTGCCTCCCAGGACTCAACAGTACGATGAGAACTCAGCCTGGGAGGTCCCGGCTGCAACTCTGGGCATCACCACTTGGAAGAACCCAGTGAGCCAGCTCGGAGATTCCTTCAATTCTTTCAATAAAGGACAAATCCCCCTTTGTTTGAGCCTGCGTCATTCTTCGTTGCCATCAAATAGTTGCATTTCTGATCCCAGCAAAAGTGCTCATGGACCAGGCGGAATGCCACGCCACTTGAACATCAGCTGGAGCTCCAACGTGCCAACTTCTGTAGGCCGTGAACTCCAGGGGACAATGGCTCCATATACCGGCCAGCTCAGATGACACAAATGCATACGAACATTAACTGAAACCTTTTAGAAAAGCAGAAAACGGGCTTTCACCCATTCTCTCCCAGTGTGTGAAATTCAGCTCTTAGGAGGCATGGATGGTGCATTAAGTAACACTGAACTGCATAGTAAAAAGCCCCATTCCAGTCCTTCCGAGTCCATGGGGAAAATACATAGACTGGCACTAGTGTGGCTCTAACATTTGCCATATTTTTTTAACAGAAAAATCAGAGCTTTGGTTTGGTGATAGTTTGCGGCTAGAATTTAATGATGCTAGTTTGAGTTTATTAAATTTATTATCAAAGCTCTTTCTTTTTATAAGACAATACCATTTATAGCAGTGACATAAAGTATCCTTTAAAAACAAATGTTTTGCAGATTTATAGGGGGGCTGTTTAAGGAAAACATTATGTAAACAAATGGAGTTGGGCCTCAGTGTTAGCTAGTTCATATTTATTTATTTATTTCAAAGAATTACAGAGAGGGAGAAACAGAGAGAGAGAGAGAGAGAGAGAGAGAGAGAGAGAGAGAGACCTTCCATCTGCTGGTTCACTCCCCAGATGGCCACAAAGCCAGGAGGTTCTTCTGGGTCTCCTACATGGTTGGAAGGGGCCCTTGGGCTATCTTCTGTGCTTTTCCAGGCCATTAGCAGAGAGCTGGATCAGCTGTGGAGCAGCTGGGGGCCAGCGGGTTAAAGCCCCAGTCTGCAGCACCGCCATCCCACATGGACACTGGTTTGAGTTGCTCCACTTCCAATCTAGCTCCTTCCTAATGCACCTCAGAAAGCAGAGGACGAGCCAAGTTGTTGGGCCTCTGCACCCAGTTGGGAGATCTGGAAGAAGCCCCTGGCTCCTGGCTTCACATCAGCTCAGCTCCAGCTGTTGCAGCCATTTGGAGAGTGAACCAGTGGATGGAAGACCTCTCTCTCTCTCTCTCTCTCTCTCTCTCTCTCTCTCTCTCTCTCTCTTTCTCTCTCTCTCTCTCTCACGCTGTCTTTCAAATAAAATAAATCTTTAAAAAAAAAAAAAAAAAGGAAGTGGAGCAGTTGGAACTCCAACCAGCACCCATATGGGACACCAGCACTGCAGGCCGCAGCCTTACCCCCGCGCCACAGCACCACCCTGAGAATCATTCCGAAGTGTTCGCTTGAACCCCTGAGAATTTCAGTTGCAGATTTCAGATACTGGGAACCGTCTCCTGCAGAGAAAGGGGTCGAGTACTGTCTGCGGGCTGGCATAAGAGAAAGGTCGGGTGCTCTTCAAGCGTGGCTGGGGATGGTTTGACCCACTTGGCCCCCAGGAAATTCAGGAATAGAGCAGTGAATGTCACCTACTTAGTACCCTCCCAGGACAACACCCAGAACTCAGACCCCCGGTAATAAACAAAAGGGGGGACTCAATGAAAGAACTTGCGCCCAGGCCATCGCTGGTGACGTCACCAGATTTGGGAAGAAAGCATTCAGCAGCAGGGCCCTTTACTCCTGCATTCTATTCCAAAATAATTCTCCCTTCTAACCTGTCTCCGTTTCCCATGCACCCTGTTAGGGCGGAACTCTTACTCCCCACTCCTCTTGTTTCCGTGAGGAAACGCTACACCAGCATAACACTTCCGGCCTCGTGCCCCGCCCCTCACTCACTCCTTCTCTCCTGATTGGAGGGAACACCGCCTGTCCGCTCTCCAGATTGGTGGAGCTCCTCCATCGCCACGGTGCTGCGCTCTGCCCTTCCTCCAGCGGGGTTTGTGACGTCAACCCCATCCTCTAAGCAAGGTTTTCTCAAATAGTAGCGTCCTACAGAGATCGCTCTTTCCCAGGGCGCCCGATTCCGGCTCCAGCCTTCAATGGCTGCCGGTGTTCCTGTGGATGGCCATGCGGGTGCTTGCAGACTGCTGCCCCAAACCACACTGCCCACGAAACCCTTGCACTTCCCTGCCCATCGGCATTAATATCTCTGAATCGCAAATTCCTAGAGGTGGAGGTGCCGAGCCAAAAAAATGTGCCTTCAGTTGAACTTACCTGTCATTTTATTTTAATACATTGCAAAGTGCACTGGGCACTGTGAGTGCTGTGTCGACCTTGACCTTCAGAGTTCATCAAGAATACGTGATGTGGAGGAGCCTAGAGGCCACACCTCCAACTTCTGAGCACCCCTTGTTCCTCCCAGAAGTGTAACACTGACCTCTCCCGGCCAGGCTCGGCCATCCAAGGGCTGTCCACAGCGGGGACGCTCCTCTGCACTCCTGCCTCCTCTGAGGACCCAAGAAGGCCTCCTTGGGATGCTGGTTGCAGGCCGGCCCGCTGGACCAGGCTGGCGTCAGACTGCCTGCCATTCATACCACCTTATTTTCCCTTCAAAAAATGTAATACTGGGAGCCAGCGCTGTGGCACAGAGGGCAAAGCCACCACCTGCAGTGCCGGCATCCCATATGGGTGCTGGTTCGAGTCCCGGCTGCTCCACTTCCAACCCAGCTCTTTGCTAGGGCCTGGGAAAGCAGAAGATGGCCCAGTCCTTGGGCCCCTGCACCCATGTGGGAGACCCGGAAGAAGCTCCTGGCTTCTGGCTTTGGATCGGCACAGCTCCAGCCATTGCAACCCTCTGGGGAGTGAATCAGCTGATGGAAGACTTCTCTCTCTTTCTCTCTCTCTCTCTAACTTTGCCTTTCAAATAAATAAATGATTAAAAAAAAAAAAGTAATACTGACCACGGATCTGTCTTCCCCACTTCCGTTGCTGCAGACTGATCACGTCTCAGTTTCCATGGACTGTTCCCCAGGTGCAGTCTCTCCCTCCACTGCAGTGGGGTCTCTCCCATCACCTAGCTCTCAGCTCAAACAACCCATCCCCAAAGACAAATCCCCAGCCCCTGGACGCACAGGAGCCGCGCCTCCTCCGGCACGCTTGGTCCCAGGCCCTGGGGTTCTTTTCTTCGGGCACCTGCACTTTCTGATCACATCTTACTTGCTCACTTGCTGACCCTCTGTCTCCCTCTGTTCCCTGCTGTGCCCACTGCTTGGAAAGCTGTCATTCTGCAGTTCTACAAACGAAGAGCTGAGCAGGCCACTGGAAACTCAAAGCCCCGATTGTCCAGAGACAGAAAGTGAGGCCAAGAGGGCCAAGACTCGCCCTGATCCCACAGCAAGGCAGGAACGAGGCCGGGACCAGACTGGGGAATCCTGAACCCTACTCGGCTGCCCTTTCGGCCTCCATGGGCGGTCCCTTGGGATGCCTGTGACAACCGCTGGGTGCTCCACAGTCACTTCCCAAAGGCCTCTGTCACCGAGAAGCAAAATATTCTCTGTGTTGTTTCTGCTTCTGCAACTTCTTCAGGGGCTGAGCAAACATGCAAGAACTTCGGGGGCAGGCATTCGGCCTAGCAGTGAGCATGCCAGCACCACACCGGAGCGTCTAGGCTCAATTTCTGGCTCCAGCTTCCTGCTGGTGTGGCCCCCGAGAGGCAGCAGGTGACAGCTCCAAGTAGCTGTGTCCCTGCCACCCACCTGGGAGACCTGGACTGAACTCCTAACTCCCCGCTGTGGCCCAGCCCAGTCCCAGCCTTTGCAGGCAGTTACAGGGTGAACCAGTAGATGGCAGCTCTCCCAGGTTCTGCCTCTCAAAATGTACGGGGCCAGGATTGTGGGGCAGCAGACTAAGCTACCACCTGTGACACTGGCATCCTCTATGGGCGACAGTTCCTGTCCCAGCCACTCCTCTTCTGATCCAGCTCCCTGCTGATGCACCTAGGAAAGCAGCGGAGGATGGCCCAGGTGCTTGGGAAACTGCCACCTGTGTAGGAGATCCCAATGGAGTTCTAGGCTCCTGGCTTTGGCCTGGCTCAGTCCTGGCTATTGTAGCCATCTGGGAAGTGAACCAGTGAATAGAGATCTCTCGCTCTCTCTCCATAACTCTGCCTTTCAGATAAATAAATCTTTTTTAAAAAAATAAATGAAATAAAATTTAAACATTATCTTGAGTTGGGGTTTTACCTGCTTAGAGGTGAGCTTTTCTTTTTTTAAAAGATCCATTTATTTGAAAGACAAAGTTAGAGACAGACAGAAAGAGAGAGAGAGAGAGAGAGAGAGAGAGGTCTTCCATCTGCTGGTTCACTCCCCAAATGGTCACAACAGCCGGAGCTGCGCCAATCTGAAGCCAGGAGCTTCCTCCAGGTCTCCCACATGGGTGCAGAAGCCCAAGCACTTGGGCCATCATCTACTGCTTTCCCAGGCTGGATTGGAAGAGGAGCAGCCGGGACTTGAACCGGCGCCCATGTGGGAGCCAGCGCTGGTGGTGGAGGATTAACCCACTGCGCCACAGCACTGGCCACCATCAGCTTTCACATTTCAGCTGCCTCCCCTCTACGTCTCCATAGTCCCGAACAACACTCATGCATTTCTGCTTCCCAATTAACTTACCAGCTCCCTGCTTTGGGAGGGGTTTCTCTTTCTCCCCCGTTTGCCGCCACCTCCCTCCCGGCCTCATCGCCATCCCGTGTCTGCTTAGAGCAGCCACTGCTGTTGATACGGCTGCCACGCCCACATGGAGCCCACAGACCAGTGTACGGGAACCGTAGTTTTTCTCTTGACAAACTCTGATTTCCCCTGGCGTTCCAGTTGCCTGCTTCCCTTTCTTCCTCCTCTCTCCGTGCTGGAGTCCGGAGCCAGAGGCAGGAGTCAAACCCAGACAGCGTGATGTGGGTGGGGGGCAGGCATCTGGACCCCCCGGCTGACTGCCTGCCCCTCCTGCGTGTCTCCCCTAGCAGTGAGCTGCATGGCTACGCTGAAGCAGTGCTGTCCTTGGGGCACTCGGCCTCCCTCCCCGCCTCCTTCTACCTTTTCCTCCTTCAGCTTTGCTCCCCGGGGCTCCATCTACGTCCCACGTTCCTTCAGTTCTTCCCCGTTTTTTTTTTTTTTTTTTTTTTTTAATCATTCTGAGTTTGTGCTGCATTAGCACAGCTGTGAAGCAAATGCATGGTTTTGTTTTCAGGCTCATGGTTGGAGTCGCCCTCCGCTGCCCATCCTCCAGCCAGTCCCTCTCCCGACACTGCCAGCCCTGCTCTCTGCCATGCGCATGCGCGGCCTCAGCAGCTGCTGCGGTCACCGGACATGCAGGAAAAGCCACGCACACGCACGTGGGACATTCTGCAGGCAAGACCCGCACACGCACTGCAAAGTGTGCTCAGGGCGCAGGGTGCTGCGTAACTCCCAGAGGGAGGAGAGAAAGCCGGGCTCTGAGGATGGAGATGGGGCGGGGCGGGGGGGGGGGCACCCTCGGGAAAACGATGCACGGGGCTGGGTCTGCACAGCAACCTAGCAAGGGAACAGGGCAGGGAATCAGAAGCCGAGGCCCCCAGGGCTTCAGGTGATTCAGCAGGGTTTGCTGAGCTGGGAGTCCAAGTCCAAGCCCAGACAATTTCTCTGCTACCTTGTTTCTTAGTCACATGATCAGACCCAATAGTGAGCACACAGCCGTCAAGTAAGAACCAGGCTGCGTCCTGTCACCTTTGTATCCCTTCCCTTTGCCTGTGTTCCCTCGGGCTGTGCACCGGGCGGGAGGGGTGTGTGGCACCTGCCTGGCAGCTAATGCTTGCAGGTGATGGGGCTAATTGAGAACCACACTTAAGTCTTTGCACTAAAAATAGGGTTTCCTGCATTTAAAAAATTTTTTAATTTGGAAGGCAGGCAGACACACACACACACACACAGACACACACACACGGTGCTCCACCTGCTGATTCACTCCTCCAGTGCCCCCATCGGCTGGCTGGCCAGGTTCAAAGTCAAGTGCTAGGAATTCAGCCCAGGTCTCCCTCTCAGGTGGCAGGATCTCAATTACTTATCTACGCAGGTCTGCATTAGCCGACACCGGGAGTCATGAGCTGGCACCAGGAATCAAACCCAGGCACTCTGGGTCATGGGCGTCTTAACCCCCAGGCTACAGATCCGCCCCCGTTCTGGGGGCCAAGCAGCAGCACTTGCTGTGTTTATTAATCGGCTTCGAGACTGGATGGACCAGGGAGCTGTTGTCTGATCACTGATCGGATTCACTCAGACGGCGCGGAAGGCACTCAGCACCGCTTTGTAAACTTGTCACAACGCTCCCCTTCCCATCACACACTTGGGCAGGTCCCACAGTGCACTGCTGGGCGCCCCCACCTCGGCTCAGGTGCACTGCAGGCACCGGGGCAAAGGGTCTTCAGACCAGAGACCTAAACACGCACTGCTCCATGAAACACCAATAGAATCACGTATGTTACAAGAGACCTAAGATCTTTTGAGGAAAAAGAGTCCATTATCAAGGTAAGAGAAGCAGCAAACAGGCATTGTGGCCTGTGCAGTGCATTGTGGCCTGGGCATCAGAAGTGGACAGAAGACAGCCAGGGAGAGGAGGAGGAAGAGGGAGGAGGGGGCGAGGCCTGGAAGTGTAGGTGCGGCTGAGGGAACTCTGTGCACAGGATGGGACATTCAGGCTCCTGTGAATTTCAAGTCCTAAGGCT
The DNA here is from genome assembly GCF_033115175.1 of Lepus europaeus. NCBI lineage: Eukaryota > Metazoa > Chordata > Mammalia > Lagomorpha > Leporidae > Lepus > Lepus europaeus. The sequence goes on from NC_084847.1 coordinate 8,660,678, forward strand.
TGACAGGAGGCAAGGTCGTGACAGGGGCATCCACCCTGACTTCAAGTGGCAAACAGGGACACCACAATTGACACCAACGCCGTCTACTATGAAGCCGTGCCGTCCTGCTGCGTCTTAGACGACTCTTTGCTTACACGTGTGTGTGTGTGTACATGTATGTGTACCTATGTGTAGGTGCATTCGTGTCCGTGTGTATGTGCATTACACATCCAGCCCAAGGTGTACCACATGCACAAGTCCTGCACGTGACACAGTGCACTCCTGCCCCAAGAAGCAACGTTTGCTTTGTCACCAATGGTGTCTCGCGGGTGAACAGAAGGCCTTGGGACCGCCCACAGGCAGCTTAGGGTCCCCTGCCATCCTCTCCTTCAAAAAACCACAGATCTTGAGGAGGTTGGTGCTGTGGCGTAGTAGGCTAAGCCTCCACCTGCAGTGCCGGCATCCCACATGGACACCAGTTCGTGTCCTGGCTGCTCCTCTTCCATCCAGCTCTCTACTATGGCCTGGGAAAGCAGTAGAAGATGACCCAGGTCCTTGGGCCCCTGCACCTGCATGGGAGACCAGGAAGAAGCTCCTGGTTCCTAGCTTCAGATCAGCCCAGCTCTGGCCATTGCAGCCAATTGGGGAGTGAACCAACAGACAGAGCTTTCTCTCTAGCTCTCCTTCTCTCTGTAACTCTGTCACTCAAATAAATAAATAAAATCTTTAAAAACAAAAAAACCCAGATCTCCTTGCAGGAGCCCAGCCCCTATTGTTGCTGCCAAGAGGAAGCCGCTTTGGCACCGGCTCCATTCAGGGCTGGCCAGCTCCCGCGCTGCTAAGCTGACCACTTGCTCCGCCCAGTTCTGTTCCCACCCTCGGGAGCTCTTCCTACAATTGCAACCACAGCTCAGGCCGTGCCCGAGCCTCTTCCCAGAATTACAGGCACAGAGACCATCCCAAGGTGTGGAGCTTTCTCAGACTAACTCAAGATGTTTGGAGCCAGGAGGTCTGACCCGTCCCCCAAGCAAAAGTGTTGCACCCACAGCTCTGCCCCAGAGGCCAGGAGGCTGTGGCGATGTCCCCCAGGGCAGGCCTGGCTGGTGACAGCAGCCCGGGCCACACTGCCAGGGGATGCTGGTGGATCAATCCAGGGCTGGCCGGAAACCTTCCCCCCATCCACCCCCCACACTGCCCACGGTGCTCCAAGGGGACAGTGGCTTTGGCCTCCGTTTCCAGGAAGACAGAGGTCAGCTCAGCCTCCTGCCTGGTATCTGGACACCAGCCAGGCGGGAGCAGCCAGGCATCCAAGATGCACTGTGGACAGCGGAAGCCCGAGTCCCCTGGGTGGCTCAACTTCGTGCTCAGTGTGGCTTAGGCTCCGGGCTCCAAGCCAGCACTTGGCTCTGTCCGGAAATGGCCACAGGCGGGACATTGGATTTGGCAGTTCTCCAGGGCAGAAGCCACTGCTCACGGACGAGTCTGTGTGTGCCGCCCCGGGTCCTCTGGCCCACTGGAGTAACAATAACCTTGACGCTAATGACAACGACATACACCATGCAGTGCCTGCGAGGTGCCAGCCACGGCTCTGAGCTCTTTGTGTTTCAGAACTTACTCATTATTCACCAGAACACACAGGTGGGGGCTGCAATTAGCCCCATTTTATAGGCAAAGAAAAAACAAGGCCCCACAAAGCTCAGGCAACTTCCCCACAGTCACACTGCTGATAAAGGCTGCAGTGGGATTTGAACCCAGGCCGTCTGGCGTCAGAGAAACCACCATCCAGCCTGGCCCGAATCTGAGTGTCCTCTCCCTGTTAGGGCCCTGTTCCCTTATGGCCTGATCAGAAGATCCGTCCAAAGTCCCAGGGTCAGATGTGGCTCTGGATAAAGGCCGTGGCTACCTGTCTTTCCTCCAAGTCCCACCTCCAGGGACACACTTGCGAGGCGCCTGGGGACACGGGCACTACGTGTCCTGCATGCGGGAGGGGACAACCCCGTCCTCAGGTGGCAGGGCTGGGAACCGCTGGACAGGAGAGATCAAAGTCAGGGGCCTGTTCAGTCCTCCGGTTCACAGGCGAACTGGGGCTCAGAGCCCAGCCTTCTGATGACCAGCCGACTGCTCACCCCTTAAAAAGGAAGTGATTATTCAGCAACGAGCATTTAGTGAGCACCCACTGTGAACCAGACTCTGGGGAGACACAGATGAGTAAGGCAAGCTCCTCGGGCCCTAGGAGCCACTGGGCCCATGAAAGACAAGGGTGCATCAATAATTCACATGTGTGCCGAGACACATGTGATGTGTGTGCTGTGAGACACACCCAATGGCATGTGCTGTGACATATGTGACGGTGTTACTGCTGAGACACAGGTGATGTGTGTGCTGTGAGACACACCCGATGGCATGTGCTGTGACATATGTGACGGCGTTACTGCTGAGACACAGGTGATGTGTGGGCTGTGAGACACACCCGATGGCATGTGCTGTGACATATGTGACGGCGTTACTGCTGAGACACAGGTGATGTGTGTGCTGTGAGATATATGTGATGGCACGTGTGCTGAGACACGTGTGATGATGTGTTGCTATGAGGCTTGTGTGATAACATGTGTGCTGTAAGATACATCTGACTGCTGTGACACATGTGACAGCATGTGGTGACACATGTGATGGCATTATTGCTGTGAGACACGTGAAGATATTTAGATATGTGTGCTGTGAGACACATGTGATGGCACGTGTGCTGAGACACATGTGATGCTGTGTGCTGTGGTACATGTGATGACATGTTCACTGACACATGTGATGACATGTGTGCTATGAGACACGTGATGGCATGTGTGCTGTGAGATGTGTGGTGTGGCTGGCCCTGAGATAGGACGGGGCTGGGTCAGAAGGCTTCACGGAGGAGGTGACCCACAAGCCAGGTCTCTGAGGATGGGCGGTTTGCCAACAGAACCTTGGGGAGGAAGGGCTGCAGGCAAAGGATGCAAGCTGGCCCTAGGCACAGAGCGTTACCCTGTGAGGCCCGAGCCCACCACAACTCTCAGCTGGAGAGGAAGCATAAGGAGCCCTGAAGGAGAGCGAACCCAGAGGCCATGGGGCTGGGGCAGGTAATGGGCAGGGGAGCCAGACTGCACCACCAAGAGCAGGGATCAGCAGGGGGTGAGTGGGCGGAGCCATCAGAGCAACCCCGGTGAGAAAGGATGGGGACCCCGACACCGAGAGGGGACAGAGAGGAGAGCAGGGAGCTCGCGGAGACGCAGGATCCAGGACCTGTGAGGGGCCCAGGGCGGGGCAAGGGTTCTAGAGCCCCCTGCTGGGCCAAGAGGACAGCCGGCCCACCGTGCACCCAGGGACTGGGAAGTGGGGGCACAGCTGCAGGCCGGCGGGAACAGCTCATTTTGATTCAGAAACCTCCTGGTGATGGAAATGTGCGAAGATGGGCAGCTCGTCACTTGTCACTCGGCAGAAAGCAGGGGCGGGGGAGGGGCGGCATGTGACACCGGCATCCCGTGTGGGAGGGGCTGACTCAAGCCCAGCCTACTCTGCTCTGGTCCAGCCTCCTACTACCGCACACCCCAGCAGGCAGGAGGGGGTGGCCCAAGGACCTGCCACCCACGTGCTGGACCCAGACGGAGCTCTGTGCTCCTGGCCTCAGACTGGCCCAGCCCTAGCTGTAGTGGGCATTTGAGGAGTGAACTAAAGCCCTTCTTGGCTTTGCTCCTCCAAGCCTCTCTCTCCGCCCGATGTGTCGCTGCTGTCGCTCACTCGGGCGCCACGCGTCTCCCGGCCACGCCTGTCTCTGCAGGGTGGTCTTCCCAGCACTCAGCACAGCGTCCAGCCCAGGAGTCCGTGTTGAACAAACAGCTGAGGCACTCAAGAACTCGTTAGAAGTAAGGACACGGAGCCAGGCTTTCCTTACCATTTTAGAAATAAAAGGACAAATAAATACTTAGCCAGGGCCTGGGGTTCCTTCCCACAGGAAAATCGGCAGCCTACGTGGCTCCCCTGGTGAAGTCAGCCAGTCCTAAAGAAACCGCTCCAGGAAAGTGAAGAGGAGGCCAGCCCCCCCCTCCACGGGGCTGCCACTTCTGATCCCTGAACCACACCAAGACGTCACAAGAGACAGATCAGCAACCCTCATATACATAAGCAAGACATTTATAACATTAGCAAACGGACTCCTCCCATCGAGAGGCCGGATTCATTTCCCCACCCATTTGTTTGATCAGTACAAGGTGGCAGAGTGGCATGGTGCCAACTCGGACCCAGGATCTCAGGAAGCATCAGTACTTCCTCTCGCTCCATCTGCCCACACGTGAACGCACCCAGCCTGAGGTGCTAGAGGGCAGAGATGAGACCAGCCAGCCCCCGGTCGACCACCACCCCAACCCCAGACATACATAAGGACGCCCAACTAAGTGCAGGGAAACCACCCAGCTGAGCCCAGCCCAAACCGCCTACATGCAGACTCACAGCCAAATCAGCGTCTCTCCTATCAGCTATCAGGTTCTGGAATGGTCTGTCACACAGCAGCAGCCCATTGGTTCGGGGCGACAGCGTGCAGTTAGAGTCAAGGCCAGAAGCCAGGTCTTAGCTTCCCCAGAGCCACGTACGTGCACGCCTGCGTGCGTGTTCACAGAACAGCGATCAACTGCTCTGCTCTCTGCCAACAGCTGCTGCCTGACCCCAGCAACACAGCTTCCTGCTGGCCCCCATCATAAAGGGGCTCCCAGCAATGAAGAGGCCCCGCCAACACCCAGTGCTGCCCGGAGAGGGCTGGGCGTGCACCTGCTGGCACACGGCTTGTCGGGGTGGGGGTGGGGTTGATTCGGATTAGGTTGCTGGAGTCAAGTTCTGGGTGTTCCCCAAACTTGCACCTGTTGAGTTAGGAACCTCTTTCTCCCCCACAGCACTCCTATGACTGCTGACCTTAAAGTACCCCCAGGAGTTCAGCTGCGTTCATGTTCACAGCTTCTCCTCTTTCCTACCCAACAAGAGCTACCATTTCTGTACACGGATTGTGTTGGGAGTTACGCATCACTGCCCACAACTCAGCCAGCCGCGCGCTCCCCCCCCCCCCCCCGCCCCTGTGAAGCCTCCAGACCAAGAAGCCGGGGCCCCACCTGGTTAACTTGTAAGTTAATACAGGAGAGAGACAGAGGGTGGAAGAAAAGCAGGAAGTAATTCAAAGAAAATGAGGTCGGAGCAAGGACTCGAGCCAGACTGGATGGCAGTCTTGCAGCTCCATCACTCGCTGCCTCAGTTTCCCCGTCTGTAAAGTAGGGATGACACTGCTATACCTGCCTCTTAGGACCACGAGGACGTAATTAGTGCTTAGAACAGCGTCTTGGCCGGCACTGCGGCTCAATAGGCTAGTCCTCCGCCTGTGGCGCCGGGACACCGGGTTCTAGTCCCGGTCGGGGTGCCGGATTCTGTCCCAGTTGCCCCTCTTCCAGGCCAGCTCTCTGCTATGGCCCAGGAAGGCAGTGGAGGATGGCCCAAGACCTTGGGCCCTGCACCCCATGGGAGACCAGGAGAAGCACCTGGCTCCTGCCTTCGGATCAGCACGGTGTGCCGGCCGCAGCGGCCATTGCAAGGTGAACCAACAGAAAAGAAAGACCTTTCTCTCTGTCTCTCTCTCTCTCTCACTGTCCACTCTGCCTGGCAAAAAATAAAACAAAAAACAAAAAAACAGCGTCTGGCACAGAGGGAATACTGTGGACGTGCTGCCAAGCCTCGCCAGGCTCAAGGGCAAGGAATCTGCCATGGACCCACACCCGCTCCAGGCCTTCTCTCCATGGAGCCAGCATCCTCTCCTCCCATCTGAGTCTTCCATGGACCCACACCTGCTCCAGGCCTTCTCTCCACGGAGCCAACATCCTCTCCTCCCATCTGAGTCTGCCATGGACCCACACCTGCTCCAGGCCTTCTCTCCACGGAGCCAACATCCTCTCCTCCCATCTGAGTCTGCCATGGACCCACACCTGCTCCAGGCCTTCTCTCCACGGAGCCAACATCCTCTCCTCCCATCTGCTGCCACCACTCTGGGATGGGAGCCACTGCCAGTGCAAACAGACCACCAGGGCAGTCTCTGGGAAGAAAAGAAACAGCCAGCTCGGGGCGCGTGACAAAGCGGGGCTGTCTCGGGCCCTGTCTCAGCCACCAAGGTGACGTTACCCCAAACCCATCATCCCCGCGTGGCCTGCGGAGCTCCATGGGTGTCCGTGGACCACCACTCGTCACCTATTCACTTCGTCAGCTGACATTTTTACAAAGGAAGCCTTGGATTACGACTGAAATGGAAAGTCAGGTCACTCGCCACGAGGAGGGTGCTGGGAAGAAGAAACACAGTGGAAACACAATGGCGTCATGAAATTCCACTAGAAGCCGGCTGCTGGGGTGCCAGTCCCAGGCCGACCTTCTGCCCCTAAGACAGGATGTCACAAGTGCTCGGGAAGTTTTAAAGACATAGCAGTGCAAAACTGGGATTTCCTCTTTGAGGGGTTGGAAGGGAACTCAAATGGCAGAGGTTTACAAGGGGCTCTGCTGTGGGTTTGGTCCACCCCAACCGTCCTGGCTGGCCCACTTCAGGCGGCAGCACGGCCGGGCCCTTGCATCTCTGGGTGGGTGTTCAGGGATGAGATCCACATTTGAATGAGGGGACTTTGAACTGAGCAGATGGGGTGAGCCTGGTCCAATCAGTCAACGGCTGCACAGAACAAGAGTCGGACCTCCTGTGAGCCAGAGGGCGTGCAGACGAGATGACCCGCAGACTTGAGCTTCAGTGTCCACTCTTCCCGGGTCTCCAGCCTGATGACCCACCCTGCAGATTTTGAAACTGCCTAAATGAGCCAACGCCTGAAAATAAACCTCGCTCTAATACACACAGAAGTCCTCACCGTGGTTTGAGATTTCAGTTACCCACAGTCAACGAGGACCAGAAGTATTTTTTAAATTCTAGATAGAAACAATTCCTAAATTTGTAATCACTCAGTGTTCTGAGTAGCACTGTGAAATCCTGCACCAGCCCTCACCATTCTGCCGGGAACCTTTGTCCAATGTATCCATGCAGTATATGCTACCCCGCTGGGAGTCACTTGCTAGTGGCCTCAGTTATTACAACTGTGGAGGTGTCACCGTGCTTGTATATAAGATTTTTTTTCTTTTTTTTTTTTTGACAAGCAGAGTGGACAGTGAGAGAGAGACAGAGAGAAAGGTCTTCCTTTGCCATTGGTTCACCTTCCAATGGCCGCCGCAGCCGGCGCACCGTGCTGATCCGAAGGCAAGAGCCAGGTGCTTCTCCTGGTCTCCCATGGGGTGCAGGGCCCAAGCACTTGGGCCATCCTCCACTGCCTTCCCGGGCCACAGCAGAGAGCTGGCCTGGAAGAGGGGCAACCGAGACAGAATCTGGCGCCCCAACCAGGACTAGAACCCGGTGTGCCGGCACTGCTGGCGGAGGATTAGCCTAGTGAGCCGCGGCACCGGCCCTGTTTCTAAGATTTGACATCTGCAGATTCGGGAGTCCACTGGGGGTCCTGGGACGTGTGCCCCTCAGATATGCAGACACTGAACAAACACAGCATCCCTCCATCAGCAGACCCTGCCCATGCCAAGCCACCCACCTGAGGGCTGGCAGACAGTACCCCTCCACTGAGAACCAACAGGAAGGAGTTTCCACCTCGAAACTCACAAGAGCGGGCCAGACGCTGAGCCAGCAGCATGGGGGCAGGGAGCCATCTCCGTGAACTTGAAATCCCACAGCAATCTCTCCCCACCAGACTCACCCTGCCCACACCAGCACCTCTGACATCGTCTGACCGAACACAAAGGGAATCGCAAACTCTTGCAGTCTCAGCGGAAAGGCACCGTGTGTGACCGTCGGAGCCACGTCTGGCCCCGGCCAATGCTGGGATTACTTTTACAGCATCCGCTTTCCCTGTGTGCCAGCCCTGAAACCGGGGAATCTCACTGCTGCCGGACGGTGCCCCAAATTTGAGAATGACTCCCAAACTTCAACCATCCGCCTACCACCTTCTCCAGTGGGGCCGTGAGATTTCACATCACATTTGTCCTTAAATCAACCCACTTTCTAACTTAAATACAAGTATTTTTAAAATAAATCTTTTTGGCTCCCTGGAAATGGAAAAATCAGCCTCACTCGCCACAAATAGAAATTGATTATGAAAATAAATACTCCCCTCCCCCAGAAAAACAACAGAAAAGTTTGCAAGTTCAGGCTCAGTGCCACTGGCTAGCAGAGGAGCCCAGAACCAAGCTGGAGACCCGCTCAGCCTGAGTTAAAGGCTGGGAACTGGAGCTGTACGATGGCCCCTCGGTGGACGGAAGGGGTGGGGGAACTGAGAGGGCGTCACGTCCTCCCGGGGCCACACTGCACCATGAGTCCCACTGTGCACCCAACGGCACCACAGGGGTCCCCCTCTTCCCTGACTCCAATTCCAGCTTCAGCAGACCCCATCCAGGGAAACCCAGAGCATGGGCCCCCCCTCCCCTCCTGCCCCCACCCCAGCCCACTCACTAGGGCTAAGCCTGTCCCACAAGCTTGCTGGGGCCTGGCCTTGACCCAGGAGCTGCTCCAGCCCCTAAGAACCTCACCAGCAGAAGCCTGCTGGGAGCGAAACACCAGGACGGGGCTGGCCATTGAACAAGGACTTGGGGAAGCAGAAACCAGGAAGCTTCTTACACCACTGGTGAGAAGGCAAATGGCACAGCTGCGGCCAGGGTCTGGCAGTCCCTCAAACGATTCAACACGGAGCCACCACTGGGCCTGCAACCCCACTCCCAGGTGGACTCAGTTGCATCACCAAAGGCAGGCGATGACCCACCCATCCGTCAGCAGAGGGGCGGAGGAACAAGAGGTGTGTGGCCAAGGTCTGGAGCGCCAACCCCTGCACACAATGTGGAAGGACCCTGAAAACACCAGGTGGAATGACGGAAGCCAGACACAAAAGGCCACAGACTGTGGGGCCCATATACGTGCACAGGCAGATCCATGGATGCAGGAAGTGGACGGCTGGTTGATTAGGGCAGAGGACAGGAAAATGGGAGAGGGTGATGGCTAAAGGGTACGGGACTTCCTCCTGAGCTGCTAACAAGGCTCTAAAATGGACAGTCTCAGTGTCTACGAATAGGCTAACACAGTAAAGGGCACACCTTACAAACTCAATACAAATATTCTTTTTAAAAACAATGATTGGCCAGCGCTGTGGCTCACTTGGCTAATCCTCCACCTGCGGTGCCGGCACCCCGGGTTCGAGTCCCAGTCAGGGCGCTGGATTCTGTCCCGGTTGCTCCTCTTCCAGTCTAGCTCTCTGCTGTGGCCCAGGAAGGCAGTGGAGGATGGCCCAAGTGCTTGGGCCCTGCACCTGCATGGGAGACCAGGAGGAAGCACCTGGCTCCTGGCTTCGGATCGGCGTAGCATGCCAGCTGTAGCAGCCACTTGGGGGGTGAATCAACGGAAAAAGGAAGACCTTTCTCTCTGTCTCTCTCTCACTAACTCTGCCTGTCAAAAAATAAAATAAAATAAAAATTTTAAAAAACCCAATGATTTATTTGAAAGGGAGGGAAGGAGAGAGGGAGGGAGGGAAAGATGAAGGGAGGGAGAGAGAGAGAGAGAGATCTTCCATCCACTAATGCACTCCCCAAATGACCACATCAGCCAGGGCTGGGCCAGGCTGAAGCCAAGAGCTTCTTCCAGGTCTCCTACATGGGTCACATCGCCAGCCCCAAAAGATTTTTAAAAATGTAGATGCTCTGGGCTGGTGCTGTGGTGCAGCAGGTTAAAGCCCCAATCTGCAGCGCCAGCATCTCATATGGGTGCCAGTTGGAGTCCCGGCTGCTCCACTTCTGATCCAGCTCTCTGCTGTGGCCTGGGAAAGCAGAAGAAGATGGCCCAAGTGCTTGGGCCCCTGCAGACCTGGGAGAAGCTCCTGGCTTCCGACTGGTCTGGCCCCAGTCATTGCAGCCATGTGGGGAGCGGATAGATCTCTCTCTCTCTCTCTCTCTCTCTCTCTCTCTCTCTCTGTAACTCTGCCTTTCAAACAAATAAAATAAATCTTAAAAAAAAAAAAAAATGGAGATGCTCCAAGTTTGATGGAGGCCAACACTGGAGCAGCTCTGTCCCCCTGGTTCTGACAAGGATACCACGGCCTCAGAGCTCTGTAGTCCCTGACGGCAGGGGCAGGGGTGGGCTGTGGGTGTGGCATGACCTCAGGGCTCCAAATCCAGGCCCTGGCTTGGCTGTTCCCTGGTTCTGGTTCTCTGTGAGCCCCGAGTTCCCAGGAGCTGAGGCAAAGCTGGGAGACTTGAGGTCTGCGGGGAAGCGAGGTGGACAACTGTCGGGGCTGCACCACTCTCGTGCAGGAAACCAAGGCCCCTGTCTGATTCCCACCCTGGTGGGGGGCTGAACAGGAAGGCACCGGAGGACTGGAGACACTGGAGATACGGACTCAGGTTCTAGCGGTCAATACAATCCCCATGTTAAAGAAGACTGAGGGGCAGAGAGGTGAGGCAGCTCCTAAAAGCCACACCACCTGTAAGTGGCAAAGAAAAGGAAGAGACACACAGAAGAGCAGCAAGCTCTTAGCACAATCCGTCCACAGCGATACAGGGGCTGGAGAGAAACCGCGCAGGAGGCAAAGCACAAGCCACCCTCAGGGGCTGCCCCAGAGCACGGAGATCAGAAGCTGGGGGGTGGTCCCCACTGATGCAGCCGCCCCTCCTCCCCAGTATCCAGCGCCCCCTGCAGCTTCCAGGTTCAGTGATGGAACTTACACACAGCCCCTCCTGCAGACTGCAAATCATTTCTAGATTACTCAGAGTTTCCCATACGATGCAAATGTTATGTAAATAGCTGCATTGTTTAGGCAACAAGGACACAGAAGAAACTTTTTTCCGAATATTTTCCATCTGCAGTTGGTTGAATCCCTGGCTGCGAAACCGATGGCTACGATGGCTACGGAGGCCCCGTGTTCGTCTCCAAAGCTGCCCCAAGTGATTCTAAGAACAGCAAGCTTTGTAAAACACTGGGCTTATCCTGGAATTGACCTTTGTTAAGTTTCTAAAAGATTTACTTATTCCTTTGAAAGTTACAGTTAGAGAGAGAGAGAGGGAGAGAAAGAGAGACCTGGTTTTTTCCCCCAGATGCCGGCAATGGTCAGGGCTGGACCAGGCCAAAGCTGGGAGCCAGGAGCTTCATCTGGGTGTCCAAAACAGTTGGGCCATCTTCTGCTGTTAACAGGGAGCTGGATCCAAAGCAGAGTAGCCAGGACTTGAACCAGCGCCGTATGGGATGCCAGTGTCACAGCGGCAGCTTTATCCGCTACGCCACAACACCGGCCCCTGAAATCTAGCTTTAAATGTGTTCTGGGCTCCACCTTAGTTATCTGGGTCCCTTAGTGCAATGCCTGGGCTCAAGTCCTGGCCCCACTCCAGCCTCTGGCTAATACGCCCCCTGGGAGGCAGTGGGTGATGGCTCAAGTGGTTGGGTCCCTGCCATCAGATGCAAGACCTGGAGCGAGTTCCTGGTTCCTGGCTCCAGCCTGGCCCATCTCTGGCTATTGTGGGCATTCGGAGAGTAAACCAGCGAATGAGAGCTCTCTTTCTCTCTCTGTATTCCAGATTTTTACAAAGAAAAAAAAATTTTTTTTAATACCAGCAATCTAAGCACCAGCTTCTCCCATTCACTGTGGGTTGAGGCAGAATGGAGCACACACACACACACACACACCGTATGATTATATTTTCTATATACATATACATACGTGTAAAATGACACACAAGCTGCCAGTTCACGGGTTTCTCACAGACTTCCTGGGACTACAGAGAACAAGCAGCACATTTCCCACTTCTCCGCCTGGTTTATTTCGCTGGCACCACAAACCTGCAGCTAGACCGGCGGCCCTGCTATCATGAACCAGCCAGCAGGCCGAGGGAACTCGCCGGCTCCTCTTCCTTCCTTTTTGTCCGGACTCCGCCCGAGTCGCAGGGTAGCCTGCGGCCACTGAGCACACTTGGAAGTGGCCTCCGCTCCGCCAGGTGGAGGGGGAGAGCTGGGTTACGGCAGCACCCCCTGCCCAGTGTCAGTCCTGGGGAGCCTGAGGGCAGCGCCTGGGCCGCGGATGGGGATTCCTGGGCAGGTCGTTTGCTGAGGTCCGGTTCTGGCCTCTGCTGAGACACAGAAGTGAGGGGCGCCGAGGGGGCTGGGGAGGAAGCGGCAACGCTGTGGGTGTGCTGACGTTGGGCCCTGAGGGTTGCACAGCACCATGAAGCTCGTCCTGCTGGGCTCTGGGATCTCACGCCCCCACGGCCCTCAGTCCTTGGCTAAAGTGGGGTGCCTGGAAGGGGGAGCCAGACCCAGCAGGTATCTCCGGGCCAGAGCCTCCTCCAGGTTCTCCAGAGGTGGGAGCTGTGGGTCAGCCGCCAACACGCACAGCAGCGGGGACGACAGGGGCAGCACGTGGCCAAGGAGACCTGGGCGGGGGACCTGGGCGGGGCACTCAGGCCGCCAGCTCCTGTGTGGTGGGTGCCCCTGCGCTGCTCACTACAGGCATTTTTCTGCAAAATACAAAATCGATGCATTTACACTGTGTATTCCATGGCAGATGGGAAACCAGCATCCTGGGCAAGCGACAGACACTGGAGTCACACCCTGGACAAGAAACAGAGGCCTGCAGCAGCTTTCTTATCACCGACAAAGGCCCATGGGCACGTGGACCCCACTCAACAAAGGCCTGCGGGCACGTGGACCCCACTCCCAAGTGTGAATGACGAGGCCTCCTCCAGGCTCTGCCCTGCAGGAATGTGACCCGTGTCACGCTGACCGTGCGGCTTCAGCCCTGCCACCGCTACAGGCAGAGCCAACTGCTGGGGAGAGGAGCAGCTGCCCAACTCCAGCCACCTCCCTCCCCCGCCCCCTCGCAGCCTGCAGCTATGTGACTCCTCCCCCAGGGCTGCTGGAGTGAGCTGCTGAACCCAACAGGTCACTGTGCCTGCCAGCCCTGGCCACACGCACGCAAGCACCCGGCGAGCGCGGGCCAACTGCGGCCTGTGAGACGAGGAGAACTCGGCAGACGAGAAGCGAAGGGAGGCTGGGCAGGAGGAGAGAGCAGAGGGAACCGGAGCTGGAGGAAGGACCAAAGGCAAGCAGAAGCAGCAGGAAAGCCAGGGACTGCCGTGGGCTGAGTCCAGAGAAGGGGCTGGGGCTGCCCCCAGGCCCGAAGAACGACCTCTGCCCTGGCCCAACCCTCCAGAGAGCCCAGTGTTACCCCCATCAGGGGGCATTGGCAGTCAGCATCTCCTCATGGCTCCCCAGGCAATTCTGATGGGCAGCCAGCCGGGATGTGAGCCCGATCTCGCGAGGCAGGGCCGGGGGACACTCGGCTTTAGCAGCAGCAGGTCCAGAGACCTCTGTGTCCTGGATCCTTCTGGATTCACAGGGAAAGGGGGGGGTTGCTAGGCCAGAGGGGCTGCGGAACAGCAGTTAAAGAGCCTGTGCAGTCGTCAACACAAAAATGGCATGGCCTGGGCCCAGGTGGTGGCCACGGTGAAGAAGAGAAGGGATGGAAGCCAGAGAAAGACTGAGGTTTGCACGGAGAAGCAGCGGTGGGCATAAGACGTTGGCAGGCAGTGGTGGCGACAGCCACGGAGGGCCAGCGGACACACTGGGCTGCACTGCTTCCATCCTCCTCCAGGCTCTTGGCTTACGACCACCCATCTGGATTCCAGAACACCCCACGTGAGTAAGAGTGCCCAGTGAGGCTCACTTGGCACCACTTACTCCACACGATCACACGCAGAGGTAGGGTGCACGCTGTCCTGTCTCAAGCGCCGAGACAGCGACTTCGGACAAAGAAAGTGATACATCCAGGACACCCGCTGGGACGCCTGTGACAAAGGCACTTCTTGACCCCAGAGCCCGGGATGATGCCACAGGAGGAAGCAGACACCCACTCCTTGTGAGAGGCACGGGACCGGGACGCCTCCGAGGGGGGAGCACGAGACTCGGATTCAAATCCCCACTCAGCCACTGATAAGCTGCGCAAGACTAAACACATGCTTCAACACGTTTTCTCATCTACGGAACAGGATAGTGGCAGCCGCCCGCCCACGGTGCTGGGAGGCAGGGACACACGCGTGAGGCCCAGGAAACGGGTCACAATGACGGCAATGGCAGCTACGACTACTGCTCCCGCTCACTCTACAACCTAAGGCATCTTCCCCATCCTCAGACACAAACCACAGACACATCTGAGGCCCAGGACGTTACCTGTCTCCTTGAGTTCTCTTTAAAGAGTGTCAGAGAGAGAGAGAGAAAGAGAGAGAGAGAGAAAAAGAGAGAGAGAGAGAGAGACAGAGAGATCTTCCACCTGCTGGTTCACTCCCTAAATGGCTCCAACACCTGCTGCTGGGTCAGGCCCAGAACTCCATCCAGGTCTCCTATGCGGGTAGCAGCAGCCCAAGCACTTGGGCCACCCTCTGCTGATTTCCCAGGCGCATTTGCTGGGAGCTGGATCAGAAGCAGAGTAGCTGAGACTCACACAGGTGCTGATACGGGATGCTGGCATCACAAGCGGTGGCTTAACCTCCTGTGCCACATGCCCGCCCCCCATCTCCTTGACTTCTCTTCAAAGCCCTGGATCCCATTCCCAAAGGTCTCCCAGAGGCACTCCTCTGGCATGTCACAACCACCCCACAAACATGCCCCCCCCCCCCCGTGAACACACTGTCATCACTTCTCTAAACCACCAACAGCACCCGCAGAGGAAGCCATAGAGGTCCACCAGGCGACGTTCAAGGCCAGTGCCCATGAGGCTGGCGACCCCTCCTCTGTCTGGTGCCTCTAGCCTTGTCCCTGGATTAGAGCCACTCCTCACTGGTCTCTGCCTACAGCACCCCCACCAGGCAACCCATCAGATGCTCCACAGCCAAGCTCCACACCAGTGTTTGGCACAGTGGTTAAGCCGACCCTTGGAAAACCTGTATCCCATGTCGGATACAGGACAAGCTCTGCTGTCCATTCCAGCCCCTGCTAATGTGAACCCTGGGAACAGCAGATGATGGTTCTCATATCTGAGTCACCCATGTGGGAGACCCAGATTGAATTCCTGGCTCCTGGCTTCAGACTGATCCTGCCCTGGCTGTTGTAGGCATCTGGGGAGTAACCCGGTAGATGGGAGATTGCTTGCTCGCTCTCTCTCTCTCTCTCTGCCTTTCAAACAAAATTTTTTTAAAGGTTTATTTATTTATTTGAGAGGCAGAGAGAGAGAGAGAGGGGTCTTCCGTCTGCTGGTTCACTCCCCAGATAACCACACAGCCAGAGCTGGGCTGATCCGAAGCCAGGAACCAGGGGATTCTTCCTGGTCTCCCATGCAGGTGCAGGGGCCCAAGCACTTGGTCCATCCTCCACTGCTCTCCCAGGCACATCAGCAGGGAGCTGGATCAGAAGTGGAGCATCAGGGACTTGAACCGGCACCCATATGGGATGCCGGCACTGCGGGTGGCAGCTTTTACCTCTACACCACAGTGCCAGCCCCTCAAATAAAACTTTTTTAAAAGAAAGCTTTCCCACCTTGGGGCTGGCACTGCGGCAGAGCGGGTAAATCTGCCGCCTGCAGTGCCAGCATCCCACATGGGTGCCAGTTAAAGTCCTGGCTGCTCCATTTCTGATCCAGCTCTCTGCTGTGACCTGGGAGAGTAGTAGAAGATGGCCCATGTGCTTGGGTCCCTGTACCCGCATAGGAGATCTGGAAGAAGCTCCTGGCTCCTGGCTTCAGATCGGCCCAGCTCCAGCCATTGTGGCCATGTGGGGAGTGAACCAGTGGATGGAAGATCTCTCTCTGCCTCTCTCTGTGTCTCTCCCTCTCTGCAGCTCTTTCAATAAATAAAATCTTAACACACACACACACACACCCGAGATGCCCTCGGAAGATTCGGTTGGTCTGGCGCTCACACGGGCATTCAGGGCCTCTCGGGGAGCCCACAGGTGTTTCCACATTGGCTGTGCTGCCCCCGCCCTGATTCCATCTCCCCAAAGGCAGCCACTCTGCTTCTAAGACTTTTGCCAAACCCAAGCACTCACTATGCTAACATTAGCTAAATTCTTTAATTATTCTAAGAAATGTTTTCAAGTTTAAAATATCAACATTACTTTTAACCAAAGCCGTAGTAGCTGTGAAACCATGAGGTTGTGCGCTAGTCATGTTTTTCAAAGACCAATCAAGAAAAATATGCAATCAGTCTTTTATGTTCAGCTGAAGGCCTTTTACAATTATCTTGTGGGCCACAGGCAGTAACACTCTTCGGAAGCATTCATTAGGATGAGATTAACAAAACAACGTCGGGTCCTATTTATCCACTGTAAATTTTTAAAATTAATTTTGATTTAAGGGAAGATGGTTCACCAGAGAATCTGCAATTAGTGCATCAGAAAGAAATCTTCGAGTCCAGCGACTCAGCGATGGGGAGACACTTGACCGTGGACTAGCAGCTCGCAGTGGGGGGCTCGGCTTGTCCGGCTCCATCCCCTGGCTGGTCAGATCCTCTGCATGTCAGATTGCTCTGGACAATTCCGACGGCAAACGTCACCTGAGACCCCTCTCTCAGCTCTCGACTCAGAGTCCTAAGAAGCTTCTAGAAGCTGGTGGCAGCAGCCTGTCCTGGAGCAATCAGCTCCTCACCTCCCATCCCTTACGGATCAGCAGGAGCCCAGCTTCCCTGGAAGGTGAGGGCCCTTGGACTGAGCGATACGGCTTGGCAAGCACTCATCGAGCAAGTTCGAGGCTGCAGGAACAAAACCAGCAGTGCCTGCAAGGAAGGCGGGGACGACCCCTCCAAGCCCCCTCCGTCCTGCCCAAGATGGGCCAGAGGCCCCAGCTCCCCACAGCCGTGTCCAAGAGCGGCCTGGTGCTCAGTGGGCAGAGACCACTGCCTGAGCTTAGGTCCTTTTCTGTGTTCTCCCACGCGTGTGAGCCCCGTGGAGATTCGGCATCTAAGACAGACCACGCGTGCCCACGAGGACCCTGAGGTGGAGGACCTGAGCCTGGAATCCCACTGAGCCCCTCCCCACACCCGGATCCAGTCCCGGGTCTGCCCCCTACGTGCTCTGAGACCCCAGCAGGCTGCTCCACCTCTCTGACTATCCCCCATCTCAGCCTGCGACATCCCAAGGTCCGTAAGCTGCTGAAACTCTCCAGTCTGCCCTAAACACAAAAAGCAGAGAGCTAGCCCTGGCCTCCAGGCCTGGAGGAGCCGGAGCAGCTCCAAAATAGAGCGGTGGAGGTGCTGTCGTCACTGCCAGCCCCCGCCCCTGGGTGTCAAGTTACCAGCGGGGACTCTCCCTGGGTGGCAGCTCTGCTCTGATATTTTTAGACTCCCCCCTCAGCCTGTCTCTAACAAGAGCCAGACCCCTGCCAGATTCCCGCCACAGGCCTGCCGAAATCGCCCTCTTTGGGGACTTCTGCCGGGAGCCAGACGTCACCAATCCCGGTGGGTGAGAAGGGGAGCCTCCTCTTTCCGCCACCCACCCCTTCCCTTCTCCAGGCCAATATCTGAGGGTCTGTGGGGCCAGCTGCCCTCTACCCCCCATTCCAGCTGCTGCCATCAACACCTGCTTCCCTAGCCCAGTGAGACACGGCCCCCACCCAGCGTCCTCGCTCTGTCCACCAAGCCTCCTGTGTCTGGGACCCCACCCCACACCTTAGCCCCAGTGCCTGTGTCCCAGGCTCCACTTGGCCACATAGCTGGGCACCAGCTCCAGGTTACAACACACACACACACACACACACACGCCATGACCTGCCCCCTAAATAAACCTCCCCAGCCAGCCAGCAATTCAGTGCCACCCATCTGGCCCGGGAAGGCATTTATATACTTCTATCTCGATAGTCTTCCTGGTCATGTCTGGCAGAGCACACTGTGACAAAGAACTGGCCCTCTGTGTCCCAGAGCCGCAGGGCAGAGGCGAGGGCGGGCAGGGTCAGCAGATGCCCGAGATGAGAACATGGCTTCCCGTGAAGCTGGCCACCAGGCACGTGGCTTTCGCCCCTACTGCAAAGACAC
This sequence comes from Lepus europaeus, assembly GCF_033115175.1. Lineage (NCBI taxonomy): Eukaryota > Metazoa > Chordata > Mammalia > Lagomorpha > Leporidae > Lepus > Lepus europaeus. The sequence goes on from NC_084847.1 coordinate 8,678,738, forward strand.
AGACACGCGAAATCCAGGCGACACACTCACTTCCAGTCCAGGAAGGAAGGGCCCTATAATCGGGCTGGAGCGCCAGCCCTCACCGGGGGTGCTCTGCACGGACAATTACCTGGTCAGCCGCTCACCAGCTGCACCCAGATCTGGGGTGGTGCCAGCAGAAGGGCATGGTCTCTGCCCCCAGGTGGGGCAGCAGCACCAGCCCCAAGATCAACTGCTTCACACGGCTGTTTCCGCCTGGCCCCAGCCTCACCCACCCTGCTGGCCGCCTCGGAGGCTTCCAACCCAAACAGCCTCACCGGATTCTGCATTTCTCCTCCCTAGCGAGGCACACACGGCCTGCTCTCTGCCTCCCACCCCACTCCCTGATTCCCAGCGGGGGCGGGGGTGGAGGATCCGAAAGCTCTCCGTGGGCAAACAGGTTGGGCACCTTTCTGCCACCCCCACAGCCCTGCCTGGCGTCCATCTGCCAAGGCCCCCGCGGGCATCTGGCCCTAAAAGGGTCTCTGCCCACTCCCCCCACCCCATGCAGCTCCAAGTGGGAAAGCAAAGCGCTGAGGGGGGAGAGGCAGGTGAAGGCTCCAAGGCCTCCCCTTGCACACACCAGCCTCGTGGCCTTGAGCACCTGACTCTGGCCGCAGGGGCGTGTGTGGGAAATGGCTCAGGTGAGGCTCCCACGCAAAGGCCACTCGGAGAAGGAGGGGCAGCCCCAGCCCCTGCGAGCCCCTCCAGCTTCGTCCTGTTGCCTGGAGACTCCTGGGGTGGCCAGGACCCCAGCCAAAGGCCAGATCTGGGGCTGACATGGCCCGCCACGGCCCGCCACAGTGCCTTGGCTCTGAGCTTTCTCCCAAACTGGTGCAGACTGAGGGCAGAGGGGGCCAGCGGCGGCTTTGCTTATTCCGTTGTGATAAAATGACAAAGCATCGCAGCTACCACCTTAACCATTTGTAAACACACAATTTGCACAAAATTCACCCGCAATGTTACGCAACCAGCACCATTAGGGACTCCCAGACCTTGTTCAACCTGGGTGACAAAAACCCTAACGACCCCATTCCCAAGGACCCCAGGCCCCAGCACCGCCACTCTGCTTTCCCTCTGTCTGCCCATTCTAGCCACCTGGAAGATGGGCTCACACAGGACCTGGGCGCAAGGTTAAGTTCCCAGCCAGCGCCACCCCCAGAGACACCACCACAGGCACACACGAGGCTTGGGCCCTCGGGCGCGGACAGCGCTCCCATTTCCAAATCCCTCATTCCTAAATGTGGGGCAGACTCTGGCCCCAGGTGTCCTCCATTTACAAGGTCCCTCGTGAGCCCCACCTCCCTGGCGTGCACCCAGGTGGCTGGATTCGGGGAGGGCGTAGAGTCCACACCCTGAGCTCCATGTTCCTTCCTTTTGGAACTCTAAGGGGGGACCTCGCTCCCTGCAAGTCCTCACCCAGCCTTACCAGAGTGCGGAGGGGGTGAGGTGTCCTCCCAGCCGCGCCCCCAGCCACCTCCCACCGCTCCCGACCCAAGGAAGAGGCCCCTCGCCGCTGGGGGGCGCGACCGCGCCGCGGCGGGGCCCGAGTAGGGCGCGCAGCCCGGGAGGACCCACGGGCCGGGCCTGGGTGCAGCCAGGGCGCCCGGGTCCCTTAAGCGATTTGGGGAGTGGGGTGTGGGGCTGCGCTGGACGCCGAGCACCCCTGGAGTGAAGCTGGCGGGGCCGAGGGGCCCCGCCCTAAATTCCCCAAACTTTTCCCGCTCGCCCAGGCGCAGGAAGCGAGGGAAGCTGTCCCGGGGCGGCGAGGTGGGATTCCGGGGCCCGTGCGTGCGTGCGCGGCGCAGGCCGGGGCTCCGCGCCCCGATCGCCGGGAGCAAGCAGAGGGGATGTGCGGCGTGGGTGGCGCCGGCCCCCTCCCTGCCCCCAGCGCATTCCGGGGGCTCCCCTCGGTCCGGGGAGAGGAGGGGCCGCGCCCCTGCTGCCTCGGAGCCCCCCGCCGGCTCCCAGGCGCGCCCCCGACTCACCGGGCGCTGGCGTTGGAGCGAGGACGGGCTGGGGCGCGAGGCGAGGCCGCCGGGCTGTTTTGAAGCTCTGGGCTGGTTCAGCGCGCTCCCCCCTGGCGGCGGCGCCGAGCCTCCTCCCCGCGGCCCCCGCCCTCCCCGGGCCCGCCTCCGGGCCGTGATGTCAAGGCCGGGAGGGCCGAGGGGGAGGGGACCCCGCGGGGACAGGCCCCCGCGCGCCCCGGCTGCGCCCCGGACCCCGCCGGAGCTTGGGCGGCGCGGGAGGCTCGGCGCGCGGCGCGGCCCGGGACCCGCCGCCTCTTTGCTCACCTCTCCTAAAACTTCTGGAACCCGGCTCGCGGCTTGCGGACCCCAGGCCCGGGCGCTTCTGTCACCTTGGTGAGCCTGTCCTCAGTTTCCCCTTCCGAAGATGGGGACCTAAGAGGACCCCCGTCCCTGGCTGCGGTGAGGCTGCGCACACAGGGAGCCCCCGGGAATGTCGTCCACGGTTCCTCTTACCGCGCAGAGGCAGGGCCACCAGGAGCCGCGACTCAGTTGTCCCCCGGCCCCTCGGACCCTCCCCCACAGGACACGCCCAGCCCCTCCGGAGCCACTCCCCACTTGAACCCACAGTCCTGCGATTTATTGTCCCTGGAAATGACATCAAAGAGCGAGGAGCTGCCGTTCCTCCCGGCCTCAGTTTCCCCACCTGGACACAGAGGCTGATCTGCCCCGGGGGGCTGTGGGGAGAGGCCAGGGGGCCCTGGGCCCCATCCCATGTCTGAGGAGGGATCCAGGTTGATGTATTCAAATGCTGAAAAACTCTAAAAGCGGCTCTCAGCGTCTGAAAAGTTCACTGAAAATTCGTACTGTGAAGAGACTACGCTAATAAACGTTTTGCATCACATTTTCCGTGAGTTTTTTAAAAGCAGCTTGATATTATATTTTTAAGCTCCTAACGTAGGTGAACGTTATGTGCACACGCCCAAAAATACCAGGCCATCGACTTGTGCCTCTGACAAGAGAATTAGAAACTTGTCTTAAGAAATGTGAATTGATTTTGTAGTAGTGGCTGAGAATCCGTTAAGATTTCTGATAAGCGTCTTTTAAAAGATCCTGATGAGAGCTTTGTGGTGGGGGAGCCCTGGGTGCACCTGGAGTACAGGTCGTGGGGGGATCTGAGACCTCCCCCAGAGGGCCATCTCACCCCCAGACCCTGTACTTCCCAGCCACTCTAGGTCTGACCTTGGAGCTCTGTGCCTAACCAAGGCTCTCCTCCCCCAAGGAGAGGTTCTGTGGTGGGGAAAAGGAGGGGGAGGTGCTCATGTGAACCCAGCACACCCCCACCCCCGATAAAAAGGGAAGAGAGTGGGGCCACGCACCTGGAGGACAGAGAACACTCCTCTGGAATGGGCGTTTGGGGGAGAGACGGAAGCAGGTAAGGTTTTGCCGTTTGCTCAACTTGGCAAACACCACCTTCAGTACAAGGCAGCGCCCTGCAGGAGATCAGAGGCTGGGAGAAGCGACCCAAGCAACTGGCACAAAGGCAAGCGAGGGATGAGCGTGGATTCGAACCCGGACTGGCTGCATGCAGCCCTGGGCTCCGCTGTGCACTCTGTCACTGTTAACGCCAAGGACCCCGCGCAAAGGCTAATTCTTGCCGAATCCACCTGCCACCTAAACTAGTACTCCCTTAAGATTGTTCTTTAAATTAACTCTGTTTATTTTAATATATTTATTTAAAAAGCAAGCCCTATCTCACCAAGGTAAACAGGAAACCAGTGCCATCCGCCAGAAATGTAAGACCAACTCACAAATATAAACACTACCAAAATAAATACAGCAGCCAGATGCTGTTGCCTGAAAGTTTGTGAGCCTGAGGCTCTCCAAAGGCGAGATCAGGGGCCAGCGTTGTGGCGTAGCAGGTTGAGCCACCGCCCGCAACACTGGTGTCCTATATGGGTGCCGGTTCGTGTCCCGGCTGCTCCACTTCTGATCCAGCTCCCTGCTGATGTACCTGAGAAAGCAACAGAAGATGGTCCAAGTCCTTGGGCCCTGCCCACAATGTGGGAGACCCAGAGGAGGCTCCTGGCTCCTGGCTCAGCCCTGGCCATTGCAGCCATTTGGGGGAGTGAACCAGCAGATGGAAGATCTCTCACTCCCTTTTTCTCTTTAACTCTGCTTTTCAAATAAATCTTTAAAGGTGAGAGATCAACAAGAGAATTCCTTCTCTTGTTATTATCAGAATGATTGCGAGGTGACTGGAGAAGCCAATCTGTGCTCACTGTGTGTCCTCTCCTGCGGGGGGGGGGGGGGGGTGTCCTCTGGGAAGAGCCCGGCCAGATGCCGTGATGTCTCACCAGGACCAGAGGAAGGAAGGGACCAGCCGCTCCTCCATTCATTCCAAACATTCCCCAGAGCCCCACCTACCTGTCCTGTTCACCTGCTGTTTGCTGCGCTTACTTTTCTCTCCTTCTGAGCCAGAAACCTGTTTCATACCTTCTTGTATCCCTACCCCTGACAAATCAATAGCTTGAACCCTCAGCAGGGTGGGGGGAGGTAACAGTGTGCTCCCTAGAGTCCCAGTCCTGCCCCCATCGTAGCAGGGCACATCCCACCCCAGCGTAGCCTCATGGGGCGAATGAGCACATTCCCTTCCCCCTTGCTTTGAGCTAGGTCCCATGACTGGCTTTGGCCAATGAGATATGGTCCGGCACGCCACATGCCAAGATTGGAAAAGAAGTGCTTGGGGGGTGGGGGGTCGGGTTAGCTCGCCTGCGTTTTTGGCTTTTGCAAGAGCCGGCTAGATCTCCGGCAGCCCACTGGTCCCAGGGACATGAAAGGCACACAGAGCAGAGCTGCCCAAGGCGGCGAGCAGAACCTCTGTGTGGGCTACAAGCTGCTCCAGCCCAGCTACGGGTGCATGAACCGGGAATGCCCGCGACAGCTGTGTGGCTGTTTCACGGCACAGCTGGCCGATAAAATGTGGAGAGAGCATGAACTGTCAGGAAGGCCTTTGGAAGTAAGGGAGGCCATGGAGAGGCTGGGGTGGGGTAGGCTCAGGGCTGGGGCAAGCGGATCGTCAGGGACGCGGAGGTCTCTCGTGCGTTCTGGCTTGAGCTTTGCAGAGTTCTGCAGTCTCAGGCGACCTGCCCTGTCGATGCTCTGCTGTTCTCAGTGGGAAGATTCGGGGCCATCCGCCTGCAGGCAGGTCTGACCCCCGCCTTCACACAGCCCGGAAGAACTGGAAGTCGTGTCCGAGGAGTCAGGGGGAAGACACCGTGGGCTTTCGTCAAGGGTGGAGATTTAGAAGAAACCACGATCGCAGGCCACAGAGGCGTGGTCACAGTGGGTCAGGTACCAGTGTGATGGACCGTGACGATGCGCCATGGGCTGGGGGGTCAGGTACGTCTCGATGGATGCCAGGGGCTGGCCAACTTCCCTTCAGTGACCATTTCCTGGCAAATGAGCTGCTGGGTAGGCTGCCATGACGGCCGCACCGGCCCTGCCACCTGCTCTTTGTGCCCATTGGAGCAACCTGGACCCAGTGAATAGACAGAGGCAGAAGCGATAGGATGTCACGACAGTGGCTTCTGCGTCCCTAGCAAATGCTCTCGATTGCCTTCTCGGCTTACATGCTGTCATCAGCAAGTCGCCTTGTTAGAGAACACACCTGCTAAGGACTTGAGGCACGCTCCAGCCAGCAGTCAGCTACAGGAACTGAGGTTTTCGGTCTGTGAGGCCCAGAAGGTCCGCCTACACCAGGAGAGCTTAGAGGCAGCTCCTTCCCTCCAAAGAGACCCCGTTGATTGAAGCCTTGTTAGAGACGCTGAGGCAGAGGATCTAGCTAAGCCCTGCCCAGACGCCTGGCACACATGAGAGACTAAATGTGTGTTGCTCTCAGCTGCTAAATTGTGGGGTAATTAGTTACACAGCAAGAGATCACTGACACACAAGCTAAGAATAGAATTCATCTCCCCTGACTCCGGCAGCACGGGGCTGGGTTCTGGTTGAGGCCTTTGCAAACATCAAGATAAGCTAAGTTTTGCTATGATAACAAATTATTCCGAAGCTCAGCGGCTTCCAAGTGTTGGCACACCCTGCTCATCCTGTCTGTCCAGTATGGGTTGACCACATGTCCACGTCAGCTTTCTTTCAGGCCACATGCCGATGGGGTGGCCTTTCCCTGGAACTCCGACCTCAGGGAAGAGGGAAGCTGAGACGTTGAGCCACGCACTGGCTATTAAAAGCTCCTGCATACTCACATTTCATTGGCAAAGCAAGTCATGAGGCCACGCGGCAAGACATCTCCCCGTAGCCACGCCGTCCTGGCAAGTGGCTGTAGCTCCGTATGGGACACTGATATATTGATCATCTTGCAGCTCTCGGTGTCTCTGGATGCAAGAGTATAACAATCACCTCCGACGGCCTCCCAAGCAAAGCGTGCTCTTGTCTGCTCTTCAAGAGATGGACCCGAGCCCAGGGAAGCTGGAGAAATCCCAAGTGTGAAAGCTAAAGGAAACCCAGTGTTGGGTCCAGACGCGTCCTGTGCCAACCACAGACCCTGCCATCAACACTGTCAAGCATAGTCCAGTTTTCTGCCCATCTGGCCACAGGAGAAACAGCTGGACAGCCCCCTGGAGCCAGCTGTACAAAGACTCCGGACATCTGGGCTCCCTCGGGTGAAATCCAAGAAATGCGCTCTCCCGAGTCCACTTCCTGTCACCAGACCCACATGGGGTCCACTGAGTTGGAGACAATGACTTCCAGCAAAGACAAGGCCTTGTGCCCTCCAGCTGCAGGCTGGGAGCCCTGGGTCTCACCGCTCCTCCAAGAGTGGCAGGTGGAGCCACAACTTTGTGACTTTCCTGCCTCCTTTTTGTCTCAGACGGGATGGCAGAAATCAGCAAGAACACGCCAAGGTTCCTACTTCTGCCACTTCCTGTGGACAGAAGCGCTTGCCTGGGGGCATCCTGGACACCTGACCTGCCCTCATGTGGGCCCCTCAGAACGTAGCCTGGGGCAGCCATGAGGACCTTTGAGAAGATTCCAGACCCAGCAAAAGTGAGGAAGAGGACACTGAAATGAGACACAATTTGGGGTCTCCATGTTGGCTAATTGATGGGCACTGCTTTCCCATTGCTCAATTAAAAAAAGGAAGAAAATAGTACAAATATTGTTAACTTATAATGGGGAGGTTTGATGACTCCCAAAGACAACAACCACAGAATTCAGAAACTTCCGGAGACACAGCCCCAGACTGTGCAGGCTTGGTCTTTCCCATGGCTCCTCCAGCTGTCAAAGGCCATACAAATGCACCAAGAGTGGAGCAAGCCTAAAGGCTGTGTCTGGGTTTTTCCCCTTGCAGCCAAGTTTGGCCACTTGACTCTGGTTCCCAGCTCCCATCAGGACTTTCAGCACCATAGGGATGGAGCATCAGAATTCTCCCAGGCGTGAACGTCCACAGGGGCGACAGGAAGCAGGAGGCAGGCGGTTTTCCACCACCAGCATCGTCTTGCAAACCCCTGGAGTCAGGACATAGTCCGGGATTCCCCAGCAAGGCAAGCCGGGTAGAGCCAGCTGTCTTGGCCCCTCTTAGGAAAAGGACAGAGTACAGTTTGGCTCGGAAAAGGAGAAGGAAAACAGTCCCTATTGTTAGCGATGTCCCAAGAGTGGGCTCTCGTCTTCCTGGGTTCTGAAGCCCCATCATAAATATTACCCCTTCAGTCTATACAGCATCATTCGTACATCTCTAAATATTTATAACTCTCTGAAACAAAGCCTCCCTTCCTTCCGATCTGCAAACAATTGCATGGGAAAATACTGTCCTTGCAGTCTCCTAACACAGACTTCAGGTGCATCGCCTGTGTGGCAGCGAACACGCTGGTGCCACAAATCCTCGCTGTCGTGGAACCCACCGGCCAGCACCGGTCGGTTATACTCAGCAGGCTGCTTGACACAGAGACACGTGTTTTGTTTTTCTTTCCAAGATTGCCGGGGGTCTTCGGGTGTGTGTGAGTTGCCTCTTAGGCTACAGGACCGTGGAAGTAGCCCCCCAAAACTGAGCGAGCTCTGGCCCAGCCAGCCAGCCCTAGCCTCAGACCTCAGGTCAGAATCACACATCCTCATGGCTCCTTGAGTGCTTGGAAGTGAGGATGGCTGTGTTTTCCAATGGAAGCCCCTTCCACCACACACATGGTCCCACGGTTCAGAATTCAAAGGTGAGGAGCCAGACGGTTAGCCTCATGGTCCGCTGCCAGCTACGATGCCCACAGCCCACGTTCGAGTACCTGCGTTTTGCATCGAGCTCAACCTCTGATTCCAGCTTCCTGCTAATGCAGACCCTGGGAGGCAGCTGATGGCTCACGTGGTGGCGACCCTGCCACCCACGTGGGAGGTCTGGATTGAGCTCTACCCCCTGGCTTCATTTCAGGCATGTGAGCATTTGGGGAGTGAACCAGAGGATAGGTTCTGTTCATCTGTCTCACTCCATCTGGTTCACTCTCTTCTTATATAAAGTTTTAAATAATGACGTACGACCTGCCAATATGTCATGACATTTCTTTAAAAAGAAAAAGGTTCAAAGATTGGCAGGGTGAGAGGAGACCCAGAAATCTTTGACCATTCCCAGCTTCCTGGCTGGCAAGTATTTAAATCATTCTGGGCAGACAGGACTCTCACTCGTACAGGCCCTATGCCTTGACTGTCTGGGAGTCCCTCTTTCTGTGGAAGTCAAATCCCTCTGGACACAGCCTGTGCCGGTTTGCTCTTGTTCTTCCCTCCCCTGTGTGTTGTCCCCTGAGAGGTGGGGGTCCAGGACAAGGCAGCCTGGACCTCCAGCCTCTGGCAACCAGCACAGAGCCGGCGCTCAGCGGAGCGATTTTCCATACTTGTGTTTTCTTGCTCCCTGTCTTCACTCCCCCAGTGGAACACAAGGTCCGAGGGCAGAGGTCTCATCTTACCCTCTTTTTGCTTTTCACCAACATCGGACACACAGCAGGTGATCAGTCAGGGTTTCTACTGGTCTCCACGGTGCCTTTACAAAAACTGCGAACAGGTGTCCCTCTGAGGCAATGATTTGGGAAATGGTGTCCTCTCAGGACACACAGCATGGCCAGGCTGACACAGCCCAAGCCAGGCATTTGGCTTGGGGAGCAGCCCGCAGGCTGGGTTTCACCCCTTCACCAAGCTATGCAACAAGGGGCAGGAGGCCTGGCATCAACAAACATGTGCTCAGTGAATTAATGAGTGAAATACAAGTCCTTGGGGATGTGGGGTGTGTTTAAAACGTGTCTACAATTTCTTGAACACTCAGCTCACTGAGAGCTTTGGGGTCATTGGCTGGCATCGGGTCATCCATACAACACGGCAGAAGTGGCCACGGCTTCCACAGCTGTGTCACACCACATCATGCAGGTTGGGTCTGGTTCTCTGGAGAGGACGTCCTTACTGGGCACCTGTTTCCTGGCACCAGGCTCACTGTATCCCAGCCACCGGCGGTTGGTGATGAGTAGAAGAAACCCAGCTTGTGCCCTCCTAGACGTTAGTCTGGTGAGAGAGTGTCCGTTAGGATGGCCATATCATTTATCACACAAAGTGGGACCCTTCCAAGAGTGACAAGGGTGCTATTAATGTAGTGGGATGGTAGACACAGACAGAAATGTCCCAGGGACAGAATGTGCAGTCACCCTGCCTACAATGAGTTGAGCCACCTTTTGGATTTGATCCACTGGAAGCTATTAGGGAGGGCTTTCCTGAGGGGGTGGTACTGGAGCTTAAGCCCAAGACCTGATGAGTAGGAGTTGGCTTGGCCATAAGGGAGAGAAGAATGCCCCAGGTGGAGAAGGCAGCATGTGCAAAGGCCCTGTGGGTGAGAATATGAAGGGCAGGAGGGCCTGGAAGAAGCCACTGGAGACAGAAAGGGCAGAGCAGGGATGAGGCTGGGAAGACCAGGGCTAAAGTGGGCTGGGTGCTTCATTCTGGGAGCAATAGAGCACTGTTGAAGGTTCTAACTCAGGGAGCACGTGGTCTGATGGACAGCTGTGTGGCGAAGCACGGGGGGTAGGAGGAGCTCCAGGAGAGAAACAGGGGGTGAGAAATGACGGTAACTTGGAAGCCAAGGTCCCATTCCCACTAGAATGATGCGGGGTCTGGGAGAACGAGAGCCCTAAGGGGACTCAGAGGTCCCTCCACAGGGAAGTCTACATAGTCGCAGTATTTAGAGGGCTGAAGGGTCTGGGGACAAGAGGAAGGCCAAATATGGAGGGCTTGGGTTGGAGCATGGAGTGTCCAATGGGCAGATATATCTTAGCTGCAGATGCTGGGGGTGAGCTGGGCTCTTCAGACCAGAGGGCCCAACTTGAGTAATAAGCGTGGATTTGCTGGGCGGCTTCCATATAAGCTGCACTTTGAAGATGGATTAGTTGGCAAG